>NW_021703765.1:81393256-81407482 GCF_005190385.1 Monodon monoceros | reverse complement strand
ATCGTGTATTGGGAGATCATTGGCTTTGATCGTGTATTGGGAGATCACATCGTCACTGTGATTTGCAGATGTAATAGCTGAAGCTGAGGCTTATGTAGGCACCGAGACTTATTTTGAAAAGGGTAGACGGAAAGAAAAGTTAACTTGGACTTACTTGGAAGGTAAGTCCAAGTTCAGGTGTGAAGTTGTCTGGCCGAATCCCCTCGGGGACTGGCGGGACTGTCAGAGGTTCAGATACACAGTAGGCTCCTGGCAAGGTCGCCAACCAAGGGCTGGGTCCAAGTCAAACCCACCCAGGGCTTGGAGTTTCCAAAATAAGGAAGTGGCATGACTCAGAACTAAGTCTGCTGGATTTTCCCCCCCCTCCTTTGACAGTGTTTTAGGCAGAAAATCTTGTTTTGCAAACTGGAGTTTCTCTTGGAAAGTGGCATTTGGCGGGAGGGGTGTGGATATGTCCCTCTTGTAGGCGGCCTGTGCTTCTTCATGAAGGGAACAGAAAACTTCAGGGCGGGGGGGGGGGAGGGGGGGGGGGGGGTTTGGGGGGGGGGCGAGGAGGGGGTGGGGGACGCTGGTTTCCCGAGGGAGCAGCTGTGACATTCCCAGGATGCAGATGGGTGACAGTGTGGTGACTGCAGGTGCTAGAAAGACTCCTCCTGCCCCCAGGTTATCAGAACTCACCCCTGGCGGGGGCGGGGGGGGGGAGGTTGGCTACTGGTACAGGTTCGAAGACCCCAGAGGTGAGAGCTGCCTACAGCAGGGACCCTGAGCGGGTGGCAGCGTGCGGAGGGACAGAACAGGGACGAGGCCTTTCTGGGGGCCAGTGTACGTGAGCTGAGGAGGGTGAGTCACTGCTCCCGTGAGAACAGTTCGTCCCAGGCCCCCAGACAGCGTATGGGAAGCTCCCCACCGAGCGTAGCCAGGACGGCCAGAGTGGGCTGGCCAAGCCTCCACACGCCACCACGCAGAGAAGCCCCTCTCACTGGCACCTCTGCGGCCACCCCCTGCTCCTTCGCCTCATTCTGCGCTCCACGTCTGTGACTCAGACCTCCTGGCTTGACTTCCTGTCTTGGTCAATTTCACTTACTAGTTCCCGCCTCTTGACACTTCAGAACGAAACTCCTTCCTTAGGAATTAGGAGTGAGGTCAGGGAATCCAGACCACAGGGGATGTTGGCAGAATCTGCCGTCTGGGGCACCTGCACAGAGTGTGTGTGGACGTGCCCCTGGTGTGAGAGGCGGGCACTCCCTGACGTGTCTTCTGGGGAGGGGAGGGTCCAGGACCCCCCCGGGGGATAAACTGCTCAGCTCCCTCCTCTCTTTGGAGCTCCTAATTGGGAGCCCCAGAGAGGTAGCGGAGATGCCTGGGGGGGATGCCCAGAGGGCTCCCAAACCCAGATACCCAGGGTGTCTGGAGTTTTGTCCATTTGCCTAATGCCTCCTGCACGCCTAGCAGTTGTGGGTGCAGAGACACGGCTGTCCACGACCAGTGGAGCCAAGGAGCTAATTTCAGGGAGTGATAAGTGCTCTGGAGATAACAAAACCCCATGATGGCAGGGTGGCTGGGAGGACGACTGTGGAGAGTGGTCAGGGAAGGCTTCTCTTGAGGAGGTATCACTTGAAGCTGAGAACTGAAGGAAGACAGAAGGAGAGCTGTGAAAAAGCCATGCAGGCAGCAGGGACAGTGTGCAAATGTCCTGGGGCACATCCAAGGGCTGGGCAGAAAAGGTTCCAGTGGCTGGAGCGAGGGGAGAGGTAGGAAGCAGGCTGGACAGCGGGGCAGGACTGGCTCTGCAGAGCCTCATGCACCACGCTGAGGCCTTTGGATTTTATTCCAAGAGCTTTGGGTCATCATTGGAAGATTTGAAGCAGAGGAGTGACACGACTGGATTGGCATCCTTAAAAGCCGTCTTGGGCCTCCCTTGCAGAGAACGGATCATGGGACTCAGGCAGGACGTCCGGGATCCCTGATGTGGTTGGGATCTGTTGCCTGCCCTGGAGGGTGTGCCCCAGGGCCCGGGGCGAGGGCTGGGGGGCAAAGCAGGGGTATCAGGGTGCTTCAGAGACCTGTGGCCTGTCGTTCCTTGGGTTTCTTGGGCAGGATGGAAAGGCTGAGGGCTGAAGGGACAAGCAGGTCAGTGACCCCGGAGTTGGAGAAATCGGTCGTGACCTGGATCTCGCTCCAAAGTTCAACTCAGTTAACTTTCAACCTCCTGGGAGCTGCCTGGGGCATCCATAGCAGGTGTTTGTATGGGGCGCGGGCTGACCCAGTCGTCACGGATATCTCAGAGAGGGAAGAAAGAGGCCGCCGTAGTCCCAAGACCCCCGGGGAGCAGAGACCCCTCTGACGGGCTCCAAACCCTTCCCCCCATCCTCAGGGGCTGGAGGTCTCATTTGCACTTGGAAGAGTCCCCTCAAATTCTAAGCTTCCTCCTAGAATGCTAGGCTAGCCCTGCCCGCCCACTGCCTCCTTCCAGCCCATCCAGACCTCCAGAGCCCCCCACGGAGGGCCTGGCCACCATGGCAGCATCAGGCTGGGAGGGGGGCAGACCACAGGTGGAAGCAGCGCAGGGGAATGACAGCGGAAGAAGCTGTTTGCTCCCGGCTGCCGGGGTGGAGAAGCTCTGTTTTTCTGAACCCTCATCTGTTCTTACCGCTGCTGACGCCGCCACCGCCACGGATGGGGAGAGAGGGAGGGGGAAGCCAGTGCCAAGTTGGCCCGCCCCTTCCGAACCTGGGCTTCTGCCACACTCCCCCGCCCCTCCCGCGAGCCTCCGTCTGGAGGTCACATTCAGCCCTGACGCGTCTCGCTGGGTCAGGCAGCAGGAAGATCGGACGAGCCCTGGCGCGTAGCGAGGCTGCCGGGCGCTGCTGCCCGAGAGGCTCTGGGGTCTTTGGATTCTGCCCCGCGGGGGCGTCGGGGGTCCGGGGGCTGAGCGCCCGCGCTGGGCACATTGGTGCCCAGAGGAGCCGCTGACACTGTGCTCCCTGGTGACGCCTGGCACAGCCGACACCTTCCCGCCGCCCGCCCGCATCGGCGAAGGGCACCTCGCACACCGCAGCTTGGGGCGGGGGGGGGGGGGGCGGGGACGGCTCAGGGGTGGCAGCGCCGGAGGAGCCCTGGGCCACCACGGCGCGCAGCACGGAGCCGCTTCCCCGCCCTCCTCGGAGCCAGCCTCCGCCTGCCGCCCTCCCACCGCCCGGCCCCTCCCTCCTCCCTCCCTCCCTCGCGCCGTTGGACGAGAAGGATGTGAGGCCGAGCTGAGCCGCCAGCAGACGCCAGCCAGAAGCCTTGCGGAGCCGGCACCAGGGCCGCCCAGCCTCCCGCCTCCCAGCCCGCTGCTCCCAGCTCCGATCCCTGGAGCATCCTCCAAGCCGTATGTTTCCGGAAAACTTGGCGGAGGGGGAGACGCAGATGAGAGGATGTGAGTGAGTGGCTCCGGGGAGGGGACTGGGATGGGGGGGGGGGACTTTGGGCCACGGTGACAGGGACCCCAGGGGAGACAGGGACCCCAGGGTGGCGGACTCGGGAGTTCTATACCCCCCCCCCCCACTTTCTCCTGGTGCCCCTTCCCCTGCCTCTCAGGCTGTCGGGCTGGGGCTCTCCTGGAAGGAGGTCTGTGCTTGGGGCGAATCTTGGGGGTCTTGGTTGGCGCTTGCTCAGAGGTGCTCTCTCCAGGTAGAGGGGTGTCGGCGGGAGGGTGGGAGGGGACTTTCAGCTGGGTCTGGTCCATGTGGTCTCCGAGGCATGGCGGGGTCTAAAGTGCATCTCCCTGTGCCTGGCACCCTCAGTCTGGGGTTCCCGGGACCAGAACCAGAACCAGAAGGAAGCTCGTGCCCGTCCACTCCCACCCCAGGGACCCTAGCCAGCAATGCTAGGACATTCACCCCAGCCCTTCACACAGCAGCTAAAGAAACTGAGGCCCAGAGAGCAGAGGGGATGGTGGAGACCACACAGCACGTTCTTGGCAGGGCTTCTGGACAGCTCAGTCCAGCACTCCTTCGAGAGCAGCTTTCGGGAAGGGCCGGGTGACCCCTCCACCCAGGCTCCTGCTTCTGCCACCAGTGGAGTTAAGTAGGACCCCAACCCCCCAGCCAGCTCCAAGCGCCCTCCTTATTTATGTGTTGAGTCTGTAAATGTCAACCTCGCTGAGGTTCGTACACCGCCCCCCCCCCCCCGCCCCCCCCCTGGGCGCCCCTCCCCCCCCCCCCCCCCCCCCACCCCACATACCTACCCCTCAGAAGGCCCAGATGGGAGACCCGCCCTCTCCCTGCCGGGGTTCCGGCCCAGCGTGTTTGCCTGGGCTCTCTTGGCCCCGGCTGCGGAAATATAAATAAACGCGTCCCCGTCGTCCTCCGCCAGGTCCTGTGGAAGCGGCAGCTGGTGCGGGCTCAGGCGGAGGGAAAGGTCAGGGCGCTGGGTTACACTTGATCCCACGCCCCAGCCCTCCCCTCCGTGCCTGTCCTTGAGGAACCCTGAGGAGCTGCCCTGGGGCCATGTGGCCCCGTGGCCTCCGCAGGGGAGCAGGTGGCCTGTCAGTCTAGCACCCCACCCCCCAGGGCCCAGAGGCTCCAGAGCAGACAACCTGGGTCCCACGTCCACTCGGCCCCTTGGCCCACCCCATAAGCTTGTGAGTTCCTCTGATCCCTGGAGCCTCGGTTTCCCCCATCCTGCGGATGGGAAAACAGCCGTGGCCTCAACAGCAGGGAGAAGAGGGAACCAAGTCTTTGCAGGGCTCTGCAAACTCCGGGTTGCTCGGCCGTGTGACCTGGTGGTTTGTTGGTGGTGTTTTCGCTGCCGTTGTATTTCTGTGCGAGCCTTGTAGGTAGCAAGCCGCCAGCACATGTTTGAATGAATGGATGGATGGATGGATGGATGGATGAATGAATGAAAGAAAATACCGCCACACAGACTGTCCGCCCCTTACGCTCCCGCGCCCCTGAGAAACACCCGTCGTAGCCCTCCCCGCTTGCAGCTTGATTTGATTCAAGGAAAACAGCCTCAAACTTCTTCATGGGAAATCTTTCGCTAGTCCTTATGAGTCTAGCTCTGGGGCTCAGAGGCCGCTGTGTTCCCAGCACCGTGACTCAGGCTTCACGCCTGCTGCCCTCTGGGGGCCCAGTCCTGCCCCGCAGTCCCCGGAGGCCGGAGCCTCCCATCTGCCCCTCCTGCAGCCGTCAGGAAGGGGGCAGGCCCTACCTGCTCGGGCTGACCTGGCTACACAAGGCGCGCTGCCTGGAGATGCAAGGCATAAAAACGCAGAGGCGCTGGCCTGTGCGAGGCGTGTGCTGGGAGCGCTGCGGGCAGACGGGCTGAGACTCGGGGCTGGCTTCCAGGGGAGCTGGGGGAATGATGTTTCTGCAGAGCCTGGTGTCTATGGCATTGAGAACGGAAGAGGGCTTGGAGGTGCAGCTCTGGCCTGAGTTTGTGGGGATGGAGGGAACTTTCTCTGCCCTAGGTGAATTTGGGATGGGGTCTACCAATTCCTGCGCGTTTCTCCCCACATCAGGAATCTGTGAGGCTGTGTGAGAAGCTCATGGAGATGGGAGGGTTGTGATTTGGGGGGGCAAGTCCACTCCCAGACCCTGAACCACGCCTGGTGGGCCCCGAGTCCAGGGTGGGCCTTTAGGCGTCCACGGGGAGCTCTGGGTCCTGGGTGTGCCTCAGTTAACCTGGGCGCGGAGGATCCTGGGCCAGCTCACCCCAAGCCGGACTCCACCCTCCCAGCCCTGCTCACACGTTCCTTCCTTTCTCTGGCCTGGTGCGGCCGGAAAACAGCCCGTCTCCCGAGGCCTCGTCTGCAGCTGCGAGCGAGTGTCAGTGCCGGGTCAAGACAGCCAGGGGAGGAGGAGAGGTGGGGCCCCGGGCGGGGTCTGCGCCCCAGACCTCAGCCCTCAGCCCCCGAAACCCTTGACAGTGGCCTCAGCAGGGGTACACCCAGGGCTGCACCCACCTGCCCTTCCAGTTCCTAGAGCCCAGGCCGTCCCATGCAGCCCGGGGAGCCCAGGCCTCCCACACCCTTCTGGTGTCCCCCACCCCAGCCATCTCTTTCCGGAAACCTTGGACCTGTGCAGTGAGCCTGAGCCCCGGGATCAGGGCTGCTTTCGCCCAGGGCTCTGTCTGCCCTCCAGGCTGTGGGTACGGGCCCCCGCTGCCTGTCCAGCCCTCTGCCGCCCCTCACCTGCCGCCCTCCCCCACACAGGTCTCCTGGAACACGGCCGGAACTGGTCGGCCATCGCCCGGATGGTGGGCTCCAAGACGGTGTCCCAGTGTAAGAACTTCTACTTCAACTACAAGAAGAGGCAGAACCTGGATGAGATCCTGCAGCAGCACAAGCTGAAGATGGTGAGTCTCCCCACTCCCACCCCGCCACTGCCCTGTGCATCCCAGCCAGACCTGCGGGCCAGACCTGCGGGCCAGACCTGCAGCCCGGGAGCCCTGGGCGGGGAGGGGTCTGACGCCAGCTCTCTTGCCCAGGTCTCAGCCCCTCGAGGTTCCCGCTCCGTGGTCCCCCGGAAATGCTGCAGGGGTGGATCCCTGCCGTAAGCATCCCTCCTGGGTACTGCGATGCGCAGGCCCACCTCTGCCTCCCCACCTCCACCCCCCAGCACTCCTCGGTCAGACACCTCTGAGGGCCCGTAGTGCCTCTGAGGGCTCAGGGCAGGGAGGAAGGAGCTCGGTGGGCCAGGCACTGACTCCCCAGGGACTCAGGGCTGTCAGCGCATTGGAATGAAGACCCCGAGGCAGAGGAGCCCTAAGTCAGCATCTCCCACACTCCATTTGAACTCACAGTCTTAGGGCCACCCCGGGGGAGGAGTGGACAGGTCAGGCAGCAGCCGGCCCAGCCCTGGCCTCCAGGGGATTGAGAAGAGGCACGGACCTTCCCTCCTCCAGGAGCACAGACGGGGCAGGCTCGCCTCACTGAGCCCGTAAATGGTCTCCACGGAGAGGCCGCTTCCTCCGCAGCTGTTACTGGGAAGCGAGGGCCATTTGGGGGTGGCTTGTTTTTTTTCTTTTCCTTTCCTTTCCTTTCCCTTTCCTTTTCTCTCCCTCCCCCCCTCCCTCCCTCCCTTCCTTCTTTTCTTCCTCCCCCCCTCCCCCCCCTCCTTCCCTCCTTCCTTCTCTCTCTTTTTCTCTCTCTCTCCCTCCCTCCCTCCATCCCCCTCCCTTCCCCCTTTTGGGCACACTTGTGACATGCCAAGCATTGTCACCATTTCAGATCTGGGGAAACTGAGGCTCAGCCAGGCTCGTAAACAGCTGGCTTGGGCTTTGCACCCACAACTACATGACCTGCGGACGCATGCTTTTAATCGGCGGGCTGCATATTTCCCTGTAGCTATGAAGGTACAAGAGGGGGACGCACAGCTCTCCACCCTCCCCGTTCCCCCTGATTGGGCTGCTTGTGCTGGGTTTAAAGTATGTGCACCCTGTCCTGGGAGGCTGAGTTGCTCCACCATGGAGCCCGCCTTGGTCCAGAGAGGACGAGCAGGCTGCCGAGGTCACACGGCATGGCAGGCGGGCCAGGGGCAGAATCACCCTCTCTGAACGCTCCTTGAGCACTGTGCAGAATTTAGGGGCACCCCTCCCCAGCTCCCCACCCCCACCCCAAGCATCCTAGGCCAGAGGGGGACGCTGTGCCATGGCCCTGTGGTCAGGGCTGAGGCTGGCCGTCAGGTTTCCTTCAGCCAGGCCCCTGCCTGTGCCCGTTCCCCGTGGTGTCTGGTTAGGCTGTGCCTCCTGCCCCTTCCCCACCTGCTGTGCAGTTGGTTCCCGGTGCTCCCTGAGCTTCAGGCAGGGCCCCCTGAAACACAGGGAGCCCTGCTTTTTTCTAGAGCTTTCAGGACTCTGGTTTCGGCAGGGTGGAAGGCTCAGTGAGGGCCAAGGCCAAGGAGCGCCTGTCCGTAACACTTGCTGAGATCCCGCAGCGCAGATAGGATCCAGCTCTGTGATGGTGGTGCTGGCCGTGGTGGTGGTTGGATGGGGGCGGGATGTCGGCCTCTACACAGCAACTCAGGATTAACTGGGCTGGGAGTGCGGCCCTGAGCATCGCCCCAGGGACAGAGGGATCTTCCTGCTTCATCCCTTTCTCCCTCTGACCTGTCCTCCCTGCCTCTCCCCTCCCCCCATTCCCTGCTCAGCCCAGCCCAGCCCAGCCGGTGCCCACACACCAGCCCGCTTCGCCCAGGCTGTTGGGTTACAGGTATCTCCTCTCACAGCCTACTGGCCCCCACCTCACTTTCCAGGTTTCCTTGGGGCACGGCCCTGCTGCGCCCCTGGGGGCCCCAAAACTTGAGAGGGTGGGTTGGGGAAACAGAGATTCCAGCCAGGTGGATGGTGCAGCTTGGGCTCCAGGGCGAAAGTGGGGTCAAGCGCCAGCTTCGTGACTTGGCACCTGTGTGACCTCGGGCAGCGGCTGTACCCCGTGAGCCTCAGTTTCCTCATCTGTAAAGTGGGAGAATGATAGCCTTTACCCCGAGAACTCGGGTGAAGAGCGAATGAGTTACCACATGTAAAGGACGGAGTGCCTGCCAGAGGGGGGCGCTCCATGGGGGTTAGCTGCTCTAACTACTGGTAGTAGTATCAGTATCATCATTATTTTATTTTAAAGCCACTGACCCCATTCTTCTCAGGGGCATTCAAGGTGCTCTCTTGAATAACGTGTGCAGAAACAGCCAGGGTGGGGACTGTGGGCCCAAGACACCCAGGTTCAAATCCAGATTCTGCCACTTCCTAGCTGTGTGACCTTGGGCAAGTGGCTTGTCCTCTCTGTGCCTCAGTTTCCCCACTTCTGAAATGGGGATAATTCCCACCTCAAAGAGCTGTTGTGGGAATGATTCGAGTGAACGGGTGTGAAGTGCTTAGAACTGGGCCTGGCACATCGCGAGAGAGAGCCGTAGTGGCATCATTGGTAGCAGAGGTGGTGACATCAGTAATGATGTGCCCATGGCCGCCAGACGCCTGGCGGCTTGGGTGCCGTGTCTCCCTTGGTTGTTAACTGGGTGTAGAGCATGTCTGCTCCTGGATTGCCTGAGCGATTGATTAGTCGATGGATTGATTCATTCACTCACTCATTCAAAGAGGCAGCCGAGCACGACGGTATGGAGTAGGGCTCTGGGCTAGAGGGTTCACACCCCAGCTCTGTGGCCTCCTGACTGTTGCCCGCAGGTTCGTGGCCTCACCACTCAGCCTCAGCTGCCTCCTCTGTAAAAGGAGGTGAGACCCAGACCCACTCATAGGGTTGCTGTGAGCAGCAGAGGCTTTCGTATTTGTAAAGGGCCAGCCCCGGCCCTCGGTCCGCGCTCGATAAGTGTTGGGCGTTATCCTCATCACACACTCAGCAAGCCTTTATTGAGCACCTACTATATGCCAGGGAAGCAATGGCAGGTGCCCCGGGTATACGTGTGGGTGGGATTTCCTGCTGGGCAGAGGAGCTGGGTCTTTCTTTAATGGACAGTGGGAGCCATTGAAGGTTTGTGAGCTGAGGGGCAACCCAGCATGGGCCGGGCTCGGGGTGGATTGTGCTGGTCTGAGTGAAGTGTAGCCAAAGCTGATAGAGACGGTCGCCCTCCTTGTCCCCAGACTCTGAACATGCCGGTGGCTGGGCAGCATCGCTGGTGGGCCGGGGAGGAGGCGTGAACAGCAGGGGGACCCCGAGGCCCAGGTTGGGCCCCTCCCCCAGACCCCTGAGGTCGCCACCATTGGCCCCGTCCTCAGGTGAAGATGCTGAGGACAGGAGGGAGACACCGCAGAGGGGGTTTGAACCCAAGTCTGTGGGAGCCCCTGGCTTCCCTTCCTGGACCCATACCTGTATTACTGGACGTGGCTCCCACAGAACTCAGCAGAGGCTAGTCCTGCTGGGAAGCAGGGGACCAGAAGGTGGGGGCCGGTGGGCCGTGTTCTGAGGCCAGCAAACAGGGGAGCCTTGCTTGTCACTTGTGGACGAGAAAGGGCTGTCAGGGAGAGTGGGACGGGTTCTCGTTCCCTGCTGACAGCGAACGAGCGGACTTAGGTTGAAGGCTGCGGAGAAAGCTCAGTGAGGGATGGGGGGCCCATCAGCCCGGGTCCGTCAGTCCTTACAGTGGCCACCCATGGTGCCTGGGTGAGTTCCCTGTCACTGGAGAATGCAAGCAGTCCTCACAAGATGCTGTCCCACACCCTCCAGACCCTGGGAGGGAGACAGGTCCTGGTGATTCCTGCTGGCCGGGCCCCGTCTGGAGCTCAGGAAGACACGTCACCCTCGGCCAGTGGAGGAAGCAGTGGGGGAGGCAGAGGGTCAGCGGGTGTCCCCTCCTGCCTTGCACCAGGCCTGGCCCGAGCGTGGCTACGGGCGACGTCAGCAGGAAGCAGGATCGGGCGGGCAGGCGGAGCGCGTCCCAGCGTTATGTAACATTTGGCACCAGTGACTTCTCCAAGGTTTTCCCTCCCCCTCCTAATGACCGAAGGTTACCCTTTTCTCCCATCTGTGAATCCAGGCTCTCGGGCTCAGCTTCCATGTTTCTCTGTCTCTGTCCATCTCAGCCCAGGCCCCGCCTTGCCTTGTTTTCCTCTGTTGCCTCTTCCGTCTGAGGCTGCACAGGCCTGCAGAGAGAGATGGTCAGACAGGGAGGTACTTGAATCTGACCTGCATTGAAGTCTGGGCTTCTTGACCCACGAGCTGTGTGATCTTGGGCAAGTGTCTCTGCCTCTCTGGGCCAGCGTCTTTGTCTATCAGGTTCATGCATCTAAATTAGTAGTTACAGAGTGTCTCTTCTGTGCCAGGCGCTGTTCCAGGTGTCCTGGGAATACAGCTGAGAACAGACAAAGATGCCTGCCCTTGAGTTAATTCTAGTTCTAGAGACAAATTAACTCACAGATAATTTCAGATTGTGGTCTGAAGATAGATGAGGGATAGTAGTAGAAAGTGATTGATGGGGAACGAGATTAGCTGATTTTGACAGGGTAATCAGGGAAGACCTCCCTGAGGAGGTGATGTATGAGCAAAGCCCTGATGGAGGTGGGTACGTGAGTCATGTGGGTGTCTGGGAGAAGGCTGTCCAGCCAGAGAAGTGACGAGTGCAAAGGCCCTGTGGCCAGGGCATTGTAAGCCCATTTGCACAAGAAGGGCAGTGTGTCTGTAACAGACCAAGGAGGGTGAGCGAGTTAGAGAGCTGGGCGGGGTTCAGATCTAGATCGCACTGGACTGTACGGAGTGGGGAAGACTTGGGTTTTATATCAAGAGGTTCCGGGAGCGTCTGGAGAGTTCGAGGTAGGGAGTGGCATGCTCTGATTCGCAGAGTAGACGTGCAGATCCAGTAAATTAATAAGTAAAGAATGCTTGGCCCGTAGTAGGTGCTTAACAGACATCAGCTGTAACTACCAATACGACTATCGCCAGCATCTCCTGTTCCATACACATGCCCCAATCTTGAGGTTCGGGGCCACGTGTGGAAGGGTTTGGTATGACTCCTGGGACACTAAGTCCCAGCCTCTGAGACCCAGAGCCGGGGGGATTCTGGTGTTGACATCATACTCACCCCACTTGGCCTGAGGTGGCCTGGGCTGCTGGCTCAGAGAGACCTCAGGTTCCCAGCAGGACGTGCATCCCAGCCAGGCCCATAGGAGCCCCCGTTCCCTGCGAGGCTCCGAGCATCCCCCCACCCCCCGGGCAGCCAGTCGCCTGCCTCACCCAGCTCCAGCACTCAAGTGAGTCCCTGTCTGCTAAAAATAGATTGGGGAAGAAGGGGGATCCCTCAGCTGCACCCACAAACCCACAGGCCACACAACTTTCTCATGCCCCTGCGAGCTCCAGCCGGGGGCCCGCCGGGAGAAGCTCGGGGTTTGGGACCGGGGTGCGCCAGCCCCCAGAGGCAGGCGGATGGTGGAGCTGGGCGTTCCCACAGTGGTCCCGTGGACATTCGGCAGGGTGGGGCTGTGGTCCTGGCCGAGTGCTGGTGACGGAAACCGTGACTAACGGGCAAACAGACATTTCCCTCTTCCTCCCCGAATTCTGAGCAGCTGCACCCCGAGGTCCCCCGTTTGCTCAGGAAGAAGGCAGGACAGGAAGTGATCCCACCCCCCAGGCAGGGGCTGGGGCTTGGGGACCCCTGAGGCTTGCGCCCAGCCCTGCGTGGTGAGGGGGCCAGGCTGGGCAGGGCCGGCTGGCGCCTGGAGGTGATGGCGCATCTGCCCGAGGGCGGGCTGTGCTGTGTACGGTGATGGTGGCTTTCTCCTGGGGGCCGGGGAATTGGCGGAGGGGAGGTGCGTTAGTTTCCTATTTCCTGTAACAAGGCACCACAGACTGGCACAGGAACATATCCTCTTGCAATCCTGGAGGCTAAGAGTCTGAAATCAAGGTGTCGGCAGGGCTACGCTCCTTCCGAAGGCTCCAGGGGAGGCTCCTGCCCTGCGCTCCCAGCTTCTGGGGGTGGCCTGCAATCCTTGACGTTCCTTGGCTTGGGGATGCATCCCTCCCCTGGGTGCCTCTGTGTCCAAATTTCCCTCTTCTTCTAGGGACACCAGTCATTTTGGATTTAGGGTCCACCCTAATCTAATATGAACTCATCCTAATTACATCTGCAAAGAGCTCATTTCTAAGAAAGGTCACATCCTGAGGTTCGGGTGGACGTGAACTCTGGGAGGAACCGAGTCAGCCCAGTGTGAGGGGCTTCACTGGGAGCTGCTGGCATGTCTGGGAGTGTTTAGGTTCCATCTCCTTCCTCAGGGACCCCAAAGGGCTCAGGCTGCGACCCCTCCCGTCACACCAGCTCTACTGGGGCGGGTCTCCTCTTAGGGACCAGTCCACTCCCCTGGGAGCCCCTGGTCACCTCGGACCCCCCGCACACTCTGCCTCCACATATACCCCGACTCTGCCGACCGTGTGTTCAAGCCCTGGACGCAGCCCATTCAGTCACTCAGTAAGTCAATCAACACTTTCTGGCTGGCTCAGCATGGGGCTAAAGAGACACCCTTCTGGAACCCCCAGCCCAGTGCGGTGCAAAGACGGGAGCTGTCAAGGAGGAGTGATGATGAGCTGGGGGTGGGTGCCTGGCCCCATGCGTGGGGAGCAGGGCTTCTGGGGACTGGGGGAGGCGTGGAGGGAAGTGAAGGGCTGCTCAGCGAAGGCCTTCTTTCTGTTCCTTGAACCACCCAGCTGGTTCCACCTCTGGGCCTCTGTACTTGCAGTTCCTTCCACCTGGACCACTCATCCAGAGCCTTGCCTGGCCAGCTTCTTCTCACGACTCAGACCTCAGCTCAGATGTCACCTCCTCCGAGAAGCCTTTTCCTTGCCCCGCCCTTGCATTCTCACTCCACCCTGTCTGTCCCTCTCAGCAGCCATGCCCCCACCTCTGAGTCGTCTTTTTAATTGATGTGTTGATTGCTCATCTCCCCGACTAGGTGGCCTGTGGGGCAGGGACCCCGTCTCCTCATTCGTCGTGTATTCTCAGCCCCTGGGGCAGTACCTGGCACACAAGAGGTGCCCTGTAAAGACTGGTGGGGTGAAATGACATGCTGCCCAAGCTAGCCTGTCCCCCGGGGCTCAGCTGGGGACAGATGAGGCTGCAAGGAAAAGCTTCATTCATTCATTCTCTCCAGTGTACTGACCGTGCCTGGCAGTGTGTCCTCCAGAGGGTGTGGTCACTGCTCTGGCTAGGACAGCTGGCAGGGCTGGAGCGATCATGGGGGGCTTCCAGGCAGAGGCAGTCCTTCCTCATCTGTTCCGGAAGGATGTCTGGGCAGCCTATAGGCCAGGTTGCGCCCCAGGTGTATCTGGGGCATGATGGAAGAATGAAGCTCTGGGTAAAAATAACCACTGGCATGTCTGGCCGTGCAGTGGGGCACGAGGGGGGAAGGGCACCCTCAAGACCACGTGGAGGGATCACTGTCCCTTGCAGCTGTGGCAGGCCTCCGGCACCAGGAGTCCCCGGGCTGACAGCCCAGGCCCTTGCCCTGGCCCTGACCAACTGCTACCCCTGTGCCCTAGGAGAAGGAGAGGAACGCGCGGAGGAAGAAGAAGAAAGCACCAGCTGCTGCCAGCGAGGAGGTGGCCTTCCCGCCCGTGGTGGAGGATGAGGAGATGGAGGCGTCAGGCGTGAGCGGGAACGAGGAGGAGATGGCGGAGGAGGCAGAAGGTGAGGGTGGGTGGTGGGAGCTGACCTCTCCCAGAAATGCCTGGGTGCTACCGAGAAGGAGCCTGGACTGCCCCAAGAGGAGAGCATGATGGTGGTGATGATGGTGATGGTGATGGTGGTG
>NW_021703765.1:81325736-81393156 GCF_005190385.1 Monodon monoceros | reverse complement strand
ATGGTGGTGATGGTGGTGATGGTGATGGTGGTGATGGTGGTGGTGGTGATGATGGTGATGGTGGTGGTGATGGTGGTGATGGTGGTGGTGGTGATGGTGGTGATAGTGGTGATGGTGGTGGTGGTGATGGTGATGATGGTGATGATGGTGATGGTGGTGGTGATGATGGTGATGGTGGTGATGGTGATGGTGGTGATGGTGATGGTGATGATGGTGGTGGTGATGGTGATGATGGTGAAAATGACAGTGATAATGATGGTGACAGTGGCAACAATAATAATGGTAATCGGCATCTCTGCGCCCACAGGACACTTGTCCATTCAATCCTCCTGACCCCTGTGAGTTCAGTCTTGTGCTTGGTGACTTACACGTCCAGGTCACATCCAGCTCTGGTGACGCCTATTACCTTGCCCAGCACCTCTGGTGTCACATTTTAGAAAAAGAAAGTTTATTTTTGAAAATAGTTTTTTCTTAATTTTTTTAACCACACTGTGCGGCATGCGGGATCTTAGTTCCCCGACCAGGAATCGAACCCGCGCCCACTGCGGTGGAAGTGCGGAGTCTTAACCACTGGACGGCCGGGGAAGTCCCTGAAAATAGTTTTTTGACCTGAAATATTATTTTACAAGTTGACTAATATAAGTACAACCAATACCGTTGGTCGATAAGTATTCAAAAGTTATATAATTATGCTTCATTTTACTCCCGAGTGTCTCGATTTGGATGATAAACTGCATAGCCCCCGCTTTCTGTCAGCGGGCACTGAGGCTCAGGGCAGTTACTCCAGGCACCCCAGGTATCACACAGATGCATCGTCTACCCTGATCTTAGATGAATTCTCCCACCAGGTGAGGGCTGCTAAAGAGAGAGCGAGAATCAGTCATTTAAACTGCACCAGCAGTTTGGCCCACTTCTCAAAAGGAGAATTTCTGACTGCACGAGATGGTCGCCTAACTTCAGAGCCTGGCCCCGATGTAACCTGCGGCTCCGCTGTGTAATCCGTGTTTGTAGACTCGGGAGTTACACCAGGCTGCCCGACACCAGGCTTGCACCCCTGGTCACTGATCAGTCTGCCTTTGGCCCCCGCCCCTTTCTCCCTTTTCCTTGGTCTACACCAGCCCTCAAGGCATGACACCCCTGAAGACCCCAACCCCTGCGTAGCTGAATGTCTCTGCCTCTCCTTCCGCCATCTCCCTGGCCAGAGCTCCCCAGTGGGGCCTCAAGTTCTTGGTGAGGGGAACCTTTTCTCCCCCTGTCCGTGCCAGGGTTCCTTCCTGTCCCTCCTATCTGCCTGTCTCTGCATTTAAACTCCCAAACTTCTGCCAACGTGTGAGGAAAGTGTGAATCACTCCCTGGCTCCGTGAACAAGACATGCAAATAAACTCAGGCTATACCAGCCCGCAGTGTATTCACCAGCCTGAATCCTACTTCCTGGTTGAAAATGGAGAATCAAGCCATTTGGTTATTACTGTCTTACACTGGGGATGGACCTGGGGGGGTGAGTCTGGCCTCCTTGCCAGCCTTGGGTCTTTCTAGCCCGAGTTGACCAGAGGCCTGACCAGTGTCTGATGGGAGGCTCCAGATCCCTCTGCTCTGTGCATTCTGGGTCTTGGGTCTGTAGCCAGGAAAAGGGAGCCTAGGGAGCAGAAACCCAATCCCCTCATTAAATATCCATCCGGGCAGGATGCAGGCTTGGTGGGAAAGTTAGAGGAAGCAAGTCTTCGGCTCAGCATTAAAAGCAGAACAGGCGCTGCCCAGTAAGAGAACTGTGCGGTGGTGAGCTCCCTGTCACTTGTAGGGTTCACACAACCTATCAAGGATGGGGAGAGAGGCATTCTCTGCTGGGTAGTGGGGGCGGGGGTGCTGGTCTGGCTGAATCCAAGGCTTCTGTGACCACCTGATGGCTCTGTGCACATCAAGGAGGCAGTTTAGAAGATCCTGTCCAAAAGCACAGGCTGATGTTCCCATCTTACAGATGAGGAAACCAAGGCCCAGGGAGAGGAGAATCACTCACATGGGGTGTCACGTAGCTGGTGGACTTGGAATCTGCCAGTCCAGCCGGCATTCGCTGCGTAACTCTGTCCCTGTGACCAGGATAGGGGAAGTGAGGTAGGTTCTGGGTTAGGGCCTGAGGTCACCGCGATGGAACCTTCTGGAATACCCCGCCAGCCCCAACTGCACTGCAGACCCCTCCCTGCACGGGGCAGGCAGCAAGTGCCTTGTCGTATCCAGGGTGGAGGTGAATCCAGGGGAGAGAGGAGTGATCCATTTGGCCCCGTAGTGTCTCTAGTAAAGATCGTGGTCATAAGAGCAACAGCCTTGAGTTATTCCCTTTAATTGTCACAACAGCCCAGTGGGTGCTGTCATCACCCCATTTTACAGATGAGGTCACTGAGGCACAGAGAGGTTACCCAAGGTAACCAGTTGGCCTGTTTGGGGACCAGGATTCAAACTTGTCTGGAGTGCTGATTCTCAGGCCCCACCTGGACCTACTGAGTGAGAAACGTTTTGGGCGTGGGCCCAGCCATGTGAGTCTTCATGGCCCTCAGGCTCTCTCGGGTCTGAGAACCCCTGACGGAGACAGACAAGCCTCTGGGTAAGGGAGAGAGCCAGGCGTGAACCGCCCTCTTTGTAGATGAACACACGGACTCTGGGGCGAAACCACTTATCCAGGGGACCTCAGTGCTGGCCCCCTCCATCCTGTGGTCTGATGACGTGAAAGGAGGGACTGACATTGCCGGAGTCAGAAGGCAGGGGCAGGAACCGGTGGTTAGGGACACAGGATGTTGGGGTCAACCCCCTCCTGCCTCCACGCAGTGTGGCCTGGGGCAAGTGACTCAACCTCTCTGTTTTCTCATCTGAAAAGGAGAATGGTGATCACCTCCAACTTAGAGGTTATTGAGGGTGAGGTGAGTCGTGTGTGTGAAGAGCTTTGCCCAGAGCCCAGCACCCACCGAGCGAGCCCTGTGTTGCTCTTGTTGGGATTATTATTTCTGGAAGGGATGGCCTTTGCTCTGGGCCTTAAAGTGGGAGAGGCCGGGGGTCTGGAGGTAGTGAAAGCTGAGGGAAGCGTTTGTGCAGGGCACCAGCAACCCCTGCTGACCCGGCTCTGCGTCTGAGGGGTGAGATGGGGCCGGGCAGCCCCAAGGGCCTCTCCCTCAGCCCTGCCCACCTCTGAGGCCAGCACCTCCCACCCCAGGACCCTGGAGCCAGTGACTTGTCCAAGGGTACCCAGGAGTGTTCAGGGGTGAGGGCTCTTGGGACAGGGCTGTAGGTCCTCCTGCTGCCTGCTGGGCCCTGGGCCCCTTTCCCAGCCCTGCCTGGCCACCCAACCTCCTCCCACCCCACCTGCTGCTCATGTCACCTCGCTTCTAACCCTTCTCTCACTTCCTTCCAGCCTTACACGCCTCTGGGAACGAGGTACCCAGAGGGGAATGCAGTGGCCCAGGTACGAATGTGGCCAGCTGGCCGTCGGGGGTGGGGGTGGGGCCTGACCAGGGCGGGGGGCATCCCAAGGGGGCCTTTGCTCTATGAGGGGCCCCACCTCTGTGAGCACGCCTCTGCCTGTGAGCACCACCATTTGTGCTGCCGCCACCTCTGTGCCCCCCCCTCCGCGCAGTGTCTGTTCCCCATGCGGTTCCCAGGCTCAGTCGTGCAGACTACTGTGCTGGCTTGACTGCTTGGTTGAGTTTTCATTCGTGTGTTCACCTGCGACGCTTACCCAGTTTGATTTCCCCAACAGGAAGTGTGGAGGAGGGGGGTTTCGGATGTGCCCATTTTGTAGAAAATGGGGAAAATTGAAACCCAGGAAGTGACAGGAGCGGTTGTTAAGCCCAAAGAGCCAGGCCTGCCTGGAGCTGAGGTCCCCTCTCCCCTCATCTGTACACACGTTCAGTCATTCGATCGATACGTATTGTGCACCTGCTGTGTACCAGCCCTGCGGGAAATGGCTGGGGGATGCAGTCGGTCTGGACCCTTTCCCCGTGGGCTCCTTCGAGTTCACTGGCCCCATTTTATGTCATCGTGTATGATGACAGCAGTGGTGATACAACAGCAGACAGTTACCAGGTGTCACCCTGTGCTATCACAGCCCCTGCGGGGTGGGAACTGTTCTCCCCACCCCACAGATGGGGAAAGCAAGGCTGGGAGGCCACCGGAGTTTACCACGGCCAGGCCACCAGCCGGGGCAGAGCCAGGGTTTGCAGCCCAGATGAGAAAAAGGAGACCCCAAAACAAAGGCCTGCAACCCTGGCCGCCCCCAGCCTGACTCTGTGCGGTGCGGGCCGCCCACCTGGGGGGTTGGAAGTTAACAGGTTGCTGGGCTCCAGGGTCAGCAGGTGGAGAGGGCGGCCAGAGGAGGACAGGGCACTGGGAGGGGCCGGCGGGGGCGCTGCCCAGGAGTGTGGGAGCCTTAGGGCTGCGTGGTGTCAAGCGATGGGGTCGCAGCGCCCTGAGCTCCTGCCTAGAGCCAGGGCGTGCAGTCGGGGCTGTCGGGGGGCCGTGGGGAGGGCCAGGCCTGCCTCCACCCTGAGCCCCCGGCACCGCTCACTCCATCTTCACTGTCCCCGCACAGCCACCGTCAACAACAGCTCTGACACCGAGAGCATCCCGTCACCCCGCACCGAGGCCGCCAAGGACACCGCGCAGAGCGGGCCCAAGCCCCCGCCCACCCCGGGCGCCGATGCGCCACCTCCTGAGCCCCCCAGCCCGCCTCCTGAGGATGCCCCAGCCCCCAGCGAGCCCGCCCCGGCCCCCGAAGCCGCCTGCCCACCCATGACCCCGCCGGCGCCCGCCTCGCCTGCCGCGGCCCCTGCTGTGGTCCCCAAGGAGGAGAAGGAGGAAGAGGCCGCAGCCGCCCCCTCGGCTGAAGAGGGAGAGGAGCAGAAGCCCCCTGCGGCCCAAGAGTTGGCAGCCGACGTGGGCAAGACAGAGGAGCCCGGCGAGGTGCCCCCCTCGGAGCCCATCAAGAGCGAGCGCGAGGAGGAGGCCGCCGAGGAGGGGCCCGACAAGGTCAAGGGGGGCGCGGAGGCCACAGCCGAGGCCACACCCGAGGGGGCGCCCAAGGTGGAGAAGAAGGAGGGCGGCGGCCCTGGGGGCAAAGGCCCCGCGGCCAAGGGCTCGGGCGCCCCCCAGGACAGCGACTCCAGCGCCACCTGCAGTGCCGACGAGGTCGACGAGCCCGAGGGCGGCGACAAGAACAGGTGAGTGGGCTGGCCGGCTGGCGGCTTCGTCGTCTCCCTCCGTAAACACTTACTGATCGCCACCTGTATACCGAGACGGCAGCGCACGAGGCCATTTCCACGCCTGCCCTCGGAGGGAGGGGAGGCCACCACTGAGTGGTCCAGACGCAGGAGCTCCGTGGTGGGAGAGGGCAGCGTCGGGGGCTTGGTCCCCCTCAGCGGTGGCCTCTGAGCTGAGCCCGGACGGGGAAGGAGGAGCCACAGGGAGGGCCAGGGGACGGCGTGCTGGGCAGCGTGGATTAGCGTCCAGAGCCGCCGCCACAGAGGACCGCCCCCAAGTCAGAGCGTCGGCAGGGCCATGCCTCGTGAAGGCTCCTTCCCGCCTCAGTGGTGCCGGCGGTCCTTGGCTCGTGGTCCCGTGACATTCTCCCTGTGTGTCTGTGTGCCCTAATTTCCCTTTTGCTCTAAGGACACCAGTCCACTGGATGAGGGTCCACCCTAAGGACCTCATCTTAACTTGGTCACATCTGCAAAGAGCCTGTTTCCAAAGAAGTTCACGTTCACAGGTACTTGGCTGTTTGGACTTGAACATATTTTGGGGGACGCAATTCTCCCCTCAACACAGTGGGAACAGCAAGTGCAAAAGCCCCGGGGTGGGACTGAGCCTGCGTGATCCAGGCCCTGAGTGGTGGAGCGGGGCGGGGGGTGGGGGGGCAGCTTGGAAAGAGGCAGGGTCAGCAGACCAGCCCACCTCGTGCAACCCTTCTGGCTGGGCGGGCGGCTGCATTTTGCCCTCAGGGAGAGAGCCTGAGAGAGTTGGGGTATGTCTGCCGCAGTGTGTTGGGAGGGGGCGGGGGGTTAATGGGGGCCACAGGGGCACAGGGATACATACGGGTTGGAAGGCGGCAGCAGCCGTGTCCCAGGGGCCGGTGAGGCTGGTGGCGGTGGACACGGGGGAAAGTGGCAGATCCCGGGATCCTTGCTGGTTCCTCTTCTGCCCGCGGAGGGTCCCCGAGACCCCCGACCAGAAGCAAAGCTCGTAGACCCCACTTAGGGCCGAACGTGGGCAGCGGAGGGCAGAGCTGCGGAGATCCGCTCCGGCTCACGCCTGGGCGGCTTGAAGAATTCAGCGAGGCAGGCTGGCCAGTTTTATTTTGACTGAAAACAGTGCAGTCTGTTTTCTCTCCTCTCACGTCTCTCGGAAAAGTTCTGGGCAGCACGAGAGGGAGGAAAATCTGACTTTCAAACCTGACCTGTTCCCCAGGAGCCGTTTCCTCTGCCCCACAATTCACCTCGGGGCGTGCGAAAACGGCAACTTCTAGAACGTTTCGTATGAAACTAGGACTTACTTGGTCAGAGCTCTCTGGGTCCCCACGTGGTCCACAAAAGCCGGTGAGCCACGTCATCCTCTGCCTCCTGCGTCCGGGGGTCCCTGGCGGGACCCTCACCCCGCTTGTGTGGCCCTTTGATAAGCAAAGGCCTGGACAACAGGTTTCTGAGGGCGCAGAGGCCCTGAGCTTCCTGCCCAGAGGGCGCAGCTTGGGAAACAGTGCTCGTGGCGGCTCGGTCTGCCCGGGAGGGCCCTGGACCAGGGTCTGGCCACTCGGCTCACTCTTTGCGCCTGGGTAATGGGGTCAGGGCGGGTGGCTCCCCACCCCGCTCCTGCTGGCCGCGGGGACAGAGTCATGGAGACACATGTTTCTGCTCTTAGTGGGAAGAGTGCTGAGCTCATGGGACAGCCACGCTGATCAGCGGCCTCCCGGAGTCTGTGTTTTGGGTGCACATGGCCTGACGGGCTGGACGGCTCGGCGGCTTGGCCTGGGTCCCGACAGCCCGCCCGCACCTCTCGGGCCAGGCCTGAAGCCCCGCAGCCTACTTTCAGCTGCCCCCCACCCCAGCCCCACCCAGGGACGTGTCCTTCCCTCCCCGAGCTGGGTCTGGCTTCCATCTGCTCTTCCTGCCTGAGCGGCCAGCATTCGATCCCTCGGGAGCAGGGGCCCTGGGCTGGGAGTCAGGACACCTGGTTTGTCATGCCCTCTGTGACCGAGGCCATTCCCCCGGCCCCAGGGTGAGGCTGGACTCAGGCCAGCCTCTTGACCTCTTCCCTCCCGGGCCACAGCCACACAGGGCCGGGCAGGCGCCAGAGGACGCAGGCGAGATGCGTCAGAGCGCGCCCTGGCAGCCAGCGCCTCCCGGGAGGGCCGGCGGGATGGGTGGGCCCCCAGGCGACCCCCGGTCCTGGCCTCCTGCCCACAGCCCTCTCTCCCGCCTGGCAGTCCTGGCGCAGTGAACTGGGCGTCCCTGGACAGACACAAGATGCATCTCGTTCTGGCCCGTGCCCGGACGACTTGGGGAGGGAAGATCATATCCTGCTTTTACTCTCCCTCACTGTCTGCCAGGCAGCTCCACCTGGGAGTCTTCTCGGCCCACAGCCAGAGATACTGGCTTTGATTGCAGAGCCTTGAGCTTGGCTGGCCCCGCCTGTTCCACTTCCCAGAGAAGGTGCCTGGGCACTTTCCAGCAGGGCTGGGCCTTCTGAAAGTCCCTTCTCTGGACCTCAGCATTTTCACGTATAAGATGGGTGTGGGTATCCTGGCTTATGGGCTTCTTGTCAGGATAATGGAGTTACGAGCCAGCCTGGCACTTTGGAGCTGCCCTCCTTTGGAGCTGCTTCAGGCTCCCCGCAAAGGTCACTCCAGGAGGAGGCTGGAATGCGGCTTCTTCTGCTGAGCCCCTGGAACTTGGAAAGAATGTAACAGCAATTTCTCCTCTATTTCTTTATTCCATAAATGATTAACTGGGCACCAGTGTGTGCCATTCTGGGCTCAAGGGGTGCTGGGAACAGGACAGATGAGGTCCTGGCTCCAGGGAGCTTACATTTTAGGGACAGCGACTAGTACGGAACTGGAACAGTAATGGAATAAAGGGAATGCTCGTGTGATAAGTGGATGATGGAGAGATTGGGGGTGGGGGCAGCGGGAGGGGCAGTCAGGGAGGCCTGTCTGAGGAGGTGACATTGAAGGATGATCAGAACACGTAGTGTGAGACATGGAGGGAAAGCCAGCAGTGGGAACAGCCAGTTCAAAGGTCCTGTGGCCACATGAGCTTATGTTCAGTAGACAGCAAAGAGGCCTGTGGCTGAGTGTGGAGCAAGTGAAGGGAAGAGGGGAAGGCAGGAGATGAGGCCACAGAGGTGGGCAGGGACCTGGCCCGACCTGGCTCCACAGGGCCCCAGGGGTCGAGGTAAGGAGTGCACTTTTATCCTGGGAGCACAGGGGAGTAACATGACTTCGTCTGTGTGGACACCTATCCCAGCCCAGCGATAATGAGAAGCTGGGGAAAGGGGGCTCAGCAGAGAGGGGGCTACTGCTGCAGGACCCAGAGTCCCCTGTGGCCCCTCCCCCTCCCCCAGCCCTGGTCTTCCAGGGTGGGAAGAAAAACCACAGGAATGGGAAGGTGCCCAAGCCGCTCAGCGCCAGGCGCCGTTCTCGGGGCTTCCCGTGTTCCACCCACAGGACAGTCCTCGGAGGGAGCCACTGTTCTCATACCCATTTTACGGATGAGGGGAAACTGGGTGAGGCACAGCTGGTTAAGTCATACGGCCAAAGGTGGGATTTGAACTGGGAGCCAGAGCCCTGAATACAGGGTGGTGGGCGGGACCCTGGCTGCTCTCAGCCAAGTTGCTGGCTTCCCCCGCCTGTCCCGGGTCATGTGCACAGTGCCAGGCTCCGAGAGCCCCTACCCTGCCCAGGCCTCCAGGGAGGAAAATAAAAGCCCTGTCTTCCAAGAAAACAAAGGAAAGAGAACAGAGGGAGGGCGCTGCCACGAGGAGGGCCCCTGGAGGTGGTGCTCGCCCACCGTGGATGTGGGATGAGGGGGGTTGGGGGCCACATGAGCACCAGGCATCTCCCCGCTCCCCGGTGGGGGGAGCTCAGGACCCTTGGGCTTGTTGAGGACCTGAATCCAGACCGTTGTTCTTGGATGCCGCCCTCTTCTCTTTTTTTTTTTTTTGCGGTACGCGGGCCTCTCACTGTCGTGGCCTCTCCCGTTGCGGAGCACAGGCTCCAGACGCGCAGGCTCAGCGGCCATGGCTCACGGGCCCAGCCGCTCCGCGGCACGTGGGATCTTCCCAGACTGGGGCACGAACCCGTGTCCCCTGCATCGGCAGGCGGACCCTCAACCACTGAGCCACCAGGGAAGCCCCGGATGCCGCCCTCTTTACCGTGAGCTGTCAGGCTGTCATCTCATCAACTGTGAAGTGCTGTGCCCATGGCCGCAGTCCCCACTGAGCTCCTGCCTTGCTGGGTGAGGGTTAGGGGGGACTCAGGAAATCCTGAGGGGTCTGGACCTCTGTGCTCGTACCCACCCCCCCCAGCTGGTGCCTGCTGAGAGCATTCGAGGGGCGACCCCTGCCCCCTCCAATCTGACTGCCCCCTGTCTGGACGAGAAGCCACCGGGAAACCGAGGCAGGACACAGGTCTGAGTAGGAGGTCCTAGCTCGCTGACAATCAGAGTGAGACACAGACACTTTGCTTATTTTATATGTATTATAAAAGCATATTTTGTGTCCCTATAAAATTATATTTACAAAAATAGAAAAGTTTATATTTTAACTTTAAAATCTGCATTTTAGAGTAATTTATACGGCAAATAATAGTATAACGTTATTACTTTATTGTTTGTAGAAACAGTACAGTTACTATAACAAACCCTTGATTTCATGGCTGGCAAATAGTACGTTCTTTATGTTTTCCTTGTAACAGCTTTATTGAGACATAATTCACAAACCGTACAATTCAGCTATTGAAGTGTGCGGCTCAGGGGTTTTAGTACATCCACAGAGCTATATAATCATCACCAGTGTTTAATTCCAGAACATTCTCACTGCCCCAAAAGAAACCCCAGGCCGCTAGCAGTCACTCCTCACCCCCGCCTCCAGCCCCCGGTCCGCTGATCTCTCTTCTCTGTCTGTGTCTATGGATTTGCCTCTTCTGGGAGTTTCCTATAAATGGAACCATGCCGTATGTGGCCTTTTGCAACTGGCTTCTTGCACTCAGCGTCATGTTTCTGAGGTTCATCCATGTTGTAGCCTGTGTCAGCACTTCATTCATTTATGGCTGAATAATATTCCGTTGTGAGTGTGTGTATATATATATATATATATATATATATATATATGTGTGTGTGTATATATCACATTTTGTTTATCCATTCATCTGTTTTTGGCCATTTGGGTTGTTTCCACCTTTTGGCTCTTGTGAATAGCGGCTGCTGTGATCTTGTGTGAACGAGTGTTTGTGTGGATATATGTTTTCATTCTCTCGAGTATATGCCCAGCAGTGGAATTGCCGGACCCTATGGTGACTCTGTTTCACCTTTTGAGGAACTGCCAGTGTTTTCCAAAGTGGCTGCAGTATATTCATTTTAAACTTCAGTCTACAAATGCAAGTTGGTTTAAACGGACATTGATAATTTGTTGCGACGGGCGTGTGGGGTGGTGTTTGGTGACAGTTGAAGCTGGAGGTGGGGAATGCAGGACAGGTGATAACATCAGTTCTCAGACCTGGTCAGGGTGCCTTGGCCCGAGGGTGGTGGGCAAAACGGGGCTGGGCCTGAGTCCAGGGGAGCAGGGACGGGCAGCCACAGCAGGAGAGGCTTCAGGTGGTCCTCGGAGCGCGAGCAGGATCTGGAGAGGTCGAGAGAGGTGAGGACGGCAGGGGGGGTGAGCCGGGTCGGGAGGACCGTGGAGACCAGCTGAGCACAGAGAAGTCAGGCCGACCTCTGCGCCCGGTGCCACCTGCATGCCATGGGCAGTGCCAGTGGGCGTCGCCGAGACTGACTCCGCTCAGCTGAGGATGTGGCCGATGCGGCCGGGGGTTAGCGCCCTCAGGACTGGCTTGTCACAACAGGTTGTGGTCCCGGTCACAGGCCATGTTCTCAGTGCAGAGAGCAGAGGGCACCTCAGCTGCACATCACCCGTCCGTCCTGCTCCATCTGCAGGAAGCAGCCGTGTCCTGCTCTCTGCTGGGCGTCCGGCAGCCAGCACTGGGTGGCGTGAGCTGCACCCTGGTGGTCATGGATGTTACCTGGAAGGCAGTGGCTGTGCTTACAGTCTGCATGTGGCATCAGCCAGGATGGTCACAGTGCACACCAAGGGCTGTACCAACAGGACCCTCTGGCTTTGGGGACCTGGCCTTCGTTGTGCCCTCTGGCTGAATCCAGCCCGCAGCCAATGCCTTTGTGTGTCCCGTTTGATCATCTAGCCGGCTCTGGCGCCCTGCAAGCAGACATTGGATTCTGGGTCTCCAGCCGCGCACCCCAAGCACAGCACCAGGCCTGCTGTGTATTCAGCAAGTGCGGGTCACAGGAGGGAACAGAGAGCTGGGCCAGAGCCAGGCAGCCCCGGTGGGTGGGTGAGGGGTTCTGAAGCTGCAGCAGACCCAGCTCCTGGCCTAGAGACCCTCACGCCAGCTGGGGAGGCAGACGGGGATTGCGGCAGGACACTGTGGTCAGTGCTGGCGAGTTCTGGAAATCCCTGAAGACTTCCTGAAGGAGGTGACACCCGTGAGCAGCTCTGGAGCCACACCCCAGGGCAGGCTTTGCTCCGGTGTCCCAGACACTGCACCCCTACACTGGGGTGACCCTGTCGCTGGCATCCCACCGTGTTTCAGCCCCCCCACTCCGCCACCCCCCCGACACACACACCATGCACCCTGTGCAGGTGCGCTGCCCCATTCTGCATGTCAGCATCAGACAGACGTGACCTTGCTTTAGAGGACGAGGCACCTGCAGGCCCTGCTCAGCACCACAGCCCCACTTAGGGCTGCTGGGCGGGCCGTGTACACGCTGACCAGCCCCCCTCCGTGCAGAGCCTGTACCTCCCACTTCAGCGCCTCAGCAAACTGTGTGCAGGCGAGATTCCCAGTATCTCAGGTTGCATTTGGGCTGAGTGGGGGGCTCCCCGATTCTGGTCTCCAATAAGCAAGGTCCTCTCAGCGCCACGCCCCAGGCCCTAACCCCGGCACCTGAGCCTCTCCTATCTGGGTGATGGATATTCCCCCCGAACCTCCCAAGCTCCCCAAGCCTTAAGCTGGTTGATTCTTGGCCTTTCTGGCAGCTTCCAAAGGGCCGAGCGTGGTGTGGGCCCTGAGTGTGGGTTTCTCTGGGGCTTTCCTTGCCTTGGGCTGTCTCAGGAGTGTTTGATCCTGGCTGGGCCTCTGGGCCGGGGTGGGAGGGGTCTTGGCCCCTTGTGAGGCCTGCATGGACCAGAGGAAGGAGGGAGGGAGGAGACCCCACCGTGACCCCAGGCTCCTGGGCCCCGTGATCCTGGACCTTCGCCTCTCTCTGGCAGCCCCTCCGGCCCCGTCATCCAGGCTGGAGCCAGGAGGCCGGGAGCCCGTGGGCCTGACGCTGGTCTTTCCCGCAGGCTCCTGTCGCCACGGCCCAGCCTCCTCACTGCGACCAGCGACGCCAGGACCAACGCCTCGCCCCAGAAGCCGCTGGACCTGAAGCAGCTGAAGCAGCGGGCGGCCGCCATCCCCCCGATTGTGAGTCCTGGGCCCCTGCGACCTCCACCTCCTGTTGGGGGGACGGTAGACCTGGCCGGGCAGGTGGGGCCCCGGCACCTGCAGCCTGGCTCTGCCCACGTCTCCCGTTCCCTGGGGAAAGCCCCATGGAGACAGGCGCAGAGGCTGGGGGACTGGCGAGGTGTCCGCCCTGGCCTCTCTCCCCACCCCGCCCGCCGACGGTTCTCCAGGGGCGCCCAGACCTCGCATAAAGCTCCCCCAGCCCTCTGTCACAGCTCCTCGGAGCGGAGGGCGGCGCCCCACAGTTACCGAGAGGCCCTTCTCTGGGGGAAGGAGGGGAGCTGGAAGATTCTTCCCCAGGCCCAGCAGGAGGACCCTCAGAGGTGCCCCTTACTCGTGATGGCTCTGTCGTGGCCAAAGCCATCCCTCTCCGAGGAGGTGGGCCGGGCCTTCAAATGCATCTGGGGGCTCTGGTCTGGAAGGCTCTGAGCTGAGCAGGGCTTTCCGAGTGAGGGGCACGAGGTGCGCCAAGCCACGCTGCCCACTCCCCGAGGCCGGGTCCACTCCCATTGGTCAGTCCCGATCCCTCTGAGACCCGGAGCGATTTGGGGAAGGGGGAGGGGGCTGGTGGGGAGGGTAACGGGGGCTCCCCCATCCACGGCCGGGCAGCTGGGATGGGCGGGCACACCCCCTACACTCTGCGCAAAGCCCTACCCTCCTGGCCCTCAAGCCGCGTGCCCTTGGGCACGTCGCTGCCTCCCCCTGGGCCTCAGTTTCCAGGCTGGTCCCACGCAGGGGGCCTGGAGGGCTTTCCCTGATCTCTGTGACCTGTGGACGGACGGGCTGTGAAGATGCTCACTCCTCCTGGCTTCCCTCAGCAGGTCACCAAAGCCCACGAGCCCCCCCGGGAGGACGCGGCGCCCCCTGTTCCTCCGCCACCGCAGCACGTGCAGCCGGAGAGCGACAGCCCCCAGCAGCCCAGCAGCAGCCCTCGAGGCAAGAGCAGGAGCCCTGTGCCCCCTGCTGAGAAGGAGGGTAAGTGTGTGCCAGTGGCCCAGGGAGTACGGGGGAGAGGGGGCAGGTGGGTGGGCGTAAGGGGCCTCTGCATGTGCGGAGCAGCTCCTGCAGACTCCAAGGCCGCAGTGGCCCGACAGGCCAAGTAGATGAGCGAAACATGGTGGGGCGAGGCAGTGGGGGGGTGGGCACTGGGGCAGTTGGAGACTCCTGTTCTTTCTAAAGTGGGTGCATATTGGCCTCAGTCGAGAGTCACCATGTGGTAATACAGGCCTGGGGTTGTTCTTCCAGAGAAGCTAGAAATCCATCTTTTCATGTGAAATCTTCAAATTTCTCAACATTGGCAACGTCTCAAAATTTTCAAAAGCACTGTGCGTGTACGAAAACAACGTCTAGGGCTCAGTTTCTGGTTCCATGTGATTCAGTCCACACATGAGCTTCTAGAACCATGAGGCTCAGCTCCGGCTGGCAGCAACCCTGGGGCCTGGACAGGAAGCACTGCCCCCCTCCAGCTTTCACCCTGACCTTGTTCCAGGCCGAGGTCACTGGGTTCACTGGGGAGCCAGTGAGGTGATTCCCCAAGCAGCTGTGTTGCAGCAACTGTCCGGGGCGGGCTTTGTTGGCACCACATGAAGCTCAAGGTCTGGAGGCAGGTGGGGCATGGTTTCTCGTTCTCTGGATCTTCTGTCTCTGCCCCGCCCCCCAGCCGGACCCAAGAAGTCTCAAGCCTGTGCCCCAAAGGGACACCCATCCCAGACCAGCCTGGCACGTCTCAGGCACTGGGGGCTGACCCCCCAGAGGCTCCCCCGACGCTGGGCTAGCCCAGGCTCCTGCAGGCTGCTCTAGGGGTCTGAGGGCAGCAGGACCCCAGGCCATCCTCCCTGACCAGTGTGGGCAGCCAGGGCCACCTGCGTGCCCACCCCCGGCAGCCTCTGGCACAGCGTCCCGCCTTCTCTAGAAAGCCGGGCGGCCCTCGGCCGTGGGCCTCCCTGAGGGCGGTACTGTGTGCCGGAGGACAGGGCAGGGCTGTCCCTGAAGGAGGCCAGCTCCACACTTCACAGTGACAGGGCCTGCCAGACACTCCCCCGCTGATCAGCCCGCCCTGCCGGCTGCCTTCACCTGCTGCAGGAAGTCTCGGATGCCACCCACATGGGCGGGCATGCATCCTGGCTGGCACACAGGCCAGTTTGTGGCCACGGGGGCCAGGACATTGGTTGGACACCCACGATCGCCAAGCACCATGCCAGGCAGTGGGGGTTCGGCAGTGGGCAGGACGAAGTCCCTGCTGCGAGGAGTTGCTGCTTTTGCAAGAGGACGTTAAACAGGGGGACACGTAAGGAAGCAAGAAGACCTTAGGCTGGTTCATGCAGCGAAAGAGACAAAACAGAATGAGTGATGAGGGGCTCAGGGAAGGGTCTCCGTGAAGAGGAGAAGGCAGTTGTGGGAAGATCGGGGGGAAGGGCGTTCAGGCATAGGGAACAGCACGTGCAAAGGCCCTGGGGTGGGAACAAGCTTGGTGTGTTGGCGGAGCTGCCGGGAGGTCGTGGTGGCTGGGGAGGGGGTAGGATAGGAGGTGGGATAGGGAGATGGGGGACCAGATTGTGTAGGGCCTCGTAGGCCATGGTACTGTGGGGATTTTGTCTTGGGTGCAGAAAAAGCCTTTGCTGGAGGAATTTTAAGGGTGTGTGTGTGTGTGTGTGTGTGTGTGTGTGTGTGTGTGTGTGTGTGGTGTAGGGGACTGGGGAGAGGTCAGGCAATCTGATTTTTATTTTAGAAAGATCTCTTCTCTCTCCGCCTCTCCAGCCATTGTTGAGGAGAATGGGCGGCAGGGAGTTGTGGGCAGATGCAAGAGGCCACGGTGCTTTTCCCGGCCAGTGATGGTGGCAGCCTGGACTGTGCGGGTGACCATGAAGGGGGGCATTGGGACTTTGTTTCAGAGGCAAACATTGGGACCTGCTGATGAACCCGAGTGTGGGGTTGAAAGCAGAACGTCTGCCTCCTCCTGGGACCCTGCCAGCCACCCACGCTGGGACCAGGACTCCCCATGGTGGGGCTGGGGTTCGCTGGACGAGAGTGTAGCGTGAGACGTGGGGTCTGGCTCTGGAAGGACATTCCAGGGCTGGGGCACCAGCCCAGGGCGGATAGCTGCGTGGCAGTGTCAGGGGCCCAAACAGCCTTGGCCGGCGCCAGATCTAAGCCGGGCTGGGCCATACTTGGGTGGCTGGACACCACACAGGGCCAGGCAGGGCCCGCTGGGATGGGTCACAGGCCCTGTCCTGGGAGAAGGTGAGCCACCACCTGTGCTTTCTGAGCCTGGCATTCGGCCTGTTGGCACGGCGGAGGGCCGCGCCGTTTCCTGGAATCGCTCCGCACAGGAGACGGGGCACCTGGCATCAGGCACCAAGGCCTGCCTTGCAGCTAGCACCCGTAGGCACATGCATGAACTTGACACCTAGCACGACCGACCTCTCTGGTCTCTCAGGAGCCTCCCCTGCCACCTGGCTCCTGTGCGGAGCTGCTCCGCCCGCCCACCCCTCGGGCTCCCTGGGCCCAGCCGGAGGAACAGGTTGTCTCTCCAAGCTCTCGGCCGCCGGCCCATCCTGGCCCGGCCCCAGATTTCCCTTCCAGCACCGGAGGCCACCCCCCCGCCCCTGCCCCCTCCCATGGCAGCCGGAGCTGAGCTGGAGAGAGCAGCCCAGGCACGCGCGCAGTCGGGTGGCTGGACGAGCGAGGTCCAGGGCGTGCACGTAATTTCCGGGCCCGGTGCAGGCCCTGGGTGGGGTGGGGGTGGGGGCGCCTCCACTGGGGGTTGGTTGAGCATGAGAATCCCCACCTCGGGTTACTCCCCACATCTGCGGCCCCTCCTGCGGGCTCCCCACGTCAGCAGGCGCACAGGTCCGGGGGGAGCTCAGTCTCCCAGGAGAGAAGCGGAGGGTGTGCAGCACGCACGCCTCCACCCCACCTGCTGTGCCCACAGCAGGCGGCTCTCATGCTGCCAGTGCTCTCCTGCTCGCCTTGCTGCGTCTTCAGAGCCTCCCTCTGTCATCTGGAGGTGGCCCGAGGGATGACACCTGCCTGCCATTCCCATCCCAGGCCCGGCATTCCCAAGTTGTAACCAGCTGGCTACTCCCCTGCCCCACCCCCGCCCCCCGTACCCCACCCTCGCCACCATCGGTCCTCTAGCCTGACATCAATTCTCAAGGAAGAGGTTTGGCGCTTAGGACCGATTTCAGCAGAGTGGGTGGCCAGCGGGTGAACACCGTGCAGACGGCCTGGCCTTTGGCCGTCTCTGCGGCTGTGTCCCCAGGCCTGAGAATCCAGGGCCAATCGTTGCTCCCCTTCCTGTGGTCAGTGTGTGTGGCAAAGGTGAAGGTTACAGCCTGCAGCCCATCTACCTGGGCTTAGAGCTCCCCTTGCTGGCTGTGGGCCTTTGACCAGGTGACTTTACCTCTCTGAGCCTCCGTGCTCCCATCTGCAAATTGGGGATAATCCTCGTCCGTCCCCTGAAGGGTGTTGCGAGGATAACCGAGTCAGTCCACGCAGAGCACTTAGTTGGAGCCCCCGTGGGAGGGCTCCCTCCGCCGTCTGCAGCGTCCGGGAGGTTCAGTGGTCAATTCCTGACTTGGCCGAATATTTGCTGGTGACCTTAGATAAGTCCGTCGATGTGTCCGTGCTCCAGTCCCTCTCAGCACACTGGGCCCGGCCGCTCTCTTTCTCCCGAGCCTGCAAGGAGGCTCGTTGAGTTCACGCTTTCGAAACGCCCAGCCCAGCCCCTGGACGTGGGACACGCTCGGCGCATGGGCTGACATGTGCGCGCCGTCATCCCGGGCATCCGGGCCGTAGCCGTGCTGGCGGGAGCACACGTACGTGGATCACGGCAAACCGTTCTGACCGCCTTCGTCATCTGAAGAGGTCAGCGAGCCTCTTCTGGAAAGGGCCAGATAGTAAATATTTTAGGTTTTGTGGGCCAGACAGACGGTCTCTGTCGCAACTCCTCAGCTCTGCTGCAGGTGATAAATAAACGGGTGGACGTTCCAGCACAAGTGTACACACAGAATCGGGCAGTGGGCAGGCCCCGTGCCACCATCTGCCGCCCCCTGGTTTGGAGGTTTGTCCAGGCCCCTTGCTGACCCGGTGCCAGGCAAGTGCCTGTGGGATTCCAGCGCTGGAATCAGGGGCCGCCGAGAAGCCCAGCCCAAGCCTGAGGCACATCCGTGCTTGACAGGACATCACAGGAGTCAGCGTGGTGCCCGGTCTGCAGACTTGGGGGGCTCCATCACTGTTGGCCAGGACCTTCCCCTGGCCGAGGCTGGCGCTGCAAGGCACAGGGGGTCTTGTTTGAGCAGGGCAGCCAGGGCTGGGGGCCTGAGGGCTGGCCGAGTGTGGCTGACTGCCTGCCTTGCCCCTCAGCAGAGAAGCCCGTGTTCTTCCCGGCCTTTGCGGCTGAGGGCCAGAAGCTGCCCACGGATCCCTCGTGTTGGACGTCAGGCCTGCCCTTCCCCGTGCCCCCTCGCGAGGTGATCAAGGCCTCTCCGCACGCCCCTGACCCCTTGGCCTTCTCCTACGCCCCGCCTGGTGAGTAGTTCACCCGAGCCTGGCCTCCTTGCCGAGTCAGCCAGCGTGCAGTCATTGGGCGCCAACTGTGTGCACTGACTCGGAACTGCACGCAGAAGGATCTTAGGGTCCTGGCGGGAGGGATGGCCTGGTCAGTGAAGGGGAAGGGGGCTCCGCTGAGACGTGAGAAATCTACAGGATTGCAATTGAAGCACCTGGTGCTGGGGATGCCTAAGAGGTGCTTGAGCCGGTGAGGGGCAGGCTGAGAGTGGGGGCTCTGTCTTCCACCATGGACTTCGAGGTAGAGAACGGGCAGGTGGAGAGAAAAGTGTGAGGAGGGAGGGGCCTGCTTTGATTTACAAATACAGTCAGGCTGGATTCGAGACCCTTCCTGGGCTCTCCAGCCCTGCCAGGCCCCACCAGCAATGAAAGGGGCATAGCCAGGGGCCAGTAAGGGCTGTGATGTCAGCAAAGGCCGTCCTAAGCAGAGCTGATCCTGCAGGATGAGTGGCCAAAAGAGCCAGGAGAAGAACAGGGAAAGACATGCCAGGCAGGGGGAACAGCATGTGCAAAGGTCCGGAGGCAGGAGAGAGCAGGCGAAGCTTGAGACACTGAGTCAGGCTGTCATGGCAGAAGCTTGGTGCCCAGGGAGCCTGGGGAGACCATAAGCGCCAGGTCAGGTGAACCTGAAAGCTGTGTCAGAGGCTAAGGCCTTACCCTGGGGGAGCAGTGGGGAGCCATAGGAGGTTCATAGCAGGGGAGGATGTGAACTAGTGGACTTTTCAAAAAGATCCCTTTGGTTCCTGTGAGAGGAGTGGACTGTTGGAGAGCAACAGGGGAACGGGGAGACCAGTTAAGGAGTCTGGGGGAGAGTTGAGGGGCTTGGGCCAGGGCCTGGGAGGGGGGAGGCGTGGAGGGAGACTTCCCTGGGGTAGTGGTGTCTGAACCAAGGATGCGGACGGCTCATCAGGCAGAGACGGGTGGAGCAGTGGGGGCGCGTATGGACGGGCACCCGCCTGGGCAGGACAGGGACGAGGTGGGGAGTGGCCTGGGGGCTCTGCCTCTGACCGCTCCTGGGGCCCTGTGATGGACAGATACGTGCCCTGCAGGTCACCCGCTGCCCCTGGGCCTCCATGACAGCGCCCGGCCCGTCCTACCACGCCCAGCCACCATCTCCAACCCGCCGCCCCTCATCTCCTCCACCAAGCACCCCAGCGTCCTTGAGAGGCAAACGGGTGCCCTCTCCCAGGTGAGGTGGGAGGGGCGGCCCCCCAGAAGCACCTGTGCAACCTGGTGCCCGGAGAACGCCCCTTCCTCTTTCTGGGGTTTGGTCCCTCCATCTGTAAAGTCGGGGTGGGGGTGATCCCTGGGACGGATGGTGTCGGGGTGGGGGTCGGGCACCCAGGGGGCTGGGTCCAAGCTGGCTGTGCCTGACCCAGGCATCAGGACCTTGGGAGGTCACTCCGTGGGGCATTCAAGAGCATGGGCTCTGCGATCAGACTGTGTGGCCTTCGGCAAGTTACTTAACCTCTCTGTGCCTCAGTTTCCCTTCTGTGAAACAGAAAATCGCAGGCACTAGACACACAGCCCTGGCACGTGGTGAGCCTCGGTCCACCTGCCCCTTCACCTCTCTGACCTGCCCCCATGTGGCGCAGGGCGGGGACAAGGCATATGCTTTGCTCAGACGCTTGTGGGCACCATTTCCTTTAAACCAGGTCATGATGACCGCCACACGGGTGAGGGCACTGAGGCCCAGGAGAGGCAGTGACTCGTTCACAGTTGCTCAGAGGGGCAGCAGGGCCGGAACTGAGGCCCCAGGCCTCGGCCTCGGCCTCGGCCTCGGACCCGGGTGTGATCCTGAGGTTCCCCTCCTCTTGGGCCCTCATAAAAGCGGGTTGAGGCCCTGGTTGAGGCCTCTGTGACCCCACGGCCTCTGCTCCCACAGGGAATGTCTGTGCAGCTCCACGTCCCGTACTCAGAGCATGCCAAGGCCCCCGTGGGCCCCATCACCATGGGGCTGCCCCTCACCATGGACCCCAAGAAGCTGGGTAAGGATGTAGGGCCCCCCAACCTCGATGGCCCAGGCTTGGCTCCCACTGTTTGCGTTGGGGGCTTGAGGGAGGGCAGTTCACCCTAAGGGACTCTGGCCCGCGCGTGGCGGGGAGGTCCCTCAGCCCCTGGACAGGGCAGGGAGGCGGCCGTCCTTCTGAGGACGGCTCGGCTCACTGCTCAGAGGCTCGGCTCACTGCTCTCGCCCCTCTCCAGCGCCCTTCAGCGGAGTGAAGCAGGAACAGCTGTCCCCACGGGGCCAGGCTGGGCCACCGGAGAGCCTGGGGGTGCCTGCGGCTCAGGAGACGTCCGTGCTGAGAGGTGAGGGCGTGCGAGCTAGGCTCACCCCCGGCGGCTGCCCCTCCATCCCTGGGAGGGTCGAGGCAGGAATGGGACCCTTTATCCAAAACCTGCTAAGAAGTTTCAGCTCCCAGGGGGTCCAGCAGCCTCTCTTCGCAGTTGTCCACTTCGCCATTTAGGGGCAGGGGGACCCTCTGTGTTGAGACACCGGAGGTGGGGGGGACTTGCAGGTCTCGGTGGCTCTGGGACTGGGGCCTGGGGAGGGGCTGCAGACACCCCTTCAGCCCGTGTCTCATGTCTTCCAGGGACGTCTCTGGGCTCGGTTCCAGGAGGAAGCATCACCAAGGGCATCCCCAGCGCGCGGGTGCCTTCCGAGAGCCCCATCACGTACCGCGGCTCCATCACCCATGTAGGTGTCCTGGGGCCGTGGCGTGAGGGACCAGGGTGGCACTAGCAGGCAGTGTCTCCAGACGTGGCCCTGCCTGTGGACAAAACAGTGGGCAACGCGCCCATTCCCCCCAGCGTCTCTGCTCAGCACCTGCCTCAGTAGACGGGGTGGCTTCGTGGGGGTGCCCACTCACTCCGTGAGCCTGGGAGCCAGGCATTTTAGGTGCTGAGCAAAGCACGAACCTCAAGGGCCGCAAGGAGCTGGGAGGGCAGCAGAAGGAAGCAGACAGGTGGAAACTGAGCAGGTGATTTCAGAGTAGCCAGTGCCTGGTGTTGGGTAAAACACTACGACTGAGAATGGCTGGGGCTGCCGAGGCCGCAGAGACAGGTGAGCCGGGGAGACCTCTCAGAGGTGTGAGCCCTGCGGGAATCTCAGGGATCGGCATTCTGGGCCCAGGGAACAGCATGTGCAAAGGCGGAGAGGTGGAGGGTCCCTGGTGTGCGCCAGGTCCAGCGAGTGTCCGCGGTGCCTGGAGCAGCGAGCAGGAGGCGTTCGGGTCAGCAAAGTTTTGGGGGCCGGTGAGGGAGTCTGCACATCCCCCGCCTTCAAGGGGGTGAGTGGACAGACGCTCCTGCAGCTCAGCTGAGCCCGCCCACACCACTGGGGCTCCCGCTGTGACTTCAGTCCTGGATGACAGAGGTTTCCTCTGGTGCCAGCCTTGGCCTCGTGGTGTTGACAGGCTGACGGCTGGAGTTGGCATCCTGGCCACGTCCAGCTCCGCAGAAAGTGTGGGATCGGCTGGTGACATCTGCCCCATCCAAGGGTTTGCAGAGGGACCACTCTGCCCCTCCGGTGTCAGGACTGGGGGTTCAGAACTGAGCTCGGGGGTCCTAGTGTACACAGGGCCTGTTTAACCCTCTCCTTCCTCCCTGGCTGGTGGACCACAGAGGGCGGTACCCCCACTTCCTGGGGTCCTTAGCTCCTAGGGCTTTCTTTTCCTTCCCTTCCACCCGCTCCAGACAAGATGGTTTACATTAGCACAGAATCCAGGTCAGCCCATTTTACAGATGAGAAGACCGAAGCCCAGAGATTAAACCCAAGGTCGTGTAGCCAGGAAGCAGTGGACCCAGTGTTTTGTGCCAGCTGTGCCAGAGGAAGGGGAGCCTGGACACACACACACACACACACACACACACACACACACACGTGAATGGTGGAACTTCAGGCCACAGGCTCCCATAGGAAGGTGTCTTTGGCTCCAGGGGCCGCAGATCACACCACAGAGGAGAGCCCCTGATGCTTCATGTTTCTCTAAAACCTGTTGGTTTTGAAATCATGAGCTTTAGAAGGCAGCTGCGCAGGTACCTGGGGCCACAGCCGGGCCGCAGACGCTCAAGTCCCAGCCCCACCACATGCTGACTCAGGCAGGGCATCGACGCTCCCTGACTCAGTCTTCCCTTTGCTAGAGGTGTCTCTTGCTGAGTCATCCTCACAGAGGCGTTAGGGATTAAAGGCTCCTGGGCATCCATCGGCATCCAGTTTCAGGTGGCCGTGACCCAAGCCGTGTGGGTCACTCGCAGCCTTGCGATTGTTTCTGGCAGCTGCCGTATGTGTGAGGGTCAGGCTTGATGAAATCCGGTCATGGGACACACACAGGCTCACACACACACACAAACTCAGGAGCACACAGACTTACAGTGGGTGGGCTTCTATCAGCTGCCCCTGGAGGAGCCTTTCCTGCTGGGATGTTGCCGGCTCCCCGGCCGTGTGCTCTCCTGATGAGAGAGGTGGCTTCCCGCCCCTGGATTATCTATCACCCAAACTAAAGCCCGTTTATTCTACACTGTTTGTGCACAAGCCTTTTGAAGTGTGGCCAAGGGGTCCCATCTAGGGCGTCTGCTTTGAGATGTCTCGGGAGACCCGTCTGGATTCAGGGCGTCTTGCGTTTCCCTTGCTTGCAGACCAGGATCTGGGGTGAAAGCCCGGGGTGCCAGTCGCTGCCCTTACCCCACAGAAGGATGTTTCTTGGCAGAGAAGCTCCCAGGGGGAGACTCAGAGTGTACCAGCCTAGGGCTTGACACGCGGTTGGAGCTGCATCTCTCAGTCAGCTCTTGGAATCGTAGAAAGAGAAGAGAGACATCTTGATTTGGGGACAGCTTGTCTGTGACGGGTGCCTTTGAGAATCGTTATACAGAGATTGTCTCCGTTTTGTAGATGTACAGGCTGAGGCTCAGAGAGGCAAAGTGACTTGACAAAGGTCACACAGCAACTTGTTGGTAAAGCTGCTGTTTGCCCTCCAGCAGTCTGACTCCAGATTCATATTCTGACCCCCCACTCGTGTTCGTGGAAGTCGCCCAAGGCGGGACACTACCCCACGTGGCTATCTTCTCTCTGCCTGAATACAACCCCCAACAGGGAGCTCACTCCCTCTAAGGCACTGGTTTCTTGATCAGGGGCAGTTTTGCCGCCCAGGGGACACTGGGCAATGTCTAGGGACATTTGTGATTGTCACATCTAGGGGGGAGCAGATTGGGGGTCGCACGCACTACCGGCATCCAGTGGGTAGAGCCCCAGGGGAGGGCTGCTAAATGTCCTACGGTGCCCAGCTTGGCCCCCACCTCAAAGAATCACCTGGCCCTCAGGTCACAGTGCCGAGGTTGAGAAACCCTGGGTTAGAGCTAAGATTTCTGGTGCCCTGCCCTGATTTGAGTCCCCATTCTGGTTTTGGGAATGACATGTGGTCACAGGCACGTGGCTGACATCCCAGCGTCCAGGCTCTGAGAAAGTAAAATTCATGTAGTACAGGTTGCAACACAGACTCCAGGGCCAGACTGCCTGGGTTCCAGTCCCGGCTCTGCCCCTCGTTAGCCAGGTGACCCTGGGCGAGGTCACCTTGCCTCTTGGTGCCTCAGTTTCCTCATCTGAACTAGGCACGATAGTACCTGACTTAGGGTGATTTCCAGGATTAAATGAGTCGATGTATAGAAAGTGATCAGCACTTATTATTAATATTACTGATGCTTTGTTCTGCGTGGTTGTGTTCCGGCGGGCTCTGCCCTTTTGAAGAAGTACATGCGTGAACACGTGTGCACTGGCAGACACACGTGTGCCTGTGTGTGGATTTGGAAGGTGCACATGTACGCGTGCTGGGTCGTGTCTGGCGAGCGTGGGGGTCCCCGGCCCGAGCCCGCGGGCACTCACCCCCTCCGCACCCCCAGGGCACTCCAGCCGACGTCCTGTACAAGGGCACCATCACCAGGATCATCGGTGAGGACAGCCCAAGCCGCCTGGACCGCAGCCGGGAGGACGGCCTGCCCAAGGGCCACGTCATCTACGAGGGCAAGAAGGGCCACGTGCTGTCCTACGAGGGTGAGTCCCGTCGTCCGTCAACGGCTGTTAGGAGCTGGTGGGCGGGCAGGGGCTGGCCCGGCCCTCCCATCCTTGGGCATCTTTTTTTTTTTTTTTTTTTTTTTGCGGTACGCGGGCCTCTCACTGTTGCGGCCTCTCCCGTTGCGGAGCACAGGCTCCAGACACGCAGGCTCAGCAGCCATGGCTCACGGGCCCAGCCGCTCCGCGGCATGTGGGATCTTCCCGGACCGGGGCGCGAACCCGCGTCCCCTGCGTCGGCAGGCGGACTCTCAACCACTGCGCCACCAGGGAAACCCCCTCGGGCATCTTTGATGCCCGGGAAGGACCCTCTAGGTGAGAGGACCAGTGGTGACCTGGAGGTGGTTGGTCATGTGCTCACTTGGTGTTTACTGGGGGCCGTCCATATGCTTGGGGGCCCAGCGGATGAAGCCCCCTCAGAGAGCTCTCAGGACGCCCGCCCAGGATGCAAATGGGATGTCACCTTGTTAATCTTGAGTCATGGAAACCTGCCCACATCCAGTGTGGCTTGCCCACCAAACCCCAGACTTTGGTTTTTCTGGAGTTGGTCAGGAGAGAAGGGTCCAGAAAACATGGTTGGGGTTAAAGGGCAGCCAGATGTCTTCAGAAAACGAATCTAGGGGAGTGTGTTGCCCTCCTGTCAGCTTCGTGTGGTTGAGAGCCAGGGTGAAGGAGTGTCTTCCCATTTTACAGATGTGGGAGCTGAGGTGCACTGATGTCCAGTGGTCCTTCTGTGTGTCCACCCTCCTGGCCCCTCAAGAGAAAAGGAGGCCTGGGACTTGGGGAGCAGGGGCGGGCGTGTTTGGCCCATTGAGGTGGGTTCACAGGGAGGCAAGGCTGGGGTGACACCAGGAGAGGGGGTGACCTCCCCATCCCTGCAGGTATGTAAGCCAGCAGCAGGTAAAGATTGGCTTTAGCTGTCTCCACCTCTGCCCGGTTCTTTACAATTTAGGAAGCAGACTTGTGGCCAGCCTTGCTAGACGTGTAGTAGGGGAACAGGCCCAGGCAGCAGAAGCCCAGGCTCACTCCCCCAGGCCTCTGGCCCAGCGCTCCTGGCAAACGCCGTGCTCTCTAATTGACACCACGTGGGTGGCAGGAAGGGGCGATGACCAGAGTGACGCGCCACCCCCTTGAGCCCTGGGCCCCCCACTTCAGTGCCCCTCACTCCTCTCACCCTCTCTGGTTCCCCAACCAGGGAACCCCGCCTGGAAGGAGTTAAGGAAGTAAAGGGCTGGGATGGGAATTTCCTGGCAGCCTCGGGCACCCAGAGGCGCGGAGATAAATGCTGCTAATGGGCGCCCCTGTCAGCAGCTGGCAGCTGTAGGGCTGCAAACTGCTTCTCCTCTGGCGGCGGTGGGCACGTTTTCCTCTCCCTCCGCCTCCGCCTGGCCCGACTGCCCTCCCGCCCCCCAGGTCCTGGGAAGCAGAGGTGGTACCGTGGGGCTTAGGCACTTGCCTCTCTCTGCTGCCAAGTGGTGGAGACAGTCTTGGGGACAGGGTGTCAGCTGCGTCTTCTGTGCCAACCTCGGTATCCGGCTGAGGGCCCTGGGGGATGGTCAGGGGCCCTGGAAGGGCAGACGGAGAGGCTGGCAGTCGAGGTGTTGTGAGCAGAGCCCTGGGTGGCATCTCAGCTCCGGCCTCCAGATCAGTTCTTGAGCCCCTACAGGCCTTAAGTTTGTCATCTGCAGAATGGGTGTAAATCAAGGCTTTCAATTTCTCACGTGCTTCCTGGGAACAGAGAGGGCCACAGGCCGGATGGACGGCAGTAGGGGCCGGGGAGGACCCGGAGGGTGATGGCTGTGTCTACAGGGGCCCCGCCTCTGTTCTCCGATAGCTGACTGTCGCCCTGTAACGAGTGTGAGCTCGTTGGCCAGACTTCTAATCTCTCTGTTTTCATCTGAAATCTCTCAGTGTTTAAACATCAGCAATTAATTTTGAGCAAAATTTGGAGCAGCACCGCGGTCTATCCGCTGGCCGCCCGTTTGCAGCCCCTGGAGTAGCTCATGCCCTGAGGATCCCGTGGGGTCACGATCGGAAATCCTGGGAGAGCGAGCGTGCCCTTTATCCCAAGGGGCAGGCACGGGGCTCTCGGGAACTTGCGTCTGATACCCCGGGACTCAGCCATCCTTGGAAGGAGAGGCCCACTCGAGGAGCCCCCAGCCTGATGGGCGAGACTGAGGCTTGGCCTCCTCCGGGCTTGCCTCCTGGCTGCTCAGACCCTCGGCCTGTCGGGGGCCCGCGTGCCAGCCTGAGGAGCTCGCCCTTTGGGCTCAGCCTGGCTTGGCGAGGCCACCTCTGCTGTGGACACTCCTCGTCCCCTCCCTCCCCCCCCCGCAGACACACACTCTCCCCACGTGGACACCAATGCACGTAGTTTATTCCATGTGGCCTCACTTTGTTCTCAGTGGCCAGGTGTGCACACACACACACTCACACATGTGCACACACACAGAGACCCACGGTGACACACACAAATGGTTGTGGTAACCCTGCACGTTCACACTCGGGCTGGTGCATCTTTGCTCCCGTGCACGTGGTTACACATGTTCACGTCACATGTCGGCTCCCACGAGTGGCCGTGTTTGTGCAGAGTCACATACCTGCGCGTGGTCAAAGGCACACACCTCCCTGCCAGCGGAACTGCAGGCTGTTGCTTCCTGCCCACTGGGCCCGGCCGGTTTGCTGGTACTGGGCCCAGTGCACACAGTTGCCCTGGGGCTGCCCCTCATCGTGAGATCGGTCTGGTTTCCAGGTGGCATGTCCGTGTCCCAGTGCTCCAAGGAGGACGGCAGGAGCAGCTCAGGACCTCCCCACGAGACGGCCGCCCCCAAGCGCACCTATGACATGATGGAGGGCCGTGTCAGCAGGGCCATCTCCTCAGCCAGCATCGAAGGTGTGTGCCCTGCCCAGCTCCCTACTCCAGGGGGCACAGAAGGGCCAGGGGAGGGCCTAGGACCTGCCCCGGGGGCTTCCCTACTTGCTGGGTGATGGCAGGAAAGGGAGAGAATTTCTCTCTCTCAGCTCCCCCTGGAGGGAGGAGATGGGATGGTTGGCCCTACTTTACAGATAGGAAAACTGAGGCAGGGTTTTTCTGGAGCTCCACCTGGAGGTAGCACAGGGCCCGAGAAGTGGTCCTATGCGGCCACCACTACCATCATGGGGACTGACACTAAGTGGCTGGAGGGGCCCGCTGCTGGGAGGGGGCGCTGGAGACCCTGGCTCATCACTGCCAAGGCCGGCTCGGGGAGCCACGAGATGATGCTCTTGCTCTCACCCTCCCAGGTCTCATGGGCCGCGCCATCCCGCCTGAGCGACACAGCCCCCACCATCTCAAAGAACAGCACCACGTCCGAGGCTCCATCACGCAAGGTACCCTGCCCTCTGCTCCCCAAGTGTCCCCGCATGCCCGGCCACCACGCCCTCGTGGCAGCTACAACAAGCCCTTGGGTTTACAGTCAGGGTGGGCGGGGGAGGGAAGGCATACCAGAGTGCCATGGGTGCCCAGGTATGTGGAAAGGCATGTAACACACGTGTACATGACAGGTATGTGTGCAGGTTGAAAGGCAGAGCAAGGCATTCCTTATGTATTTGAAAACAAAAAGAGAAGCAAAATACTACCCATCACCCTCAACTTTGTAGACGTCATTTATTGAGCATCTACCGTGCTCTGCGCTTGGTGCTACCCCAAGTGCTCTCTAGATATTATCTTATGGAACAGACTCCAAGAGGAAGATACAGTTGGTGGGAGGATCAAAGAGGTCAGATACCCTGCCCGGGTTCTCCTGGCTGGTCAGTGGCAAACCAGCTACTGAGAGCCCCATTCTATGCATCTTATCTATGTTATCTCACTGAATGTTCATGACCTGGTGAGGGGTTTCAGTTACTACTCCCATTCTATATGTGAAGAAATTGAGGCTCAGAGAGGGCAAGTCATGTGCTCAAGGTCACACAGCAAGTGAGGGCTTGAACCCAGGTAGTCTGGCTCCAGAATCTGCCAGCATGGAGGCCCCAGGTTAGGATGGGCGAGGTGGGGTACAGGTGCAAGGGTCAACACCCCGTCCTCCCCGGCAGGGATCCCACGATCCTACGTGGAGGCCCAGGAAGACTACCAGCGTCGGGAGGCCAAGCTCCTGAAGCGTGAGGGCACGCCGCCCCCGCCCCCCCCGCCCCCACGGGACCTGGCCGAGGCCTACAAGGCCCGGCCCTTGGAGGCCCTGGGCCCCCTGAAGCTGAAGCCAGCCCACGAGGGCCTGGTGGCGACAGTGAAGGAGGCCGGCCGCTCCATCCATGAGATTCCACGGGAGGAGCTGCGGCGGACGCCTGACCTGCCCCTGGCCCCGCGGCCGCTCAAGGAGGGCTCCATCACGCAGGTACGGGCGCGGGGCTGGGCGGCTGGGCCAAGATCGGGGCGGCGGGTGCTGATGGGCACCGCTCTGGCCCCTACAAATGGGGAAACTGAGGCCCAGACTTGTTGAGTGCCATGCCCAGGATCACACAGCTACTCATCACTGAGCCGTCATCACGTCCGTTCCAGATTCCATACCAAGGCCTTTAGACTATATCCATGACCTCGTTCACTTGTATTTACAGCCCAGGAGAGTCATAGCTATCATCCCCATTCTCCAGGTGGAGAAACTGAGGCCCAGAGAGGTCAAGAAGCTTGCCAAACCCCAGAGCTAGATGTAATAATGAACACCGGTCATGGATCGAACCCCCGATCCATGACCATAAGACATCATGACTTATCTAACCCTCACAGCAGCACTCTGAGGTAGTTCTCTTACTGTCCTCATTTTAGTGGTGAGCAAACAGGTTCAGAGAGGTTAAACAGCTTGTCCAGGGTCACACAGCAAGTAAACGGCAGTTGTGCATCTCAAATCCAGATGTCCCTAAATCTGCAATGTCTTTGCTTCTTGGCATCCACGTCTCCCACCAGCATGTTGCACCTCACCCTACCCCCACCCCCGTGGCTCTGGCCCCCCAGAGGCCCCAGCCTGGTAGGGGAACATGAGCTCTGATTTTGTGAGGAGCTGGTCGGTGGAAACCACCTAAGAACCAGTGTCTCTTCCCTTGGTCAGAGGTGGCTGATGTGAATGAGGAAGGAGCATGGGATCCATCGGGGGCTGCGTGGCTGTGAGGTGTTAGGGACTGGGGAGGGTGTCCAGGAGGCCTACAGTTGGCTAACGGCACAGAGGTGCCCCGGGAGAAGGCGGGAGCGGTGGGAAGATTGTCGAAGGCCAGGGGACGAGTTTGGCTCTCAGCCTCTGGGCAGTTGTGAAGCCATTGGCAAGAGTCCACCATGGATCCAAAAGGGAGGCCAGTCTGATTCTGGAATATTCTTTTTAAAATAAGGGCACTTCCCCTTCTTAAGAAAGTAATTAAAACACTCCCGAAGGGCTTCCCTGGTGGCGCAGTGGTTGAGAGTCCGCCTGCCGATGCAGGGGACACGGGTGCGTGCCCCGGTCCGGGAAGATCCCACATGCCGCGGAGCGGCTGGGCCCGTGAGCCATGGCCGCTGAGCCTGCGCGTCCGGAGCCTGTGCTCCGCAACGGGAGAGGCCACAACAGTGAGAGGCCCGTGTACGGCAAAAAACAAAAAACAAAACCACTCCTGAATAAAAGCAGAGTTCTCTTACTTGGCAAACACACAGAGCCCACCGTATCCTGGGTTTCCCCGGCCTGCGCAGACAGGGTGGGTCTTCTCCCAGGCGGCCGGGCTGCAGCTCGTCCGTGACCCCTGTTTCTTCAGCTGCCCTTTCTGGCCATAGAGCAGACAGAAACCTCTGCCCTCTGACCTCTGAGACTTGAGCCTCAGGGTGGTGGAACTGGAGTTTGTGGCTGGCTTTTCTGGCTTGGCATTGGGTGGGCCACAGAGGGTCCCAGACTGACAGGAAGAAGGTATTTGCCTTCATGGGGGTGTTAAGTCTCTTTCCAGCAAACCCCAAGGGCCAACAGAGGTTCCTCCACTTGCTCCAGGAAGGGCTGACCTCTGAACTTTTTACCCCCTTCTGCAGCCCCCCAGGTGGCTCCGGTGGCCAGGGTCCAGGACAGGGGTGGGCAGGGCAGGGACAGGTGTGCGCTCATCTTAGGCTTAGCAAAGCCCTTCCTCCCCCGCCCCTGGAGGCATGAGATGTCGCTCCCATTTCATAGCTGAGAAGCTGAGGCTCAGAGCAGTTGTGTAGCTGAAGCTTATCCCCACCTTGCCCCTCAGGGCACCCCGCTCAAGTATGACACCAGCACGTCCTCCACCGGCTCCAAAAAGCACGACGTGCGCTCCATCATCGGCAGCCCCGGCCGGACGTTCCCGGCGGTGCACCCGTTGGACGTGATGGCCGACACCCGGGCGCTGGAGCGCGCCTGCTACGAGGAGAGTCTGAAGAGCCGGCCGGGCGCTGTCAGCAGCTCGGGGGGCTCCATCACCCGGGGGGCCCCGGTCATCGTGCCTGAGCTGGGCAAGCCACGGCATAGCCCCCTGACCTACGAGGACCACGCGGCGCCCTTCGCCAGCCACCTACCCCGCGGATCACCGGTGACCACACGGGAGCCAACCCCGCGCCTGCAGGAGGGTGCGTGGGGCGGGGCGCGAGGTGGGGCGGGGCCACGGCGTGGGGCGGGGCCTCGGTGGGCTCCGGTCTCTGAAACTGCCTTACCATCCACTCCGTAGCTCAGGAGCATCCTCGGGGCCACCACATCCACTCCACCTGCCAGACCAGTGGGTTCTACCTCCAAACCACCCTCAGGATTCTCTCCATCTCTCGGCCACCTCCAGATCACCTGGCTTCCCTGACTTCTCTCTTGTCCTGCTAATAATCTGCTCCCCACACGGCAGCCTGAATACTTTTTTGAAATATTTACATCAGATTATGCCACTGTTCTGCTTAAATCTTTCTAGGGACTTCTCACTGCACTTAGGAAAAAGTCACCCTTTTCCGCCATGGCCTTGGGAGCCTGCAGGATCCCGCCCCACCCACCTTTCCATCTTACTGCCAAATTCCTTTATCTGCTGCTTTATGTCTCTTCCTTGACCACACTCAGCTCATTCTTTGCTCAAGACCTTTGCACGTGCTGTCCCCTGTGCCTGAAATCCGCCCCCGCCCCCAGCCCACCACCCGCCTTTCAGATCTTTACCTAACTGGTTTCTTTTGCACCCTTCAGGACTCTGTTCAAATGTCACATCCTCAGGGAGGCCTCTTATGACCACCCTCCCCCCTTCAGTATTCTGGTCACATTCTGTCACATTTAAAAATTTTCTTCAGAGCATTTATTACTCTGAGATTCTTTTTCGATGACTAGTTGATCATCTGTCTCATGCATTGAATGTCAGCCCCACGGGGGCCGGGGTTTTTCTGTTTTGTTCAGCGGGGGAGCCCTAGCTCTTAGAAAGTGCTCAGCATGTCGTAGACACTTAATAAATGTTTTTGGTTGATTGAAGGAATGCACAAGAAAGGGAATGAAGGAAAGAAAGAATGAACTTTTTAAAAGAGCTAAAAAACAGAAGCAAGTGAGTGAATGAATAAATAAAAGGAAAAATGAACTAGACGCAAATGGATGGATGACGAGGCCTGGTCCCTGGGGATCCCAGAGACCCTACCCTCAAATGACTTCCCCTAAGCACTAGCCTTGGCAGCCCCCGTGTTGGAGGCTGGGACACCTATGGCACAGAGGTCTGATGCCATCCCCACTTGGCCCGTCCCCACAGGCAGCCTCTCGTCCAGCAAGGCGTCCCAGGATCGGAAGCTGACGTCCACGCCCCGTGAGATTGCCAAGTCCCCGCACGGCACCGTGCCTGAGCATCACCCCCACCCCATGTCGCCCTACGAGCACCTGCTCCGGGGTGTGAGTGGCGTGGACCTGTACCGCGGCCACATCCCGCTGGCCTTCGACCCCACCTCCATACCCCGTGGGATCCCTCTGGATGCAGGTGATTGTTCCGGACCCATAGAACCCTGCGGCATCAGTGTCAGCCCGAGGGCTCCTCGGGCATCAACTAGCTGCCACTGTGTGGGGAAACTGAGGCATGGTGGGGGGGGAGACCCAACAGTGTGATCATGTCAACAGTTTAGGTGAGAAACAGAATTTCTCTTAGGGGTCTGAGGGACATGCTGGGTTAAACGTTTTTCAGTGGTTTTCTTTTCCTGCGGAACTTATCAGTGCCTTTAAAATTGCAAACGTATCAAAAGAGGGCTCAAGGGTGAGCGTTCCCCAGACGGACGTGATCTGAAAATCCGTTTAGAAGGATGCAGCCCTTAGGTATTTTAGTGATCCCCATTTTGGATGCCCTGTGTTTGGGGGGATTTCCATCCAAAGAACATTATCAATCAGAGGCACCCACATGTGTGTCAGGGCAGCGAGGGTTGTTCTCCTTCTAGGCTCTCAGTTCTGTTTTCTGGGGGGTGTTTGGGAGAAGCTGTGAGGCACTGAGACCGGCGGGGTGGGGTGGCACTCCCAGCCGAGGTGTGGGCCGGCCTGACCTTGCTCCCCTTCTCCCGGTAGCCGCTGCCTATTACCTGCCCCGGCACCTGGCCCCCAACCCCACCTACCCACACCTGTACCCGCCTTACCTCATCCGCGGCTACCCCGACACGGCGGCGCTGGAGAACCGCCAGACAATCATCAACGACTACATCACGTCACAGCAGATGCACCACAACGCGGCCGCCGCCATGGCCCAGCGAGCTGACGTGCTGAGGGGCCTGGCGCCCCGCGAGTCCTCGCTGGCGCTCAACTACGCCGCCGGCCCGCGAGGTGGGTGGGGCAGGGCGCTGCCAGTCACGCGGGTGGGCAGAACCCGCCACCCAGAATTGGCCTTACTCCTGGTCTGCCCGGGGTCCTGAGAGCACAGGACACGTGCGTGCCCACGCGTGCACGTCTGTCCTTGCCCTAGAGGCTCGGGTTGTATCGCTGCGCTGAGAGCACACACAGACCTGGCAGGTGGTGCAAGGTTGTGTGTGCTGTGTGTCCTGGATGCGTACACACGGGCTCTGCACGTGCTTGTGTCCTCTTGGTATGTGCGGTCCCTGGAGTTTAAAAAAAAAGATGGAAATGTGAGGCTGTTTGAACTTCAGGTCCCCTTGAGTGGAAACCAGCCCGGGGTTGCTTTGCATATGCATGTTACAGTCGCCTTGTGGAAACACTTCTGGAATGTGCTTCCGGAGCAACCAAGTACTAGTTACGGTCCAGTTGGTAAAACCGGTCACACTAGGTATTTCATACAGGGGGGACTGAGTACCAGGAAAGGACTGCATAGGGTCAAAGGCAAAAAGGGCACACCAAAAGAGCAAAATGGGCATAGCAAGGTATGCAGGGGTGCCAACTGCAAGCCACATCCACTTCAGGGTTTGGGAGCGAAGGGACGAGGTGCTGTGAGCACCCGGCATTCAGAGAAGGGTCCTGCGGGCCCGGTGCGGGGACCAAGGAGGGAGCATCCGGCCGTGCTGCTTCTCGGAGGACGCGCGGCGCTCCACCGGCTGGGGTGGTCCAGCCAGGAGGCAGCCTGGCCCCTCTCCTCCCCCGACCGCTGCAGCCCGGCCCCACCTCCTCTCTCACAGGCATCATCGACCTGTCCCAAGTGCCACACCTGCCTGTGCTGGTGCCCCCGACACCAGGCACTCCAGCCACCGCCATGGACCGCCTAGCCTACCTCCCCACGGCACCGCAGCACTTCAGCAGCCGGCTCAGCAGCTCCCCGCTCTCCCCAGGTGAGGCCCCCACCCCCGTTCTGGGCGTCCTCGGGCAGATGCCTTGCGCTCTCTGTTCCACCCTGGAAGACAAATCCAGGGCCCTTCCTGTGTCCGGGGCTGAGCCGCAGGCCTTTGGGTTTCCAGGAGGCCCCACCCACTTGACAAAACCCACGGCCACGTCCTCGTCCGAGAGGGAGCGGGAACGGGAGAAGTCCATCCTCGCGTCTACCACCACGGTGGAGCACGCGCCCATCTGGAGGCCCGGTAGGACGGCGGAGCCGCCAGCACGCGCCCCAGCGGTCCCTGTGGCTGCGCGTGGCCCGCCCCTCTGATCCCACGGCTTGTTTCCACCAGGTACGGAGCAGAGCGGCGGCGGCGGCGGCGGCGGCGGCGGCGGAGGCGGAGGCGGCGGCGGCGGCGGTGGGGGTGGGAGCAGCGGCAGCCGCCCCGCCTCCCACTCCCACCAGCACTCGCCCATCTCACCCCGGACCCAGGACGCCATCCAGCAGAGGCCCAGCGTGCTGCACAACACGGGCATGAAGAGCATTATCACCTCCGTGGAGCCCAGCACGCCCACGGTCCTGAGGTGGGCCAGGTTGGCACAGGGGAGGGGACAGGCCGGGGGGTGGGGGCGGTCACTGGATGCAGGTTGGGGGGATGCGCAAGTGTACCGATGGGTTGGGAGGTATATGGGAGAGTGAGCGATGGCTGGGCAGGTAGGTGGGTGGGTGGCTAGGTGGGTGAGAAGGTAAAGAGGTGGGTGATTGGGTTAGTTGGATGGGTGGGTGGATAGATGAATGGATGGATGGGTGGATAATAGACTTTGGGTGGGTAAGTGGATGGATGACAGGCGAGTAGGTAGATGCATAGGTGGGTCAGTGGTGGATAGATGCGTGGCGGAGCTAGATGAACGGGCAGGTGGGGGGGTAGATGGATAGATAACAGCGGGTGGGTGGGTGGATGGATGGATGGTTGTGTTAGAGAGCTAGGTGAATAGGTGGATGGATGGAGGTGGATGAACAGATGGTGGGTAATTGGATGGAGGTTGGGTTAGATGGGTGAGCAGGTAGGTGGATGGATGGGTAGATGGGTGAGTAGATAGGTGATGGGTTGAGTAGGTGGGTGGATGGGTGGTTGGGTTGGGTTAGGTAGGTAGGTGGGGAGGTGGGTGGATAGATGGGTAGGTGGACAGGTGATGAGTTGGGTAGATGGCTGGGGGGGTTGGGTGGGTAGATGGATGAGTAGGTGGTTCATTGGGTAGATGGATGACGAGTTGGGTGGGTGGATGGGGGAGTAGTTGGGTGGGTTGTCGAGTTCAGGAATGGAGTCTGTGGAGCGGGGAGGGAGAGGCAGAGTGAGGCCTGTGAGGAGAGCCTTTCCTGTTCCTCCCAGGATTCAGCAGGGCCCTACAGGGAGGAGCTAGTGTCTCTCTTGCCTGGACAAAGTCCAGAGGTTCCGTGAAGATGGGAGAAGCTGCAGAGGTCCCATATGTGTCCCCCCCGCCACCCCCCGGAGTCCACTTCCTATCACAACAGGCCCAGGACCCACCTCCCACCCCCTGCCCAAGGTCTGTGGGCAGAGCTGCCTGACGGGGGAGGGAGCTTCCCCAATACCCCTGCCCGCCCAGCGACAGTTTGGAGGTGGCTGCTTCTTCCAAAATGAAGTATCCGTTCATGCGAGTATGCTTCCATTTGGCTAGTCTAAATCATACCTTCCCCACCACCATCCCAATTATGAAAAATGACATCATTTCTCAAGCGCATAGGCTTGTCCCCTCTGAGTCAGGTCCCCAGCGGGTACGCATGGAAGGAGCGCCTGAGTCTCAGAGTGGGGCACCCAGGCGTGAGCTCCCACCAGCAACCACCGGTGAGAGGCTGTAGCAGGGACATCAAGCCCTTTCCCAGTGGCAGCTGAGTTAAGACCCCTGGGAGAGAGGGTTAGCACAAGCCTTCCTCATGGAAAACGCTAGGCTTGACAGGCCACAAGAGATGGCGTCGGGCCAGCTCATGTCCAAGCCTGTTTCTCATCTGCAAAGCAGGGATAGTTACATTGACCCTGTGAAGGTCAGAGAGAGGGCATCTGTGCATCCCTTCTTCCTGTTGGGCCTGCGGTGGGCCTCCTGCCCTGTGCTGGGTACGGGGGACACGGTAATGGTTGACGCACGCAGTGCCCTCTTAGGGCTTGTGGGCTAGACCCATAAGCCTCTGGGGTAAGGAAGAGCGCTCCAGGCAGAGGGGACGACAGGGAGCCCCTGATGGCGGAGGTGGGAGAGCTGGGCCCCACTGCCCTGTCCTTTAACCACCCGCCCTAGCCCGCCCTCTGGGCCTTTGCCCTGTGGCTCACTCATTTCCTCCCCAGCGCATGTGCCAGCCCCTCAGAGTCCCCCGTGAGCCCTGCCTAAGAGCTCCCTTGCCATTCTCTTAGCAGAATGTAACCCAGACTCGTTCACCTTCGAGCAGTTGCCACACTGATAGGGGTTTAATTTATCACGTTATCACATTAAGACGTGCGTAGTCTGTCTTCTCATCCAGAACGTATGGCGCTTTTGTCTGTTTTGTGCACTGCCGTACCCCAGCGTCTAGAACGGCGCCTGACACATAGTAGGTGCTCAGTAAAAAGTTTTGGGCTGACGAGCTGATGGGCTGGATGGACGGCGGGTGGATGGGGTAGGTGAGGCCACATGGCACGGGGGCTCGCAGGTCTCGGTCAGCAGCGTTTATTCTGAGAGCAGTAGGGAGAGTGGGAGCTCTTCCGGGCAGGGGAGACTCCGCAGGGTGTCAAAGTGAGGGAGTGACCCTGCCTCGGCCTCACAGGCCCCGGTTGTGGCTCGCGCAGCTGCTGAACCTCCCTCTCTCTTCCCCCAGGTCCACCTCCACCTCCTCGCCTGTCCGCCCGGCCGCCACATTCCCACCCGCCACCCACTGCCCACTGGGTGGCACCCTCGACGGGGTCTACCCCACCCTCCTGGAGCCTGTCTTGCTGCCTAAGGAGGCCCCGCGGGTCACCCGGCCCGAGCGGCCCCGAGCAGACGCCGGCCACACCTTCCTCGCCAAGCCCCCAGCCCGCGCGGGGCTGGAGCCCGCGTCCTCCCCCGGCAAGGGCTCCGAGCCCCGGCCCCTGGCGCCGCCTGGCTCCGGCCACGCAGCCATCGCCCGCGCCCCGGCGAAGGGCATCACGCCCCACCACGCCAGCCCGGACCAGCCAGCGCCGCCCGCCTCGGCCTCGGACCTGCACCGGGAAAAGACTCAAAGTAAACCCTTTTCCATCCAGGAATTGGAACTCCGTTCTCTGGGTAAGACCACCCTGACAGCGGCCACCTTCATAGACGCGATAATCATGCGTCAAATTGCTCACGATAAAGGGCCGCGAGAAGGAGGTTCGCTGGCCAACGACTCCCCTCGCGATGGTAAGACTCCTGGCCCCGCCGCCCACCCGCTCCGTCTTGTGGCCTAAAGATATTTTCAGATCTCTGCTTTTTATTTTTCCCCCATTTTTCGTTGGTTTTGGTATTTTGTTTTGAAAGTCGTCCTCGTCGATTGCACGCTCTGGTGGTTCCTCCAGCCGCGCACACCCGCTCTGAGCGGGGGGCAGCCTCATTCTTTGCACATCGTTCTATCATGATTTTTTTGTGTTGTTTTGGATTTTCGCTTTTTTTCCTTTAATGAATGGATCTGTGATTTTGACTTTAGCCGCGCCTCCCATCTCCCCCTTTGCGCCTTTGTCTGGGGAGCGGGGCTGCAGAGGGGCGCAGGCCGATGCCTCCCACCCCCCGGCACACGGTGCAGAGAAGACGGGGAGGGGGGGAGCGCCGCCACTCTCCAGGAGGAGCTGGGAACCTGCCCCCTGCGTCCTGCCCAGGTCGTGAGGGTGTCTTGGGGGTACTCTGCCCCACGCTCCCCTTGCCAACCCACCAGCCAGCAGCCCCGGGGACGAGGGGCATCCTCCGTGCTGGAGCGGGGCTGTGGCCCGGTGGGGACACTGGGACCTGAGTGTCGCTCCCGCCCCAGCCCTCACCGACCTCACTCTCTCACCGCCTGTCCGCTGCCCCTACACTCCCTTCACAGAGACTCATCCTGCCCCATGTCACTCCGCCCGCCCCTGGCCCGCCGGCACCACCGGGTTCTGTCTCCGTCCCTTTTCCCACCTGTGCTGCTTTCCAGCTCTCCCTCTGCTTGGATCTCTCCCCGTCCCCCTCCGCCCTCCTGCCTGTGCGTCCTGTTCTCTGCGCTGCTTCCGTGTCCAGCTCTCTCTACAGCCCTCTCTCCCTGTAGCCCCCGTCCCTCTTTTCTCACTCTGCCCCCACCCCTGGCCGGCCAGCAGACCCCACGCTGGCTCTCTCCCTCTCTCTCCCTCGGCCCCAGCTCCCACCCCCGGCCTGGGGGACCCCGCCAGTGTGGGAGGGTAGGCTGGGAGGGGCAGCCTGGCCCTGGTGCTTGCCTGACTCGCGGCCTCACCCGGCTTCAGGTTACCACGGCGGCGGCTACAGCCCTGATGGGGTGGAGCCCGTCAGCCCCGTGAGCTCACCCAGCCTGACCCATGACAAGGGGCTCCCCAAGCACCTGGAGGAACTCGACAAGAGCCACCTGGAAGGGGACCTGCGGCACAAGCAGCCAGGTAGGGTCCCGCCCTGCCTCCGAGCCCCCTCCCGCCCCCCCACGTGTGAGACAGGGACAGTTGTCACCCCATCGCGCAGGTGGGGAAACTGAGGCACTCAGAGGCGGCGGAATCGGCCTCGCACCACAGCTCAGAGGGCAGAGCCGGGCTCTGAGGGCAGCAGCCCCGCCAGGCACACGCCTCGCCCCCCTCAGCCACGCCCTGACCTGCTCTGCTCTGCCCACAGGCCCGGGGAAGCTCAGCGGCGAGGCTGCACACCTCCCACACCTGCGGCCGCTGCCCGAGAGCCAGCCCTCGTCCAGCCCGCTGCTCCAGACCACCCCAGGGGTCAAAGGTCACCAGCGGGTGGTCACGCTGGCACAGCACATCAGTGTAACTACCCCTCCTCTGCCCCCTCCTCATTGCCTTTGTACCTGGGGTGGGACCCGGCCCCGAGGAAGGGGGTGGGGAGGGTCCACGCACCGTCTGGTGGGTAAACTGAGTCCTGGTGAGGTGAGCCAGGGATCTGGGGGTTGGTGAGGGCAAGCCATGTCAGGGGTCCCAGAGTCTCAAACTCAGGTGCTACATCCGCCCCCTCATCCAGCTGACGGAGCCTCAGGTGCACGAGCCCAGCCGCGATCCACATCTTACACACGCTGGTCAGGGGAACCCGATCCACCTGGGGGCCCACTTTGAGACTTGGGCCAATGCCCCCACCCCATGCACTTGGGGGCATTGAGGCTGTGTGGGCAGGCCCGAAGCCCCTGGGGAGCCAAGGACCCGGGTTCTGCCCCCAAAGCTCAGTCCAGCCCTCACCCCGCCTGGAAGGTTCTGGCAGATGGCTGGCGCCTGACCCTGCTCCTGTCCCCTGACCCTTGGCCTGCAGGAGGTCATCACGCAGGACTACACGCGGCACCACCCACAGCAGCTCAGTGCGCCCCTCCCTGCCCCCCTGTACTCCTTCCCTGGAGCCAGCTGCCCCGTCCTGGACCTTCGCCGCCCACCCAGCGACCTCTACCTCCCAGCCCCGGACCATGGCGCCCCTGCCCGTGGCTCACCCCACAGTGAAGGGGGCAAGAGGTGAGTGGCGGTGGGAGACAGGGTGCCCCTTGCTGGTCACCACCGAGAGGGCTCTGTTAGGTGTCTGCTGCGGGAAGCTTGAGCCCAGTAAAGTGCGAGGCCCGCCTGGAGCCATTGCACATATGAGAAACCGAGGTTCAGGGAGACCAGGGAGTTTGCTCAAGGTCACGGCGCAGCTGGACAATAGCTGTTACATACGCCACACTCGGGGGGATTCCAGGCACCAAGCTGAATACTTCACACCTGTTAACCAGGATCCTCACCACAACCTTGGGAAGTGTAGGCAGTGTTATCCCATTTCACAGACAAAGAAACCGAGGCACGGAGCAGTGAATTCACTTGCCTATAGGGACGCAGCCAGTAAGTGGCGGAGCTGGGATTCGAAGCAGAGCCGTGTGATTTGAGAGCCGCCTCCTAACGGGCACATACACACTTGCACTCCTGGTTACCCCTGGGGGGCTCCCTGGTCAGAGAGGAGAGGAGCGGGGAGGGACCCCCGCTCTAGGATGAAGGAGCCATTCCGGGTGGTGCACAGAGTTGGGGAGACAGCAACATGTCTTTGGGGGAACAGTGGGGTCCCTGGCGTCGGGGTGCAGCAGGGGTTCAGCCAGATTCAGCCCACGGCCTGTGCTTGCATGGCCCACGAGCTAAAGATGATTTTACGTTTTTAAAGAAGGAGAATATACAGCAGAGACTACAAGTGGCCCACGACGCCTGAAATGTTTGCTATCTGACCCTTTGCAGGAAAAGCGGGCTAACCCTTGGTTTAGAACGAGGCAGGGCTTAGCGGGGAGTGGAGAAAGGGATGCGCCCCCTTCAAGAGGGAGAGCCCTGAGCTCTGACCACCACGGGGACCCTCTCTCCGCCCAGGTCTCCAGAGCCAAGCAAGACGTCAGCCTTGGGCAGCAGTGAGGATGGTATAGAACCTGTGTCCCCGCCGGAGGGCATGGCAGAGCCCGGGCATCCCCGGAGCACCGTGTACCCGCTGCTGTACCGGCACGGGGAGCAGGTGGAGCCCAGGTACCTGCACGGCAGCCCCTCCCCTTCCTGGGGCGCTCAGGACTCGGGCCCTTGCCCACCTGCGGCCTCGATCCACCACTGTGCAGCTGGGGGCTTGGCAAGGGCTTTGGGGTGCAGCCGGGGGGCCTCAGACCCGCTAAACAAGGTCAAAACTTGACGGACCTCCACGGCTGCTTCCTGAGCCTTGGGCTGGGGTCTCTTAGCTCAGGCCCGGCCCCTGTTGCCGGCACTTGAGGATCCGAGAAATAAAGAGCTAAGTGTGCTGGACCAAACTGGGGCCCCGGGGAGTAGGGGGGGATGGAGGTGGAGAGAAAGGGCCCCCTGACCTCAGGGGCAGACGTGGTCTGAGCCCACTTTGGTTCCCGAGGCTCTTTTCTGGGAGTCCAGCTATTTCAAGTAGACAGGCGTGGCCCACCGGGGCAGCTGGGGCTCTGCAGAGACACCCTGAGCCCAAGGATAGGTGGATGACAGAGGGGATTTCGGAAGACATGGGCCCTAAGAAGTGGGGGAAGCAAGCATGAGGTGGGAGAAGCTTCATTCTGAATTTCTAAGGCAGCTCAGGTGGTAAGCTCCCCATCATCAAGGGAACTGACCTGGGGTGTCTGATCCTCGCAGCAGGATGGGCTCCAAATCCCCAGGCAACACCAGCCAGCCGCCGGCCTTCTTCAGCAAGCTGACCGAGAGCAACTCGGCCATGGTCAAATCTAAGAAACAGGAGATCAACAAGAAGCTGAACACCCACAACCGGAACGAGCCAGAATACAGTAAGGGGCCCACCCTCCTTGGGAGCGGGGCTACCGGGGGCTGGGGGTTAGCACAGCCGGGTGGACCCGCCGGCCCGTCACCTCACGTTCAGGGAGCCCGTGTTGTCCCTCTTTTTCCCATAGGCATTTGCTGGGTTGTCACAGCATGATGCCCGGCACACAGGGGGCACTCGGGATATTGGCATGCACGGGTCTGTTCGTAGTGGGCGCCAGAGATCGGGGTCACGCCCTTACAAGGACCCCGTGTGTACCCCACGCACGATGCGCTTCACACCTGTGACTTGTTTTCCCCATTTTTGCGGTTACTGGACGTAAACCCTAGCTTAGCTCTACCCTGTCAGCACAGTGCCGGGCATATAGCAGCTGCTCGAGAGAATACATGAGCGGGTGAAGCAACGAATGAAGGCACATCACATCCCCGGCCTCAGCAAACTCACTAGCGCGGGGAGCTCGGGGCCCTTGCAGAGGCTTTTCTCTTTCTGGGGCTGGAGTCGCAGCCTTGCAGACAGTCCCTGGCCCAGGCTGCTAAGTCCAGAACCTTGCCAAGTGTTGTGCCTGGGCCAGTAGGTCAGCAGCCTCAGGGGGCTGGCTCGAAATGCCGACTCTCAGGCCCTGCCCCAGCCCTGCTAAATCTGTCTGCATTGCGCAAGCTCCCAGGTGGTGCACCTTGCCGAGACCAGACAGGGGACATAGTGGGGGGAAGGTGCTTTCCAGGACCTGTAGGCCTCACCCATCTCGTCGTCCCCCTCCAGATATTGGCCAGCCCGGGACGGAGATCTTCAACATGCCCGCCATCACCGGAGCAGGTAACCTGGTCACCCTGGGCTGCTCGGCCGACAGGCCATCCCCTCCCTCCCCCTCCCCCGTCACTGTGCGCCCAGGGAGGTCAAGCTGGGTGTCTGGACCTGGAAGGAGACTTGGGAGTGAGGCCTCGGAGGTCACTGGGCCTCACATCAGCCGTAGCCATGGTGACACTTGGCTTTCATAGTTCAAGTGTGTCCCCTCCTCTGCGGTGGGGATGCAGACACACACGAAAGGCCGGCGGGGTCTGGCAAGGAGTGTCTATTTGGAGTTCAATTTCAAGGCCTTCTGGTGCATGTAGCACAGTATTAGAATCACACACAACTACCCGGAACCTGTCTGTTGGGATCTCGGATGGAGATGTGAGTGTGTGGAGTGGGCCTGTGTGTGCACGTGGTCCACGTGGGCATTTTTTATAGGTGGAGCATCGGTTTTACTGGAAAATCCCATCCAGGGAGCTGGGGAAACAGTGCAGATGTATTCCAGAGATGAGTGTAAAATTCACACACATTTTTTTTAATACAAATTTATTGTATTTATTTATTTTTGACTGTGTTCGGCCTTCGTTGCTGCACACGGGCTTTCTCTAGTTGCAGCAAGCGGGGGCTACTTTTTGTTGCCGTGCACGGGCTTCTCATTGCGGTGGCTTCTCGTTGCGGAGCACGGGCTCTAGGCACGTGGGCTTCAGTAGTTGCAGCACGCGAGCTCAGTAGTTGTGGCTCGCAGGCTCAGTAGTTGTGGCGCACGGGCTTAGTTGCTCCGTGGCATGTGGGATCTTCCCGGACTAGGGCTCGAACCCGTGTCGCCTGCATTGGCAGGCGGATTCTCAACCACCACTGCGCCACCAGGGAAGCCCTCACACACATTTTTACACTGAAACTTAAGCCTTCTATGATGTTTTGGAGCCTGTGGGGTTACACTGTGCATTTCTGCTGCCTCTGTAGAAGGACTGGGACGGGGCTTTGGGGAAGCACCTGGTGTCTGGTGTGAAGTGGTTGAGCCAGAGCAGACAGGGCTGACCCTCCGCCAGAGGCCTGCCCGGTATGGGGAGGAACGAGGCGTCTTTGGGGGGATGTGCTGACCTTCCCTGAGGGCCGTCACAGCTCTGGGAATGTGGTGAGCAAAAGGCAGCCATTGGATTTTATCAGGGGGCCACGGGGCCTCTAAATGGGGGTCCCAACTGGGGAATGTCCACCCACCCAGAGACTAGACGCTGGGGGCTTGGCTGAGCCTCGGGCAATGGGGAGGAGACAATTCGGTCAAAACAACAAGATGGACAGAAATGAATGTTTTCATGTTTTCATTTCAGAGATGCTCATACACCGACACAGGTGCGTGTGTGTGTAGAAATTCATGCGGTACAAGGAACTTGTATATAAATTAGACTCAACTATTTTTCAAAGCAGTTTAGGCCACACACACAAAATTTCCCCAGACCCAGGTCTCTGCTGCTTAATTAGCTCCTGCTTTAGGACTGGAGACGGTCAGCTTCCTGCCTAGCACTGACAGACCATGGACCCGTGACCTTGGGTGGCAGGTTCAGTAACATCTGTGATCGTAGGATGCTAACCTACCAAGGAACCATCATGACCTCTATCCCTCGCATCTTTTTTTTCCACTTCCCAGTGTCTTAGTTTGTAGGATCATAAATGCTTCTCCCCCCTCCCCGCCCCACTCACTCCTGCTGGAAATTTTGCTTTTCCTTGACCGACGTGACTTTTTTTAAGTGCTGATGGAGCATGACCGAGACACAGCTAAAAACCTGTCAAGGGGTCCTGTGGCTGTGAATGAACTTGAAACTAAAAGGAAGAAAAGAAAATGAAAACGTAGACAGCAAATCGTTGCTTTAGAAATGTGATTTTAGATGCTGCCGTGTTGCTCCGAGCCTCCCGGTAACCATCAGTCCAGTTTACAGACGAGTTAGGGGTCAGCAAGACCCATTATTCGGCCACTTGGTAATCATACAATTGACTTGGAGTGGAAGTTTTAAAATCCATGAAAATTTTGCCCAGTGGCAGGCAGAGAGCTTCGTCAGAGGTTTTTGGAAGCAAAGTCTGGTTTAACAAAAATGCCAAAAAGAGGCACGTTCCCCAGGGTTTGCAGACGTCCCCAGAATGGTTCACAAGCAAACAAGAGAGGGACAGAAAACCTGGTAAACAGAAAACGAGGCATAACTGGCGTGACTTTGAAGTGGGTGTCTGGAAGGATTCGTGAGGGACAGTTGTTGATCGGACCACTTCGTGCCGGGTGGCCGGGCCGGGGGCGGCCATGTGATTGTTTCCAGCTCTGCCCTGACCCCCCGCACGCACCGTAACTGCATGGCTGCGACCCCCCTCTCCACCGTCGTCTCTGCACCTCTTTCTCCTTGTGGCTCCCGGGCGGGGAGAGGGGGTGGGAGGAGAGTTAGGCCCAGCTACGGCGGCAGACAGGGGGCTTGAGGGTCCCAGGCCTCGCAGGCGGGGGCGGCCGGAGGACCATCTGGCCACCTTCCCTCCATTCCTCCCAGCAGCCCCCGGAAACCAGGGTGGACCCCCCAGCGCCCAGCACTGAGCTCTGGCTTGTCTTAGTTTCCCAGCAGCCCTTCCCCCAAATAAGGGGACCCCCTGATCCCGCTCCCCGTTCCTTTTTAAGGCCACTCGATTTTTTAAAAAAGAAGCAGCCCCAGCTGGGGGTTAGGGATCCAGAAGGGGCTTCTGATTTCCCCGAGGGCAGAGTAGGAATGAGGCTTGGGGGGGGGGGGCGGTCATCTAACCACCCCGAGCCCACCTCTTCCCCCACCGGGAATTCCTGAGGGCTTCCAGGGCCCGAGTCAGAGGGAGCCGTCCGCCCCCATCACCCTGCTGCGGAAACACGGGGGGAAGATAGGGAAATCAAGAATCGTTGCTTTGCCAAAATGTGCTCACTGTGTATTCTTTCTTCTCCTCCCTCTCTCCCTCTCTGCTTCTCTCTCCCTCTCTCCCCTTGTCCCCCCGGCCCCTGCGGCCCCCTTTGTGTGTGTGTCTCTCTCCCAGGCCTCATGACCTGCAGAAGCCAGGCGGTGCAGGAACATGCCAGCACCAACATGGGGCTGGAGGCCATTATTAGAAAGGCGCTCATGGGTAAATATGATCAGTGGGAGGAGCACCCGCTCAGCGCCAATGCTTTTAACCCTCTGAATGCCAGTGCCAGCCTGCCCGCTGCTATGCCCGTAACCGCTGCTGACGGACGGAGGGAACACGCGCTCACCTCGCCAGGTCTGCAGGCCTCCTCCACCCCGTCTGTCCCACCCCGGTGTCATTAATCCTCCCGCCTCCCTCCGCGTTCCTCTGACCAACCCCCCCTCCAGCTTTGGAGCTTGTGACTCTATTTTTGTGCGTGTTTGACGTGGTCCTGGAGTTGGGTAACCCCGAGCTGGGCGGACACCCCCCCGGGTGTCTGCGTGGCCCCGGCCCGCCCGCGCCCGCTGGGCCCGAAGGAGCTGCCGCTTTTCTAAAAACACTCATGCCGCTGCCCGAGCCCTGCCCTGCCTCCCTCCCCGGCTGGGCATTCGTCCCGGGATGCCCACGTCCTGGCCCAGCTTGTGTCTCCTTGGGGGAGATCAGGCTGGAGTGAGGACCCACTTTCTCTGTGTGGATCAGGAGGGACCCTTGGGCTCACGGCAGCCAGGCCAGTGGGCCTGGCGTCTGCTGCGGCCACCAAGCATGTTCACGGCTGGCCCTCGGGGCTGATGGGGTGGAGACCAGCATCTGTGTACCAGATCCAAACTCATGAATCAGGGAAACCAGACGGGCTGGCTCGCCCTCTGCCCTGGGTCCCGGATCAACACTCTGCGTATCAGGGCAAGGGCCAGGAAGAGAGTTCTTGAGCCATTTTTCTGACCTGGACACTGTGGCCCCGGGAAGTTTCTGGACTTAATGAGGGCCCAGGCCTGGCCTCAGGGGCCCTGGCTTCTCTGCAGAGGGCCCAGCCCCGGCACAGTCCTGGGGCAGTGGTCAGGGTCAAGCCAGAGGCCTGAGGCTCCGTGCTTGAGGTATTAGCCCCTGGTGGGTAGGGGGCCTCAGGGCAGCCTGAGGGGGCTTTGCAAGTAGTTCTACCCACTCCCCTAGTAGAAACCCCCTCCAAATCCAGGCTCCTGGCTGGGTCTGGCCATCTGGTCGATCTCCTTGGCTTCCCAGGGGGCTGGGCTGCTGTTCCCCCTCCCTGGGGGGCCCGGGAAGCAGGGGTCCGAGGACTCACCCACCCACCCCCGCCACCTCTACAGCGCGAGCGCTGTCCTCAGTCCAACTCGGCCCCTTCCCATGTGTCCCCCTGCAGGTGGTGGCGGGAAGGCCAAAGTCTCTGGCAGACCCAGCAGCCGAAAAGCCAAGTCCCCGGCCCCAGGCCTGGCGTCTGGGGACCGGCCACCCTCCGTCTCCTCAGTGCATTCGGAGGGAGACTGCAACCGCCGGACCCCACTCACCAACCGCGTGTGGGAGGACCGGCCCTCGTCTGCAGGTGGGCCCCAGGGGCGGGCAGGTGGGCCTGGCCGGCTGCCCGAGCACCTACTGTGTGCGGAGCACGTGGTCAGGCCTGTTCTGAGACACTCGCCCAGGGCCCTGGCCAGCTGAACTGGGGCTCGCAGATGGTCAGGATGCTTCTCGTAAGGGCCCAGGTGGAGGGAAAGAGCACGATTTAGAGAGAGGATGAAGGATTCAGGAAGTGAAGAGAGAGGCCTGTGGGCAAGGGCCGGTCCCACAGGCTTGGGGGGGGCCTCAGGGGAGCCCCCGACTTATCTGTGCATGCGAGGAGGTCCCTGGGGGAGGTGCGTGATCTCCCGCAGGTCCAAGGGAGCTCTTGGCTACAGGACAGACGCAGGGGGGCAAGGGCAGGAAGAGCGAGGCGGCTCCCGCTGGGCCGGGCGACAGGCTGCCGGGCATGAATGGCGTGGGAGTGCTGGAAGTGAGGCCAGGTGGGCAGTTTGAGAAAGCTTCCAGGAGACAGAAGAGGTGGGGAGGCAGGAGGCCGAGGCCCCAGCTCCTGGGGAGGTGGGCGGGTGGGCCCCTGGGGGCCGCCAGGCTCACCGGGGCCTCCGGGGCTTCTCTCCCGGCCTCTCCGCAGGGTCCACACCGTTCCCCTACAACCCCCTGATCATGCGGCTGCAGGCGGGGGTCATGGCCTCCCCGCCCCCGCCTGGCCTCCCCGCGGGCAGCGGGCCCCTGGCTGGCCCCCATCACGCCTGGGACGAGGAGCCCAAGCCGCTGCTCTGCTCGCAGTACGAGACGCTCTCCGACAGCGAGTGAGGCTCAGAACGGGGTGGGCCGGCGAGCGGCCGGAGCAGCGGGCGGCTGCCGACTCCCCCCACCGAGGAAGGAGCCCCTGAGTCTGCCTGTGCGCCCGTCTGTCCGTCCGTCCGTCCAGAGCCGGCATCCTTGCCTGTCTAAAGCCTTAACTACGACTCCCGCCCCGGCTGGCCCTGTGCAGTGACCTTACTCAGGGGATGTTTACCTGGTGCTCGGGAGGGGAGGGGCCGGGGAGGGGGCACGGCAGGCGTGTGGCGGCCACACGCACACAGCCGGGGCGGCCAGGGACCCAAAGCAGGACGACCACGCACCTCCCACGCCACTGCCTCCCCACCTAACGCATTTGGAACCAAAGTCTAAACTGAGCTAGCAGCCCCCGCACCCGCCCTCTGTCCCCATCCCGCTTAGCACTCTGGACAGACGGACACAGGCCCTGTCCAGGCCCCAGCGCTCTTGTCCCAGTCCCCACGGGCTGCCCCAGCCGACGAGACCGCTGGAAACCAAGTCAGGCCAGATGGGCGGGCGACGGGGCCGGGTGCGGCCTGGGGTGAGCGGCTGCTCCGAGGAACTGGACTGTTTTTCATACATCGTTGCCGCAGCGGTGGGAAGGAAAGGCAGGTGTAAATGATATATTGGTTTACAGGGTATATTTTTGATACCTTCAATGAATTAATTCAGATGTTTTAAGCAAGGAAGGACTTACCCAGTATTATTGCTGCTGTGCTTTCGATCTCTGCTTACTGTTCAAGAGGCGTGTGCAGGCCAACAGTCGGTGACCCCATAGTCCGCAGGACCGAGGTGGGGCAGGGGCTGCCAGCTCTCGAGCCCCCCTGCGTCCTCCCTCCCTTCCTTCCTTGGGCAGAATGAATTTGAAGGGGATTCTGTGACCGCCATCTGCGCACGGCGGTGGCGTCCTGTCATTTACACACGTTCTTCTCATTAAAAAGCGAATTATACTCCACTTACAGAGGCTCCTTCTCTATCTTAGCCCTGGCAGCCAGGAGGACAGGCGACTGGGCCGTGGGGGTGGGGGGGAGGGGAACAGTTGGAGTGTAACCCTGCGGGGGACAAGGGCGCATCCCCTGACTCACCAGTCTGTCCCCTCTGCAGGCGAATATTTACGCCCACGGTAAGGATGTCACCGTGCAGACCTTGAACAGTCCCACCCATGGTGAGAGTATTGAATTTTCACACCCACGAGGAGGGTGTCAGATATTCAAAGCCATGGTGATGGTATCCAAGAAGGCCATCGTCAGCTCTTAACTGTTAAATACTTTAAAAATTATTCCTGCCCACACTGTGTTAGGGAACAAACAGACCCTTTGCCGTCACTGCTTTGGATACGCGGCAGAAGAGAGAACAACCCTCCCTCCCAGCTTGGGTCTTGAGGCAGCTGCCAACTGGCGTCTTGCAGTCTTGGTAGAACGTGTCTCAGACACGAGCTGTGTTCCTTCAGGAGCAGAGCCGGAGCTCCAGAGAGGCTGCGATTCTTTGCCATGGACGTGCATGCAGGATTGGGGCGGGGCAGGGTGTGGGGAGCAGTGGAGGAGAGAACCAAGACCCACTGGATGCAGAAATTCCCATCCCCTGCCCAACCTGTGAACTGGTGGTCAGCCCAGCACCTCGTCTCCCCAGGGTGTGGACCTGGGCATGCGGAGAGATGTGCGTCCTCAGGGGACTCTGCCCACCCTCCCTGGCGCTCCAAGTTTACCCTGCGAGCCTGTGTGGCGAAATGAGCAGGGGTCTTTGGAGCCCCGCAGGGCTCAGCCTGGCGCCTGGGCTGTAGTCCTGATGCCGACAGGCAGGTGGCAGTGTTGGGCCAGAAAACAGTCTTGTCCTGCTCCGGCCCTCCCTCCGGTCCTGGGTGCGGGCCAGCCCCAACCTGGAATCCAGGATGGGTCAGGTTGTGCTGGCCACACCAGCCACAAGGGGTTGGCCATGCTTGCTGGTGCCACCGAGCATCCCATGGCACTTCCCTCAGCTGTAGTCAGACCAGAGTGATACGGGGGTGGCAGGGACACAAGTGTCAGCCCACAGGCTCATCTCTGCCATCCCCCTGTCTGCATGGCCTCAGAATTGACACCACCTGGCACCTAGGGCCAGTGGCACAGACCCCACACAGTGATGTTTGTGGGGTGTAGGGAGAGCTCACGGCCTCCTGGTGCCTGTGAAGGGTCCACCCTCTCTCCCAACCTCACCCAGCCAGTCCTCAGCCCCCCACACCAAAGGGTTCATCCCACCCCCATCTTGTTTGGTTTTCTTACTGCTCCATCTTAAAATGGAGGCCCCTGCTGTTCCCTGATCCCCATCTCTCTGGAAAACTCCTACACATACTTCAAAACCCAGCTGGGTCATTCCCTCCTCTAAGAACCCATTATCCCTCCCCATCTTCTCTCTCCTCTGGGTCTTTGCTAACACCCTGCAAGCTACTGGACAGAACCCCTCGAGAGCAAAGATCTTGCCTTTCTCTTCCTGACTCTGTTGTTGACTGAGCCCCTAGCGACTGTTGAGCTGAACTGATGCTATGAGGATCCGATTCCATAGAAAATGAGAACGTGATTTGCAAAGCGCAGGACACTTGCTGGCTAATTTCCCAGCGTCTTAGAACCCTGGGACGTTGGTTAGAGTGCAGATTCCTGGGCCCCACCCACAGGATAGGAATGATTCTCTAGGTCCAGAGTTGGGGCTGGGAATCTGTGTTTTCATCCAGCGGCCCAGGTGTTTCTGATGCCGGTGATTTGCAGCCCTCACTATGATGGTGAGGGTGGTGCCCAAGGTCAGAGCTAGAACCTGGTCCCTTCACTTCTTTCTGGCCAGGAGTTCTCCAGTAAGGGCACAAGCGGCTCTGCAGAGGGAGTCCCGGCCCACCAACCCGAAGAGCTGCCGCCCACAGCGGGGGCAGGAACGGGTTGGTCCCTACAGCACTAGGGTTGGCTCAGGACAAGCCCACCTCGGGCCAGGTGACACAGACACTGTGACAGCTGACCTGGAGCAGTCGGGGTGGCTTCCTGGAGGTGGTGGTTCTTGGGGAGGGGATGGGCTGAGTGGAAAGAACCTGTGTGGGCAAAGGCTGGGAGGTGAAACCCAGCCGGGGGCATTCAGGAGCCCAGGGTGGCTTAGACAGAAGGCAGTGTGGAGGCCCTGGAATTTCTGAGACGGAACAGTCAATGCCCAGTAAGGTGATTTGCTGGTTTTCTGAAATTGGGTCTTGTTGGCTTGCAAGGGTGCTGGGTGTATTGAGGGAAAAGCAGGCCAGGAGGCATGGGGGTTGGCACGGCAGAGAAGGCCAGGACAGAGCCCCACTGCCTCGGGATGGGGCCAGGCCACGTATGGGGCAGGCGAGAGGGCGTGTGCAGCACACGAGTAAAGACAGGCTGTGGAGCCAGCTGCCACATAATGGCCATGTGACCCTGGCCAAGCCATTTGAACCCTCTGTGCCTCTGTTTCCCCATCTGTAAAATGGGATAATGATATTGCTGTGAGGAGTACCTCAGAGATGGGCTGTGTAGCTCTATAGAGACACAGTTTACTCACCTGTGCAGGAGTCAGTGGGACAAGGCAAGAAAGAAAGAATGGGTTTGCGAGGAAAGGAGAGAGAAGAGAAAAAAACTCCAGGTGGTCCGGCAACAGTGAATCTTAATTTGCATATTTACGGGGATAAACTGATTTGATCACTGGCAGCTGGTGGGAGGGCCCCCTGGTCATTCCACCTTTAGAAGGCCAAGGAGGGCCCTCAAAGGAGACGCATGTGTTTTCATGGCTTCTCCAGGAAGCCGGGAGGGTTTAGCTGTGGCAGCCACGTGACGGGCTGTCCTTCCAGCCCACCTCCTCCAGGGTTCAGCCAGGTCACGCTTCCTCATCAGAATATCTCACCAGCTATCTCACAGGCTCACTGGGAAGATTAAATGCAGAAAATTCTGACAGCAGGGCCAAGCGGTCTGCAGACAGAGGCAGCGCCCCGTGTACGTGTCGGCCGCCAGGGCTGCGGTTTGTTCTCACCAAGGCTACTCTGCGGAGGAGAGACGAGACCTCGGACGGACGGGGCGCCTGTGTGTGGGGCGGGGGCCGCCGAGCTTTGGAAGCCTGCGAGTGTGAACCCAGAGATGAACCCAGAGACTGGCCGGGGCGACAGCAGAAGAGGCTGAGCGAGGGGGCTCAGGATGGGTGTTTGGGGCCAGAGCCGGCCCTCGACATTGGGAAGTGTTTCTGCCCCTTCGAGAGAGATGGACGCCCTGACCCGCCCCCAGCAGGGCCCCAGCTCGATTCGATGGCAGCCCAAGCTTTACCAGCACGGATTCGCACCGTCCCAGCCGCCAGGCAGGTAAGGCCATGTGCCTGCCTGGCAGATGCTCAGAGAAGTTAAGCGACAGGCTTCTTCTCCAGCCACCGTGCCCTGCCTGCCCGTGTTGGTCTTCCCCTCCCAGGGGGCTTCAGTGAGTGACCTCTGCCCCCCTTGCCCAGTGCATCTGGGTCTGGGGAGTGTGGAGGAAGGGCAGAGGACAGAAGGGCCTCCTGCAGGCAGCAGCCTAAGCCGGGCAGCGGGGTCACTGGCCTCCAGGCCCGCTATTTTGGGGGTGGAAATCCCACGGGCTGGGACGGGACCTAGACGAAGCTGGCACCTCTTTCTGCCGGGTCTCCAAGTCCTCTGGGTTCCCGTAGGACAGACGGCTGCTTCAGAGGGAAACCGGGGCGCACTTGGGGGCCTGACGGGCCGCAGCCCTTGCACCCCACGTCCTCTTCCTCCCAGCCTGGAGTTCCAAGGTCATCAGGGAAGGCGGAAGCCGTTTGCATGATCAAAGGAGACGGTCTTGTTAGACACGTGCGGCCCCGGGTCCTCAGGGAGATGCTGAGATGGAGTCAGGAGGGTATGAGGCCTGTCAGGGTGATGCTTGTGAAAGACAAAAGGGACAGGAAACAGGACCTGGCAGGGATTGAGCCTCGGTCAACTGGTCCCGTCCCACCGCACTCCCATTGGCGGGGTGCCCGGGAGGAGCCTGACAGCTGCTGGAAAGCTCTAGTTAGAGGCCATCCGCTAACTGGACGCCTCAGAAGTTGTTTCTTGAAGGGCAATTCCAGAGACATCGCCAAGGTCACCGGATTCGCTGGCACCATAATTACACGTGTCAGGAAGCCCAACCCACTTTTCTTTCCAAGTGGGGAAATCAGGGCTGTGACTGGAAAGCAAACTCGTGCAGCTGAATTTGCCTGGTGCCAGCGATGCGCCCCACGGTGTGTATCTGCACAGAATCCCCTCTCTACACAGCCTGTGCTCTCGGAGTTCCCAAGGCTGTGTCTGCACCCCGCTTGTCCGTACTGAGTGGCCGAGGCCTCCAGGTTCTTCCTTTCAGTGACATGACCCTGTCCTTTGGCCCCGCCCTCCTGGCTTTCACCCTGGCCCCGCCCTGTTAGACATCGTCCTCCATCGAGGCAGGAGCCCCTGCAAAGACACCGGCACTCTCCCACTCAAGGACACTGCCCCGAGTGTCCGCCTCACTCACAATCTGGGGCCCCAGAGGCCCCTCCAACGATGTGGACCAGACACACAGAGGGTGTAACAAGGCCGAGGCCACCTGCTTTGCAAAGGCAGCCCGGGCCCTGCTCCGGGGACAGATCTGGCTTTGGGTGTCTGCAGGTGCCAAGGGCTGGCGTGCGGAGTGCAAAGCACAGGAGCATCAAACATGCAGATTCCCGGGACCCTCCCCGGAGTCAGACCCAAGTCCCTGGGCCTCTGCATTTATTACCTAGCTCCTGGGTGGGGCTGGCGCACTCAGGCTGTCTACAGGGATCAGGTAAGGGGCACAGGGCTCTCTCTGAGCCTTCCAAGTGTCTCCCTGTCCCCTGTGCGCAGTGGGGAGGGACCATGGGCCTATGAAGACCAGTCCCACCCACGGTGGGGTCTGAGGGTCTCAGAAACATGGAAGAGGGAGTCTCTTCGAGTCTGCACGTTTTATTAAGATGATCAATCGATTCTTAAGTTATTTCTTTGTTAATCAGAAAGCATCTCTGTGGCGAGAACAGGCACAGTCTGTAGATATAAAAATATATCAGTCACTTCGCCTCTCCTGAACGCTAGCTCCGAGCCGCCCCTCCCCGCAGCGAGGGAGCTAAAGCCCCGTCTTGGGGGGATGCCAGAGGAGCGGCGGGGCAGCCTCCACCTGCTGGGTCCAATCAGGTCTGAAGGCATCTCCATGGCCACGCTGCGGGCTTCTGGGGCATTGGTGGCAGGCAGCCCCAGGCCGTGGCCCCAGCACCCACGTATCCTGGCTCTTCCCAGGGAGCACAAGGGTCTCCCGTCTTCCTCCCCCGACCTTGCACGTGTGTGGTGAACCCTGTTGCACTGGCCACTGTAGGAACAGGAGGCCTGAACGAGGGCAGCTGGACCCCACGGAATCTGAAAGCTGACAGCTGGCCAGGAGCCGCGGGCAGGTGGCAGTGGTCATTTCCAACGGCTTAGACGCCTCCCCTTGGCACCTGGCTCAAGGGCTCTGACGGTCCAGAGTCCTGGTCCTGAAGGTGTCAGGACAGAGGTTAGCAGGATGCCCTGCGGGTGAGGCTCCGGACACAGAGCTCAAAGGCCTCGGTGCTGACGGGCTATGCCCTCCATCCTCCACACTGGGGCACGGGCACTGGGACAGCGCGGGCAGGGGTCCTCCAGGCCGCTCCCCACACACAACCCACAACCAGCCCTGGCAGCGTTGCCGGCTTTCGCCCAGCCTCCCGGCTCACCGTCCACCAGAGGTTGCTGGGCTATGGCTCTGGGCATCCAGCTGCACACATGTGAAAGGCCTGCTCTGGAAACAGCCCTCTCCAGGGGCGGCGGGTGTCTGGATGGCACCCTTCTACCCTCCCACGTGGCCTGGGAGCCGGGGTTGGTGGGGGGCCCCCCGGCCAAGGCCGGGCCGGACGCCTCAGTCCTGCCGGCGTTCGGGGTGTCCACCGCTTCAAGGGCAGCCAGGGCCAACACACCTTCTTCTCTCCCAGGCTGTCGGGGCGGGCACCGCCTACCCACCTGCCCCCGCCCCGGGCTCCTCGGGAAAGCCAGGCCCACGCTGCCTCACCGGGTAGCTGCTGAGAAAGCGGCTGCGGCGCGGGCAAGACACAGCCCGGGGTCCCTCCCGATCGTGGAGCCCGTGCTCCGGCCGCCGCGGGGGCCGGGCTGCCGGTCAGAGCGGCGCGGGGCCCAGCAGGCCGGGCCCGGGGCGCGGGCACAGCTGCAGCTGCACGCTGGCCGTGAACCAGCGGCGGGGCCGGCCCAGGCTGAGGTGCAAGGTGGTGCGGAAGGAGCTGCGGGCGCGCTTGGGGAAGATGATGGTGGTGCTGCGGAAGCGCAGGGCGCGCGGCCGCGGCTCCAGGGTCAGCTGGCTGCGGTAGCTGCGCCACGTGCAGTTAGGCGCGGCCACGATCGTCTCGCTGTAGGCCGTGACCGTGGGCACCGGCGCGTAGAAGACCTTGTCCCGGAAGTGCTTCTCCGAGGCGTACTTGACCTCGGAATTGCAGCTGCGGGGGAGGGCGGGAGCACGGGGGTGAGGCCCGGATGCGGCAGCCAGGTCACCGTCCCGCGTGGGCGGGTTGGGGGGGGGGGGCAGTGCGAACACGGAACGGCCTGGGCTCTTCCGAAATTACCAGGTCAAAAGGGCAAGGAAGGGCTGAGGGACCCAGCTGGCTTGGAGGAAACTCGAGAGACGGGACGGTTAAATGCCGCACGTGACGCCGGCGGGATCCTGAACTGGGATAAAAATAGGCCATAAAAGGACATTTGGGGACAGTGGGCGGGACTGGACCAGGCAGTGGCCGTGTTTCAGCTTTAGCTGGCTCGGTTTTGACAAGTGCACTGTCATTATGTGAGAGGATGTCCCTGTCCTTAGGAAGGACACCAGCCGGAGTTACTTAGAGGTTCAAGGTCACGGTGTCACTAACATCCTCTCAAACGGGTCAGAAGGAAGTTTCGTTTACGTAGAACGAGACAGTGAGCATATTCAAGCCAATGGAAAGAGCCAATGAATCTGTCTAACGGGGGTTCCCTGTACTCTTCCTGCAACTTTCCTTAAGTTTGAAATGTTATCAAAATGAGTTCCCCCCCAGTAGCCGCAGCACCTCTAGGTGAGTGACCCTCCTTACGCGTGACCAACTGGGCAGTGCTCATCACACTGGAAGGAAAAGCTCCGGGGAGGGGCGTGGGGACTTCACCTGTCTCCCTCCCCGCTGCACCCCACAGGTGACCCGCGTGGGAAGGGAAGCAGGGGTCCCTAGAGCCCAGGCAGCTCGCATCCACCCTGGCTGGGGCCTCTGTAATAAAAACTAAAAAGGAGAGCTCTTTGGGAAGAAAAACTTTTAAAGGGGACCTGTTTGTCTCCTGGGACCCTATCCAGAGGTGAAGCGGGAGGAGGTAGTGGGTCCCACACCCCTGGGCAGGCCGGGGCGACGTGGACAAATCCATCCTGAGCGTCCCAGGGATACGCGGATGAGACCCACGGACCCTAGACTCCACCTTCTGGAAGCCCGATCCCCAGAAGCCCTCCGAGGAGGGCAGATGGCTGGGGGAAAGCTCCCGGTGGGGTGGCCTTAACTCAGAAGTGCAGGTGCCACCTGAGACGTCCTACACGTGGGAGGGCACCTAATACACATTCAGGGCAATGGCTCCCCGGAGGAAAAAGGGGCAAATTCAAAATAAAACCCAGCCAGGTTGGGGGCGAAGGTCAGTGTGGAAATGGTTGCATGTGGGCCGGGGAAGGCTGGAGAGGTGACAGGGAAGGCCACCTGGGGATAGAGTCTCTTCAAATCACGGATATGCCTCCTCGGGGAGCAGCACGCGGAGGGGCTGCCTAGAGGGAGGGGAGCCTGCTGAGTGCCCCAGCCTGGCCACCCCGCCCCACCCGGCCCAGCTGCCCCACTCACCGGATCTCGGGCGTGGGTTCTGGGTTCACCTCAATGCTCTCCCCAAAGAACACGGGCAGCATCCGGGGCCTCATCTCTCGCGCCGGGGTGCTCGGGGGGAGGGGGAGGGGCTGTGGGGAGAGCCAGGGACACAGGGTCACGTGAGCAGCCCTTTGGCACTGCAACCTCAGCTCCCCGCCAGGCACAAGGGTTGCCCCACACCACTCCAGTCCTGGTTTTCTGGAAGCCTGTTTTGCGGGGTCCATCGGGAAGCCCACCCCAGCGTCCCTCTGTGGAATCCAAGCACTCTGATGCCCACGGCTCCCCACCCAGCCACCGGCCTGCCCCTCAGTTCCTGGGCATCTCAATAAGGGGACGTGGTAACGGCCTCTTTCTACAACGCCCAGCCCACCCGAGCCCCAGGAGCCAGGCTCAGAGCCCTGTAGAACTGAGACCCCTCTCAGGGAGCCCCTGAGCCTAAGCCTCACAAGCTGCACCCCTGGGTGACACGTCAGGTAGGAGCTCTGCGAGGGACTGAAAACCGTGCTCATCGAGGGACGAGTTCCCGGCGCTTCTTGGTGCATGGCTGTGGGCCCCTCATTCAGATCCTTCACAGGCTTTCCCTGTCCTCGCCTGGACGAGGAGAGATCACAGCAGCTATGCTTTTTGAGCGCTAACCGCACCGGTCGTTGCTCTGAGCACTCCATGTATCCATACATTCGATCACGGGAGGGTGCTGTTACTAGCATCCCCATTTTATAGATGCTGAAACTGAGGCCCAGGGTGGCCAAGTAACTTGCCTGAGGCCACACAGCTAGGAAGATGCAGAGCTGGGGTTGGAACCCTGGCGGTCTGGCTCCAGAGTCTGCGCCCTCACCCATGTTCCCCGGCTGCCTCTCAGGTCCACGGGATGGGTGCTGCAGCCCCAAGACCTGTCCTGTCACCTCCTGCTCGGAGCAAGCTTGCCCTCACACACAGGATCAGGGCGCTTCCCACACAGGCCTCTGTCCATATATCCATATATCTTTCACTCGCCTTGGCCACGGCCCAGGCTGCCTCTGTGCAGCCTGGTTTATGCTGTTCCCTGTACTAGGAACGTCCTTCCCTTTTCTTCTCACTTGGTCCGTCCAGGGTGACAACACAGGCACCAGCTCCCTTGTCTTCCCCCAACATCCTCTGAGGGGTTCCTGGAGCTCCCACCTGCTGGTCTCCATTGCTGTGACCCCTTTGTGTGTCACCCCCAGACCATGAGCTCCTTAAGATTCAGGACCTGATGACCTCTCTGGCCCCAGGGCCTGGCACCTCGCAGACCCCATGGTGTCCAAAGGCAGGACCTCACACGTGCAAAGCAGCGCCCTGCTCCCCTTCCACCTCTCCCCGCCGTCCTGTGAGCCCTTGGGCCAGGCCCACACCTGTCTTCAAATCCTCTCTCAGCCTATGGACATGGTCACCGCAGCCCCCTCCTCAGCTGATCACAGCGTCCCCAGAACAGGGGCCGAGGAAGGACCACAGGAAGAAAAGATCTAAGACTTGAGGAAAGAGAGGGTTCTCCATAGGCCCCCAGCAGCTGTCGTCAAGCTGTCCCATCTCTCCCTTGCTGGGCACGGCAGGTGGAATAATGGCCCCCCAAATGTGCATGTCCTAATCCCCAGAACCTGGGAGTGCGTGACCTTACAGGGCAAAAGGGACTTTGCACATGTGGTTAAGGATCTTGAGATGGGGAGGCTGTCCTGGAGTATCCAGTGGGCCCCCAATGTCTTCACAAGGGGTCCTTATAAGTGAAAGAGGGAGGCAGGGGGGTCAGAGTCAGAAAGAAATTGAGGACATTATGCTGCTGCCTTAAGGGTGGACGGGGCCAGGAGCCAAAGACTGTGGACAGCCTCTAGAAGGCGGGAAAGGCGAGAATTCTCACCTAGAGCATCCAGAGGGGATGCCTTGCCAAAATCCTTGCTTTTAGCCCGTGAAAGCTGTTTTAGATTTCTAACCTTTGGAACTGTAAGATATTAAATCTGTGTTGTTTTAACCCACTATGCGTGGGGTCATTTGTTAGAGCAGCGACAGGAAGCTAATACACCATGTGACCCAGCAAACAACTCCCCTCTCGGGGCTGCAGCCTCCTGGGCCCCGAAGTGGGGCCACAGGAGCACCCGCCTCCCAGGCCGCAGTCACGACAATGATTCAAAGTGTGTGAATGTGTGGGACAGGGCCCGGCACGGGGCAAGCGCCACATAAAGTCTTGTATAAAAGTCTCAGAATACGGAGAAAAGGCTTGTATTCTGCGTGCTTTTCACAAAGGCTTGAGGGGTGATGCCTGGTGCGGGGGGGTCCTCTCAGGAGAGAGAGGTACAATCCACACTCTTTTTAACCTTGAGACAACCCTGCTCCTACCTTGAAGAAGCAAGTGCACATCATTCAGGCGCTTTAAATTTAAAAATAAAATAGTGATGGAAATTCCCAGGCGGTCCAGTGGTTAGGACTCCACACTTTCACTGCCATGGCCCGAGTTCAATCCCTGGTTGGGGAACTAAGATGCCAAGAGCCGCGCGGTGTGGCCAAAAATTTAAAAATATATAAGTTAAAAAAAAATCAAACAGTGACAAGATATAGGCACTTCTGGTATCCTCTGTGGCTCTGTGAAATCGGCACCGGCCTCAGCTGTAAAACTCCATGATTTGATGCTCATAAAAATCATACTCTCTCCCCGCAAGGCTATCTGAAGCGTGAAGTATGGCGCTTTCCCAAATGTGTGCAGGGGTTTGCTGAGCACCTACTGTGCGCCAGGCCCTGTGTGAGTCGGATGAGGCACAGTGCCTCCCAGGGCTCTTCTTGTGGACACCGAAGAGGAGAGAGGATGAGGCAGGCGTGTGAGGGGCTATGGACATGGGTGCTAAGGTTTTGGGAGGTGTCTCTAGGTGGAAGGGCCGGAGGGAGGGAGGGGCAGCCTGCTACTGGTCTCCATCCCCCCACCCCACCCCCAAGAAAGAACAATTCCCAAGCTCATGGGCAGGGAGGGCTTCCTTAGGAGGCAAAGCCTTCGGTGCAGAGCTGGGTACCACCATCCTTCTCGGGTCCCCCTGAGCCTCCTGGCACAGCCCCAGTGCACATTTGGGGCCCCATTCTGGCCGGATCTCACTCCCCACACTGGCTGCCAGCAGAGGGGACAAGGCCGACCTCACAGACTAGGCCAGGAAGCTGGAGCTCTGGGCACCGTTTTCCAAAGGGCCCTGGTGGAAAACAGCTAAAATCTGCCCCACCTGGGAACACGATACAAGAGAGAGAGGAAGCCTCTGAAAATCCAGACGCAGGCTGGCATCCAGGGGCCCCGGGGGCGACGAGACAGCTCAGGCAGTCGCTGCCGAGGCCTGAGGCTGCCCCCGCAGGGCTCCAGGGACCAGTGGCAGTTCCGGCCGTCCCACAGCCGCCGGCCTCCGGAAGCTCAGAGCCCAGTCTTGCAGCTGCAGCGGTGTTTTAACATCAACATGGCAGCGCTGCGCGCGGAGCCCAGCCAGCCCCGGGAGCCGGCCAGGAAGGCACACCGCTGGCCCTGCAACGGCAGCCCTCCAGCCACGCTGGACTCACATTCCCATCGGAGCCGCCGGCGTGGGAGGCGGGCTGAGGACGGGGCTTGGGCTCCAGCTCCCAGGGGACCCCCTGCTGCTGCCGCTGCACCTGATGGCCTGGCCTGGGCCACCTGGAGCAAAGAAAGCTCCCAGGCGCCCTGCTCCCCTCACCGCCCCCCAACCCTGGGGCAGCCACATCCCAGCTCGTTTCCCCAAAGGCCCTGGTGCTTGCTTCCCTCTGGAGAGGACCCGTCGAGAACCCACCTGTGCCAGCCACCTGCGCACAGTGCCTCAGTTTGCTCGTCTGTTCGAGGAGACTGATGCCCGGCCGCGAGCTGGCTGGTGTCCTCGGGTCCCCTCGCAGCCCTGGGCTGCAGGGGCAGGGGAAGGCACGGGGAAGCTGAGAGCTGAAGGCCAGACCCCAGACTCCCAGATGCCCACCCTGGGATGGCGACACAGCTGGGCCAGCCTCCAGCCCCCAGCTCCTTCTAGGGACCAGGAGAGCCCTGTTCTAGCCTGGGGAGGGGGCTGGTCTGGCTCCCTGGTCTCCTGGGCAGGCAGGGGGTGTGTGCAGGGACCAGGGAGTGCTTCTGAGAGAGTGGGACCCAGAGAACAGCGGGCTGCCCTCCGCCTACCATGCCCCGCCCCCCACCACCGCCTCACCCAGTGATTCACACGCCTTCCCTGGAGCTGCCGGGTGAGGATACATACTCCACGCCTGGAAGTAAAAATACACCCCGGCGTCTGGAGAGCTCCCCCTTCCTGGCTGTGGTACAGGGCACGGCCCACAGGACGGCAAAGAAAGATAAGTCCTCCGTCGTGAGAGCTCCGTGCCGCGCGGTGACAGCCCAGCCCCACCGGGGGTCCGGGCCTGGCTGGCAGTGACAGGTAGGGATGGCGCAGTGCTGCGACACACGGCGGTCCCCCACCTGCCACCGCACAGGACGTGGCTGAAGCCACGTGTGACCCACAGAACCTTCCGCTTAGGGAGCATCAAGCCCCCATCAGTGGAGGGTAAGTGGCAGGAGGAAGGGTCCGGGGAGACCCCACACTGACATGGGAGAGGGGCGTCCTCACCAAAGCCACAGGGAACCTTTGTAAGGGCCTAAACAGCCTTTCTCAGGCCACTGGCCTCACTGGCGGGGGATGGCTTCAACCACGATTGGAATTAAACTGAGTATCTTCGGCGTGTTTGGGGATTTGAGACCGAAAGCTCCCATGCTGGGCTAAGGGGACGCTGACCTGCACCCGTGAGGAAAGTGATCCAAGGAGGGACATTTAAGCCCCAAGAATTCTTATCCTTTTTATGAAAGGCTTCGGGTATTGGTGGCAAATCCTGGGGTGAGGGGAGGGACTCCAAAAGGCTCGTTGCACAACACGGCACGACAGAGGCGGTGAGTGGGCCAGGCTCGGGGAGCCCAGGAGACCCCAAACAGCACAGGCGCAGGGTCTGGCACTCAGAGCAGTGAAACTGAGCAAACCCATACATCACAGGTCGGAGGCAGGGCTCAGGGACGGGCCTGCTCCCCAAGATGCCCTTGGGTGCCCGATGGACCCAAGCCAGCAGGATGGTGGTGGGTTGGTTTGTGGCCTCCACAAAGATATGTTCACGTCCTAATCCCCAGGACCTGTGAATGTGACCCTCTTTGGAAACAGGGTCTTTGCACATGTGATCAAGTTAAGATGCGGTCCCACTGGACGGGGGCGGGCCCTAATTCAACATGGCTGGTGTCCTTATAAAAAGAGGGAACTTTGGACACGGGACACACAGAGGGAAGAAGGCCACGGGGGAACGGAGGGAGAGATGGAGGGGTGCATCTCCAAGGTAAGGCACACCGAGGATGGCCGGCCACCACCAGAAGTTGGGACAGACACAAGGGATGGATTCTTCCCTAGAGCCTTCGGAGGGAATATGGCCCTGCTGACACCCGGATCTCAGACCTCAGGCCTCTTTGTACCGTATCTGTTTCCCCCACCCCACAGCAGGGAGGCCAGGAGTCCCAAGGGCACAAAGGACAGACCACGCCCACCCCAAGGAGAGTCCCTGTCAGTCCCTGCCTAGTGGCATTTTCCCAGGAAGGTGGCTCCTGTTCACTCCCTCGCCCCCAGAGCACCTGGCAGGGCATGGGCTTTAGTGTGACTAAAGCTACAGGTAGAACTTCTCACTCAGATGAGCCTTTCACAGAGACGCAAGGCTGTCAGACACGTTGCTGAATTTCCGCTGGAGGCCACTTCATCCAGGATTAAGCGGACGGGGGCTGAAAGGAGGCGCCAGGGTTTCTGGCCTCATGGCCTTCCTTTCCGCCAACAGGCTCCTCCCTCCGTGGCCTGACACACCTGCTTCTCTTGCACCTCAGCTTGCTCACAGGCATCTTCGCTGGTCAGGGACACACCGTGAGCCTGCAAGGGGGCCATGGGGGCTGACCCCTGTCTCCTCAGTTCACCTGTCCATCCATCCATCCATCCATCCATCCATCCATCCATCCATCCATCCATCCGTGTGTCCATCCATCCATCCATTCATCCATCGGTCCATTTATCCATCCATTTGTCCATCCATCCACCCATCCATCCTTCTGTCCATGCATGCGTTCATCTGTCCATCCTTCCATCTGCCCATCCATCCATCCACCTATCCATTTGTCCATCCACCTGTGCTTCCATCCTTCCTAATGCCGGGCACTAACTCCCTAAATTCCTAACTCCCTTCCCTCTCTGCCCTCACCCTTGGTTTCACCATCATAGACCAGAAACAGAGAAATGAGAAAATCCAGGTGTCCTGGGTTGGGGGCAGGGGTGGTGACAGCCAAGATCCTAAGAGTTGGCAGTGACAAAGATTTCCAAGAGCTGGGCAGCCCCGGGAGATTTTCGAGGATGGGCAAAGACAACCCACTCCCCACCACCAATTCTACCTGGTTCCGGCCCCAAGGGCTTCCCTCGGAATCTGGGTCCGGGGAACCAGCACCTCGTCCTTAGGGAAATTCCCCAGTGTGCCACTCGGACATACACTCGATGTGTAAACAAACCCCAGGAGATCAGATGGGGGTGACGGGGCAACGCACGATGGGACCCAGGCCACTGGCTTCTAGAGAACCCATATCCACATCTGAGGGGGTAACAGCTCAGATTGTCACCTCCAGTCACCACTCCACGGAGGGCCGAGCCCCTCATCTGCCACAGATGGGTGATCTGTCCTCATCTCACCCACCCCAGTGGTGGCTGTTCCCTCAAAGGTGCACCCCAGAGAAGACGGCTTGCGATCCCAAATGCCATCTGTGCTCTCCCTGAGGGTGGTAAGAGGGGACAGGGCTAGTTCCCTGAACTGGCCATGTTAACCTGGGGAGACGGGTATCTGCCACACACACTCACTCATCCTTCCTGGCAGCACGACCTCTCCCCACAGCTCCGTCAGGCAGGACGGGGAGGGGCGCAGGAAGGACATGGGGTGTTCCCTCAATCTGGAGCCGGAGGTCCAGGCCCCGAGAGCTCAAAGGTGACACAGACAGCGGCTGTCCTGTTCACAGCTGTATCCCTCGCCAGGCCTGGCTTAAATATTTGTGGGATGAATGCAGCTGACAGGCAAACCCTGGCTGGCCCGGCAGGCGGCCTTGGCTGTCCCGGTGTCCTGCAGGCGACCAGGGGCCCACTGCAGGGAGACAAGCCCTCCACAGAGCCTGTTCTGCACAGGCACTTCTCAGTCAAGTCTCTGATTTGGGTTTCTAATTTGGAGGGTCTGGGAGCTCATGAGACCTTTTTAAAAAATAAAAATAAAACAGTCACAAGTACATTTTGGAAAGACCAAATGGAATTTTACTTTCTGGCCTCAGCTTAGCCTACAAGTCCCTGCACTGCCCTCCACCAGCCTCACGGCTGCAACTCAACCACGCCTCAGGACCTTTGCACTTGCCATTCCCTTGGACTGACACACATTTCAGCCCTATGACCATAACGGCCACTCTCTCATGTTTTCTGGTTTCCATTAAGTGTCACTTCCCTGACCATCCAGTCTAAAGGAGCTCTACCTGAGCCCAGCTCTGTGTCTTACGGGCATTTAACAATCCACCTGGTGTTTTATCACATGTTTAAGTTGGTGACCGTCTCTCCCACTAGAATGCCAGTTCCACAAGGGCAGGGCCCCTGAACATCTTTTTCACCACTGTGTCACCCATGGCCCAAAACAGCACATGGCATATAGCAGGTGCTCAATAAGTACCGGTGGGACGAATGACCGATTCCTAGATCTTCCTTTGGTTTGGGAATTACCAGGAACGGTACCATCGTTGGTCCACAGAGTGGGCCAGAAGAAAACCTATGATCAAGTTAGGGTGGGGTTGAGGAATTCATTTACACCCAGCCTACTCCCCAGTGCCTTTTACGTCTTGGGGGGCAATGTCGCAGCCAGCCAGTTACCCTACATCCACGGGGTACTGCCCAGAAGTTAAGTCCAGCTTATTAAAACAAAGTGGGGGGAAATGGAGCCTCTTTCTAGAGGGTGAGCAAGTTTAACATGCACTTGCATCATAATAAATACGGTGACAAGCAAGCGAGGACCTCGGTGGCCAGGGGGCTGGGGACAGAACTGCAGCTCATCCCCCTGGCTGGGGTGTGCGCCACCAGTGTCGACCAGGAAGGGAGTGCTGGAAACTGGGTGTCAGAACAAAGATGCCTACCCCAGGCTGAACCCCAGGCCCACATGGTCTGACAGGTGCCATTAAGGGTGTGCCAGGGCAAAGCGGCCCTGCTTGCAGCCAGCCACTTGAAACCATCAACTCCAAAACGCAGAAGAGCAGCCGAAATTTTGCCTACATCTGCGCCTGGAAAGCATTGTCAGTGAGCCGCCCGCCGGCAGGGTTTTGTTAAACACCAGATTAGCAACATTTAACAGGAGTTAACCTGCGGGGGGTGGGGGGGATGGAGGCGGCCAGTGTGATGATAACTTAGGTGCCCGGGGCCCCAGCTGCAGGCCCCGGGGCTGAGAAGTGGCAACCATTCCCTCTCTTTTTATTAAAAGCAGCATTTCCAAATCCTGTAGGTTCAGAGGTATTTTGTTTCTTTAAAAAAAATCAAAACAAAACAACAACAACAACACTCAGGTAGTTAATTAGCTGCACAGTGAAAGGTAGGATCACGCAAGGTTCAAGGGTAGAGACTCCGGAGCCCAATTCCCTGGGTTCTAATCCAGCACCGCCACTTAGTTTAGGCAAGTCGCTAACCTCTGTGCCTCAGCTTCCCCCTCTGGGAAATGGGTGTAATAAGAGCACCTACATACTTCTTGGGACTACTGTGAAAATGAAATGAGTTGATGCAAGTAAAGAGTTTAGGACGGCTCCTAGCACCTGGGAAGGCTATCTAAATGCAGATGTCATTACCTGTGTGGAAACAGCCCCAGGTCTTGCCTTCAAGCCAAATTAGAAAGATCAGAGACAGCTCAGTTCCATACCTGGCATCTAGTTAGCAAGGAGGGGGAAAAAATAAAATCAACTAGGACAGCCAAGACAAGTAAGCCAGGCCCACTGTTCTTATGGCCGCCCCTGGCTGGCCTGGCCGGCAGGGAAGGCCTCCAAAAATCCTTCTATAAGGGGGATTCCGGGTCATCCAAAGAATAAAGGGGAAGGCTGGTTCCCTGTCCCTTTTCTCCAAGGCCCACTGTGTAGGACACCACAGGGATTTATTCCCAACGCGAGAGCTCAAATACCACCCCCTCCATTCAACTGTGCCAAGTCTGAGACACCCTTTCAGGAAAGCTGGTACGTTCAGACAGTGGGATCGATTTCACTGCCAACAGCCTGGGTCACATCTATCAATCCCTGGAAGTCCAGAACGCCTCTCCTACCCCCAGCCCACAAAAGAGAGACCGAAGTTCAAATTCAACGCATGATTTTGGTCTAAGCCAGCGGTTCCCAAACTCTGCTGCACATGGGGATAACCCGGGGAGGTTTTAAAAATCCTGATGTCCAGGTGGCAGGCTCTACCAATCAAATGACACTGTCTGGAGGTATGAGGTGGGCATGGATATTCTTGAAAGATCTCCAGGAGAGGGATTTCCCTGGTGGTCCAGTGGTTAAGACTCCACGTTCCCAATGCAGGGGGCCTGGGTTCGATCCCTGGTCGGGGAACTAGATCCCAGATGCCACAACTAAGAGTCCGCATGATGAAACTAAGACTTGATGCAGCCAAATAAATAAATACTTAAGAAAAAAAATCTCTGAGAGATTCCCGAGCCCACTCTAGTTTGGGACCCACTGGACCAAGGAGCAAGGGAGACACCAGTGACATTCCCATCAATAGGCCTGGAGGCAGGGGAACCATTCCTTTCTGCTCCTGGGAGGATTTCCAACTGGGGGGAAGCATTTACTGCCCTGTGAGGTACCAGGTGGGCATTGCCGGGGCCCCAGGAAAGCGGCACCGGGCTGCAGTCGTGCTAGGACACCCGGCAGAAACAACGTGAAGGCGTGCAGAGAGCCGCAGAACAGGGAAATGCCACTGGGATTGTTAGCAGACTCCGGATCTCAACTTGTCATTTCCTCAAGTCCAAAGGCGCCCGAGCCTGCCTGCCTGGCTCCCGCCTGCCGGGGAAGGGGTGCAGGGAACCCAGTCTCAGCCCAGCCACCAAGCTGGGTGACCCCCGGAGCCCACCTGAGGGCCCCACTAAGTCTGGCAAGAGGGAAAACTCTTGCGTCTCCTGCCCTGGGGTTCCAGCCTTCCCCAGGCACCGCCTCAGCTCCACGTCAACATACCTCAACACCCCGGGAAGGAAGGGCTCCTGTCTGCGTTTGGTTAAAAAAAAAAAAAAAAAAAAAAAGTCTTTCACGTTGGCAGCACAGGGGGAAGAGTAAACAGGGAACCTGGGTACACTGCTTCGGCCAGGGGCTCCAGCTCACCTAGCCTGAAGCCAGCCTCTTGGAGGATTTCGGACAGTCCTCAACCCCTGCTCTTTCACTGCTGACAGTAAGACAGACGATCACTCCTTAGGCCCACAGCCAGGGAGAGGGCTGCTGGGGTCAGGCCGGACCATCCCCACCTGCGGAGCGTGGCTGTCACTTGGCCACCTTCTTGGCTGGGGGGATGGCGGGGGGAACCCAGTCCCGGCTCCTGAAGTACCCCATCCGGGGGGCTGGCTCTGTTCCCGGTTTCTGCGCGAAGCCGCGTGCTTACCGCTTTGGCCTCGCCGGGTCCGGGGGCCTCCGAGGAGGCGCCAGAGGCCCCCGCGCGGGCGTCGAGGATGCCAGGCGCCAGGGAGTAGAAGGGCGGGCTGGGGCTGGGGCTGGGGGGCAGCCCGGAGTCAGGGCTGTCCAGCAAGCCCTCCCGGCTCTTCTCCTTGAGGCTCTCCTCCATGCCCTGCAGATGCAGGTGGCCCACCATGTCTGGGGGGCGCCGGGCGCGGGCCCCCGGC
>NW_021703765.1:81303700-81325336 GCF_005190385.1 Monodon monoceros | reverse complement strand
CGCGCTCCAGCCACGCCGGGCCCGGCCTCGCCTTCGCGCTCCGCCGCCCGCCGCCCGGCCCAGCCCGAGGCGCACGCCGCCGCCGGGCCCTCTCCGCACCTTCCCGGCCGCGCCTCCTTTTCTAGGCGCCTCCTCCCGGCCCACCCCGCCCCCGGCCTCCTCCGCGGTGGGCAACCGCCCCGTCTGGCGCCTCCACCCCCCCAGCCCGCGCCCGGGGCGACTGCACAGCCCGGCAATCCTCCGGAATAAACACCCCGGCGGCGGCACCAAGGGGTGACTCGTGGGGTCCCCAAGTCATCCCAAGTAACAGTAGTAGGAGTAGTAATGTCTGAGGTGACCTTTCGAGGTTTCTCCAGCTCACTGTAGTCCGAATAAAAGAATCTTCAGAGACCTCTGTTTTAGAAGATCTGTAACTTACAAGGGAGGGGGCGGCAACCAAAGGCTTCAATGCTCCTCAAGCTTCAAGACCTGTTCCTTAGCTCCCCTCTTTCCAACGGGCCGGTCCGCCCCTTTGTTGATGTCCTAAGACACGAACCAACAGTCCCGGGGTATTTGTGTCTCCATCATTTGGGTACCCAAGCCCAACATACTGGTCCTCTGGGGTGGAAAGCCTTGGGTGGAAATGGGGCTGGGGCAGGTGACAGGGAGATTAGAAATATTTCCTGAATTCTCCAGCACCTGGCTCTTTCCCCAATTTCTTCCAAGCAGGTTCTTGCGCACTGACGGTCTCTCCCATCTTTCCCTTCTTTTCCTTCCTCGGAAGGGAGAAGTCACTTGCTTCCGTTTCTTCAGATGATTGACAAGGAGGTCCTTGTCAGTCCAGCTCCCACCCACTCATCCACCCACACAGACACTCCCCCCCCCCCCAGCCAGGTGATCCAGCCTTCCATTCTGAAAGCAGGGAATCCAGGGGTACCTAGAGGTTGCGCTGTAGAGCAGGAATGTGGGAGAGGCTCCTGGTCTAGCCAAGGGAGCAGAGGAGGCAGGGAAGGTGTGAGAGTGTGGACAGATATACTAGTTTGGTTTCCCTTTGGTGTCTGCTCTTCAGACACCCCCAAACTGAGGGCACCAGGCTAAAGCATGGTCATTCCATCAGGACTGATCAAGCCGCCACTGTGCCCCCAGCGCTGGGTCCACTTCAGAGCCGCCCACGAGCAAGATAGCCTGGCCCCCGGGGCGCCCAGTCAGATGAGGGGGGAAAACACACCAGGAAGCAAAGGCTGTGAGTTTCAAGGAGGGCATTGACAAGGCACTGCCAGCAAGAATCATCAGAGGGACAGTTCATTGCTGGGGTGTTCATGAAAGCCCGCTCTGAGGAGGGGACGTTTTAAGATGAGTCCTGAACAGCCCCACGTGAGCTGGAGAAAGAGAACTAGCCTTCCAGGCAGGGGGACGACAAGGACAAAGGTGCTCTCAGTAGTGAGAATGAGTTGCATTCCAGGAAGGGACAGAAGGGTTGCGGGGCTTCCTAAGAGTGCTGCGGGGGGGGGGACACAGAAGGACATGTTATCAGGTGAATTTGCCGCCCATTTCCATACCAACCAGGAAGACCAGGGGAAGTCTGCTGCCCAGACAGAATTAGCCAGAGCTTTGAGTATCTGGAGCATTGTGGAGGAACAAAACAAAACAAAACCCAACACAGAACAGCTGACTCCGTTTGCTTCAGTTCTTAGGCAAGAATTCAATTCAATTCTTCCTCAGCCTTGGGTTCCGTGACCAGAAATACGTGGGTGACTTATCATCTCACAGGACAAAAGCGGGGGCTGTGATTTGCAGAACAGACACACATTAAGATGCTTCCCAAATGCTCACTCACTCAAGCCCCCAGAAGCGAGGTCGCCTTCACTGCCTCACTGCCGGGCTGCCCTGGGGAAAAGTCTTTGATAAGAAGGGATTACTTCTCAGCCCAGGGAAGTGAATCTGGCAGCAACATCCACCGAAGGCTGGTGGGGAATTAGGTGGAGGCATGTGGGGCAGGGTTGCATCATTGAAGTGTCATCTTGACTTTATTTAAAATGTTGCTATTTTCATCATCTGGAATTTTTTGCATTCATTTTGGCCTTTACAGCACAGCAGTAAAATATAGTATGTGTCGCGATTTCCGCATCTGGGACATTTCCTTAAATTTTGGACTCCAGGTGAGGGCCCTACTCTCCTCACCCTAATCTTGGCCCCCTTGTGCCATTCATGCTTATCAGGGGTGCCTTCATAACCATGCCCACTCGGGTTCTGGAAATTTCCCTGCGCCCACACACAACTTCCCCTGAAATGGAATAACGCTGGAGATGTGTCTACACCCAGCAGCAGGAAAAACATGACCGCACTACAAATGTCAAACACGCAGTTAGTGGCCCACACAAATGACCCCAGTGACCATGACCTCTGACCTATTTGGATCCACTGCCACCGTCTGGGGGCTGCCCATCCACTGAAAGCTGGTACTGTAAAAGCTTCTGTTTCTCACTGTGTCAGATGGTCCGCAAATGTCAAAGAGGGGAGAAAAAGCCGAATTTCCATAAGTTAGCTTGAGCCGGGAGCTAGCAGTGGGTGGGGGGCTGTCTCGGCCAGTCTCTGGAGGAAAGGAGGCTTGAATCTCTGTAACGTGAGGCCAGTAGAGCAAGCAGGGCGGGGTCTTTGCAGATCCGAATGCCTGCTCTGGACCAGGTGCTGTGGGCGGAGGGCGAGATCAGGTCTGCAGAGACCCGTATGTGGGGCTAAGGTATTTGGACTTTATCTGCCAGGGGATGGGGAACCTGTGGAGTTTAGGAAAGGTCTGATGCAAATTGCTTCCGAAGTTGGATTACGGAGAGGAGAGTGGAGGGACTTCCCTGGTGGTCCAGTAGTTGGGACTCTGCGTTTCACCGCAGGGGGCACGGGTCCGATCAGGGAGCTAGGATCCCTCGTGCCACGTGGTGCAGCCAAAAAAAGAGAGGAGAGTGGAGACTGAGAAAAATCGGGCAGAGAAAGTCGATATTTAACAGAAAAGAAGTTATTAGGGTACCCCGACAAGGGGTCCTGAAGTGGGTGTCCCGTGCTGGAGAGAAGGGGAGACCCCCCCATACCACACACTTCCGGGAAGGGAGACGTTCGTTCAGGAGCTCGTGGAGTCACCTGCTTTTAAGAAAGGTGACCTAGGGCTTCCCTGGTGGCGCAGTGGTTGAGAGTCCGCCTGCCGATGCAGGGGACACGGGTTCGTGCCCCGGTCCGGGAGGATCCCACATGCCGCGGAGCGGCTGGGCCCGTGAGCCATGGCCACTGAGCCTGTGCGTCCGGAGCCTGTGCTCCGCACCGGGAGAGGCCACAGCAGTGAGAGGCCCGTGTACCGCAAAAAAAAAAAAAAAAAAAAGAAAGGTGACCTAGAATGGTCCCAAGCTCCATGGGGCTCACCCAGCACCCCGGCATCAGGGGGGGTTTCCCAGGCTGCTTTGTGAGGGGGAAAGAGAAAGGCCAGAGGATGAAGGGGAAGGGCACAGAGGAGAAAAGGCTTTTTCATGGAGAGCCATTAGCCACTTGTTCCGAGCAGCAGTGAAGAACATTCATGAAGTGGGGCTGTGCCTTCAGGGACGGCTGACAAAGGCCTCTGCTCATACACTGTCTCACCCTGGAACCCCACAAGCTACACTGACACTCCAGATGCATGCGTATTACTTCTAATTTAAAATAAAGGAGATCAACCCATGGAGGCTCAGAGAGGTGAAGTGACTTGCCTGCGGTCACACAGCTACTAAGCAGAAAGGCAGAGTGGAGGCCGCGAGGATGGACGTGGGGGAAAGCTGTCAATGGGCACTAATGTATCGTGAAATGGGGGAGGCAAGACTCAGGTCCCAATGCCTGACAAACAGGCATTTCTGTGACCTGCACAGAAAGTACCAAAGCAAACGGCCCATCTGGGGAGCACGTTGAAGACCCCAAAGGACCAGGCTGAACTGGAGGCAAAGATCCTGGTCATGTGACATGGTGATTGTTCACGGATCACCTCCTGCTCTTGCCAACTGCACTGGAAGTCCCCTGAGGACAGGGCTTGGCAATCCTGTTTCTTGGTGGGCTGTGCACACCACACACAGGAATCTGAGTAATTGTACTTACGTGACGCACCCAGAAGGGCCCTAGTCACTCACATAGCAGTCCCTGGGGAGGTGGTGGCTGGTTTATTTAATCAGATCTGTATAGTTCCCCATAGTTCCTCAATGGTTGACATCATATTCTGGACAGATTAGCAGAATATGGAGAATTACATCACCTTTAGAGATGAGAAAATGGAAGCACAGAGAGGGTAAGCGTTTTGCCTAAACTCACACAGCAGAGCCCATTCTTAAAATCCTCATCTGGGACCTGTCTTGGTTATCATTCAAGAGTCTGTCTGAAACAAGGAGCTGTCCCTTTGCGGGGGCCAAAGTCAAAGCCCACCGAAAAGCCCCCTTCTTTTCCCAATGAGAATGCAGGGCTGTGGGCAGATCAGAGCTGTCTGCTCTTATTTCAGGAGCCTCTGTCAAATTCCAGATGGGGAGCTCTTGCTGGCAGGAATGGGGTGCACCCATGGGTGGGGTGATGGGGCCCATGAGGCGCAGGTTCTCCTCACCGCTGGGTATGGTCACAGCTTTAAATACTGCCTACCCCCCGGGAGAGCTCCCACTCGAAGGAAAGGGGATCTTCTTGCTGTCGGCATGCTCAGCTGCGTGGGTTTGAATCCCAGCCCCGTGTGATTTGGGCGATTTGCACGCCCTCTCTGTGCCTAAGCATCCCCGTCTATAAAGCGGGGATGTTAATAAAGGGATTAAATCTACTGGGATTAAATATAACTAGAGTCTGCTTCCAGGCCTGCCAGTGCCAGGCTGAGCCCTCGGCTCAATGCCAGCGAAAATTCTCCAGGCTTGGCCCGCCTGTGCTCTTAATCCCAGCACCTCACTTCCTCTCTAGGTAAAGTGACCAAAGTAATTAACATATTAAATACATATGTGTGCATGTATAATCAATATATCAACATATAATCAATATATTGAATATATATGTATATAAGCACACATACACACACACATATATATATATATATATTTTTTTTTTTAAAGAGAAGGAGGTGAAATGTGAGCTAAGTCTTTATCTTTTGTGTGCAAAGTGCACAGATATTGTCTACCTTTAGGGAATCCAGGAAATAACAGTAATCAAACATTATTTAGTTGTTTTTTTTTTTTTTTTGCGGTACGCGGGCCTCTCACTGCTGTGGCCTCTCCCGTTGCGGAGCACGGGCTCCGGACGCGCAGGCTCAGCGGCCATGGCTCACGGGCCCAGCCGCTCCGCGGCACGTGGGATCTTCCCGGACCGGAGCACGAACCCGTGTCCCTTGCATCGGCAGGCGGACTCTCAACCACTGCGCCACCAGGGAAGCCCCATTATTTAGTTTTTGAAGGTAGCCACCAGGACTTTAATTGAAGTTCAGAGAGGCAGAGGGCTGAGAGGTGAGAAACAGTTGCTTTGGTATCATAAACTCTGGACAAATCCCATTAGATTTTTTTTTTTATTGAAGTAGAGTTGATTTACAATGTTGTGTTAATTTCTGATTTACAGCAAAGTGATTCAGTTTTACATATATATATATATATATATATATGTATATGCTTTTTTCATGTTCTTTTCCATGATGGTTTATCACAGGATATTGAATGTAGTTCTCTGTGCTCTACAATAGGACCTTGTTGCTTATCCATCCTATATATACTAGTTTACATCTGCTGACCCCAAACTCCCAGTCCATCCCTCCTCACCCCCCTCCCCCTTGGCAAGCACAAGTCTGTTCTCTGTCTGTGAGTCTGTTTCTCCCATTAGATTTGTTCCCAAGGGCATGGGATCCAACGGAATAGGTTTTCAGTGAGAAGCACGGTGCCATACAATGACAATGATATTCGGGCTGTGAGTCCAGCCAGGCCCAGCCCTGGGGCCCGGCCAGTGGATGCCCTGCCCACCCCTGCTGGCCATCTGGCCTGAGAGTTTTCCATAGCGCCCTTGCTCAGTCCTCAGCGCAAGCTACAGGTGTCCCCGCCGGGACATAGCTTCACCAGTGACTCACCTCTTCATTTTTAGTACGTCCTCTGAGCCTGCGGCTCTGTCTCGGCAGCAGCTGTCTGTATGGGGGTCAGGGCCTGCTCTGGCCTCACCGCCCTCGGGCCCGTGCACAGAGGGCAGGGACCGAGGTCCGCACCAGGACCAGTTCTTGACAAGCTGCCCCACTAGGAGAGGGAAGCGAGGACAAAATGCATCCAGAGTGTATCTGGACCCGGGACTGCGTTCTTCTGCTGACCTCCGAATGCATGGGTCTGGACCAGCCTCAGGATCCTCAATGCCTTGAGCGATATCATTAAAACTCTGCTTTAAGGGTCTGTGGGCTGCCTTCCCAGCTTGGTATTTCTGCTGCTCTTCCCCTCTCTCCTTCCAGAAGGGGGTCGACCGCATCACTTCACAGCCACATGCAGAGGCGCCCACAGCTGAAAGGGTTTTTGCAGCTGTTAACTTACTGGTTCACACCTTCGGGTTTACGGAGCTTTTAGCTGAAAAGGCCTTTTCTGCCAGCCTCTCCCAAGCTTGAGTAAACAAAAAACCTATTTATGTCTTCAGAGCACTTAATTAAGGCAGGGCAGGGATAAAATCAGTGACAGAGTGTAGTAAAAACACAGTCCTTTAAGTCAGGAGAAGGGGGGGTGGGGTCAGGCCAGCTGCGTTCTTGGGGAAGCCGTGTCCCCTTCCAATCTTTGTTTTGTAAAGTTGAAAGAATATCATGAAAGCCCAAACACCCTTCTCCTCCACACCTCAACTGTTAATGCAATGATATTATATAGCCTTGATTTCATATCAAAATTCCCCCAATTATCCCAACGATGTCCTTGAAAGCTGCTTTCTTTTTCAATCTGGCGCCCAAGCATACGACGTTCTTAGTTGTCATTGCTGAGGGTCAGTTCTCCGGGGGTGTCTTGTGTTTCAGAACACCTTGGGAGCAGAAGCCCTGGCTGCCCTTTGTCTGGAAAGGTAGAGATAGTGTGTCCTTCCAAAGCAAAGTGTAGGCAGGCTTACTGTCCAGTATAAGAAAGATAATATCTCCCTCTGGTCCGGGGGGGGGCAGGGTAAGATCAGGCAGGCATACTGTCCATTATAAAATACTTGGGTTCCTTCAACTCAAGGTTCCTCTGCTATAATGCAAGGCACTGTGTGGGCGGGTGTCACTTGGCCTTCTTCGAGTGGCCCTGTGGGACCTGGGGCTCGGGAAAAATGCTGGCACTCTGTCTACTGCGAAGGCTGTGAGTCACGACATCCTCTGTCTCTGACCCCGGAATCTCCTGTGTTTTGCCAGGGCCCAGGTGACAGTGGCAGACTAACTTCTTAGCTGGCCGGGAAGGTGAAATCTCACATCTTTATAGTGTTTGATAATCATTTTCAGACAAGAGCATGAGTCACTTCACACCCTCAATAGTCATTTCTCTTTTGTCCTTTCTTCTAGAATAATCCCTTGCCTTTCGGTCTGTCTAGGCACTGACAGTTTCAAAGCGTTCAGGCCAGTTGTTTTTCTGTTTGTTTTTTTGTTTGTTTTGGCCGTGCTACGCGGCATGCAGGATCTAGTTCCCTGACCAGGGATCAAACCCGCGGCCCCTGCAAGGGAAGCGCAGAGTCCTAACCACTAGACTGCCAGAGAAGTCCCAATACATTCATGTTTCTGTACCACTTTTGTTACCATTTTTTCAATTTAGGGGTTCACAGTTGTCTTGCTTACAAGCTGCACTTAAAAGTAAACGCAAATATCTTCAGGGTTTGACACATGTGGACCCGGGGCCCACGCACAGGGGACTAAAAGCTGTGGAAGCGGCCCCTTCTTCACGCCTCTCTTCTGGCGAATCTACGCAAGGCAAAACGTTTTGGGGTTTTCCAAATGTGGCACACCATCCAAATGGGTTTCAAATGATTTTCTCTGACTAGAAAGCATGATGTCACGTGCATTGGTGTGTATGTGTGCCTGGATCCATAATGCCAAAACATCACTTCTTGATTTAGAGGGTTTGGGGGATGAAAAAGTTGTTATGCTGAGAAAAAAGTCCTCCTAAAAACACTATGGCTTTTCAAGAGCCGGTATGGCAAACACTCTTTAACTGGACAGTCGTTCTCAGCTACATCTGAATAAAGAAGCAGACAGGATATCTGTGCACATTAAACATACATAAGACTAAGTCTAACCTGGGTAGAGCCAAAGGGAAGCCAGAGTAACTAAGAGGGGTGCAGAGGAGAGAACAAACTCGGAGCTCTTTCTCTGCACCTCAGAGGGACCGAGGGAAAGCTGCCAGGGGCCCTGTATCTCCCCCCGCGAGGGCCCCGGGGTGAGCACACTGCGGAGAAGGGCAAACAAATACCATTTCTATTCATTCCTGGAGGAAGACACAAGTCCGGACAGATTTTTCGGTTGTGTGGTTTGCGGCTGAAATGGAGACCAAGGGCATTGCGTAGGAAGCAATGGAAAGGCTCCAGGCTCCTGGCGTGATGCCCGGGGGCTCTGGGGAGGCAGAGTCTGGGTACCAGACTCGAGGGAGGGCATGGCTGTGGGCGGAGAGCTCAGCAAAGCTCCCGGTTCAGCCCCGAGACACTGAGGGAAAGGGAGAGGGCCTGTTGTCTGCTATCCCTTCAATCAGTAGTTATTAATTGAGCACCTACTGTATGTGTGGCATTGGGGATACAGTGCCATGGACAAGTCAAACTTGGTCCCCATTCTTACGGAATTTCCAATCAGGGCTGAGATGGGTGGTAGAGAGAATAGTTCATCAAGATAACTTCAGAGACTTATGAATGCTATACAAATACAATAGGATAGAGAATAACCAGTATGGAGCTGCTGTTGATGGGGTGGTGAGGGGAGTCAAGGAAGCCCCTTGGGTGGTGGGTTTGAATGGTGAAAGGAGCTGGCCCTGAGTAGAGCCTGAGGAAGGGCATTCCTCACAGAGGACACTGAAGGTGCGAAGGCCCTGAGGCCACCACAAACTTAAGGTGCTCTTTGTAAAGGGAAGAATGTAGAGAGAGACAACAGAGAGAAGACTGGGGGAAAATAAACAGAGAAAGGGAGACAAGATACAGGAGACGGAAGGGGGAAAGTGAAAGAGACCAGTTGTGAAGGACTGGAGGGAAAGGACAGGAAAATTCATGGAGGGTGTGGGGAAGAAAGCCACTGCCTACAAAAATGAATCGATGCATCGTGTGCACATGGGGGAAGGAAGGAGACGGGGTGCGTGCAAAGAAGGCCCACATCGCCTTCACTCCTGAATGATCCCTACTTGTCTCTGCCTGTGTGGACTTGGCATTTTTGCTGCCTTTGTGTGTGTTTAGTTCTTATTTCCCCAATTAGACTATAAACTTCACAAAGGCAGAAAGCATGCCTTGTAAATATTTTTCCCTCTTTCTGCACAGCACTTACCACAATGCTCTGTATACTGTGGGCTCACTAATTATTGTTTGAACAAAGGGATGGATAGATGGATTCTCAACCTAGACCGTGTCTCTCTGCAATTAGCCATGCTCTTTATATTTTGCAAAGGTTTGGATAAATATTTTGCACACGCACATGTGCCCACGTGGAGCACAAGAATGAACATGCACTCTAGCTTAACTTAAAGAACATCTCTGGGGCTTCCCTGGTGGCGCAGTGGCTGAGAGTCCGCCTGCCGATGCAGGGGACGCGGGTTCGTGCCCCGGTCCGGGAAGATCCCACGTGCCGCGGAGCGGCTGGGCCCGTGAGCCATGGCCGCTGAGCCTGCGCGTCCGGAGCCTGTGCTCCGCACCGGGAGAGGCCACAACAGTGAGAGGCCCGCGTACCGCAAAAAAAAAAAAAAAAGAACATCTCTGACACTTGAGATTAGCAAGCTGGCAAACTGATGCTAGGAGGTTTGGGAAGAGGTAAGGATTACCTGCTACATCGGGGTGAACATGGATGCCTGAGCCAGACACACCAGTGTTTAGCAGAGATGAACAAGAACAGGGAGGAGATATCGAAAAGAAGAGGAGAAAGTAGGTTAAGTGCAGCAAGATTGCTAACGCTCACTAGTTTTGAAGTTTCACTCTTCTTCCAGGGAACAAGGCTGTACTATATTCCCCAGGCTTCTGGGCAGTTAGGTGTGGCCACAGGATTGAGTTCCAGCTACTGAAATGTGGGTTGGATCCACGTGTGCTACTTCTAGGCCCAGTCTGTAGAACTTCTCCTGCATACCTTCTCCAGCCACTGGCTGAAACGAGAGGACTCCAAGGACCTAAAGGAGGGAGAGCCACAGGATGGACAGAGCCTGGGTCCCTGAGTGACTGTATGGGGAAGAGCCTGCTGACTGACGGCTCTGCAGCCACTGAGATGTGGAGGTTGTTTGTTACAGCAGCTAACACTGCTTATCCTGACCCATTCAGAAGAGATGGGGAAGGTGAGAAGTAGGGCTTTTCCTTCACACAGAAGAATCCAGAAGAAGGAGCTCTCTACCCAGTGGTATCTAGAGGCCAGCTACAGGGATATCGCCCAGGAGCATGAAACGCTTCTCCCTGTGACACCAGGGTAGTGGACAAGCCCAGGAAAGGAAGGACAGAAGGGCTTCATTTCCCACAGGTAACAGGTAACAGAACAGGGGCATCTGAAGTCAAGCCACTTGACATGGGGGCCACAAAGTCCATATTTTATTTATTTATTTATTTATTTGCAGTATGCGGGCCTCCCACTGCTGTGGCCTCTCCCGTTGCGGAGCACAGGCTCCGGATGCGCAGGCTCAGCGGCCACGGCTCACGGGCCCAGCCGCTCCGCGGCATGTGGGATATTCCTGGACCGGGGCACGAACCCACGTCCCCTGAATCGGCAGGTGGACTCTCAACCACTGCGCCACCAGGGAAGCCCAAATTCCATATTTTAAAAACAAGAGGGAAAAAAAGGTAAGATAAACAAATAGGAAAAAAGAGGTTTGATTGGAACTTCATCCTGAAAAATAAATCTAAAATGATAAAAACTAAAAAGAAGCCAAGTTCATTTTTATTTACCAAAGTGTGGTAACCGCTTTAATGCTTAGAGCAGACAAATGACCAAGGATGATTTTTTTCTTTTACTTTCTATGTTTTTCTCCCAAGAAAATTGTCTAAAAGCATGATTGACATCCTTCCCTTCACATTTGACCTTTTCACAGCCCTTGTGGTTCAGAGTTGATCTTTTTTTTTTTTTTTTTAAGTTCAAGGGTTTAGTTCATTACAGCACTATTTACAATAGCCAGGACATGGAAGCAATCTAAATGTCATAGACAGAGGAATGGATAAAGAAGATGTGGCACATATATACAATGGAATATTACTCAGCCATAAAAAGAAACGAAATTGAGTTATTTGTAGTGAGGTGGATGGACCTAGGGTCTGTCATACAGAGTGAAGTAAGTCAGAGAGAGAAAAACAAATACCGTATGTTAACACATATATATGGAATCTAATGAACCTAGGGGCAGGACAGGAATAAAGGCGCAGACGTAGAGAATGGACTTGACATGGGGAGCGGGAAGGGTAAGCTGGGACGAAGTGAGAGAGTGGCATGGACATATATACACTACCAAATGTAAAATAGATAGCTAGTGGGAAGCAGCCGCATAGCACAGGGAGATAAGCTTGGTGCTTTGTGACCACCTAGAGGGGTGGGATAGGGAGGTGGGAGGGAGACGCAAGAGGGCGGAAAAATGAGGATATATGTGTATGTATAGCTGATTCACTTTGCTGTACAGCAGAAACTAACACAATATTGTAAAGCAATTATACTCCAATAAAGATGTTAAAAAAAAAAAGATGTGGTACATATATACAATGGAATACTACTCAGGCATTAAAAAGACGAAAATAATGCCATTTGCAGCAACATGGATGGACCTAGAGATTATCATACTGAGTGAAGTAAGTCAGACAGAGAAAGACAAATATCTTGATATCACTTATATGTGGACTCTAAAAAATGGTACAAATGGCCTTATTTACAAAACAGAAATAGAGTCACAGATGCAGAAAACAAACTTAAGGTTAGCAGGGGGGAACGTGGGGGAGAGAGGGAGATTGGGATTGACGTATACACACAGTACTATATATAAAAGAGATAACTAATAAGGACCTACTGTAGAGCACAGGGAACTCTACTCAATACTCTGTAATGGTCTATATGGGAAAAGAATCTAAAAAAGAGTGGGTACATGTATATGTGTAACTGATTGACTTTGCTGTACAGCAGAAACCAACACATCACTGTAAATCAACTGTACTCCAAGAAAAATGTATAAGTAAATAAATAGCAAAAAAAGTTCAAGGGTTTAGTTGCCATTTCCAAGGGCTTATATTAATCCTTTCAAATTCCAGTCACAGTCCTGCAGGCGCGATTTAGTATCGCTGGGTGAAGTTGGATCAGCCACTGTCCCTCAGGTGACTGAGGATACAAGATGCTCTATCACCAACTTCACCCAGCAGATGGTTCCAAAGTGTGTGTCTTTCTTTGTTCCCTACAACAGCGGTCCCCAACCTTTTTGGTACCAGGGACCAGTTTCGTGGAAGACAATTCTTCCATGGACCGGGGGTGCGAATGATGGTTCAGGCGGTAATGCGAGCAATTCCGGGGGCGGGGGGGGGATGGTTCACGCAGTAATGCGAGCGATGGTTCAGGAGGTAGTGCAAAAATGGGGAGCGATGGGGAGCCGCCGATGAAGCTTCGTTCACTAGCCCACCGCTCACCTACAGCTGTGCGGCCTGGTTCCTAACAGGTCGCGGACAGGTACCAGGGATTGGGGACCCCTGCCCTACAGGACGCGCTAAGCCAGGCCTCTGCAATTGCCACGCCCCACCTGAGGGACTTAAAGAAGCAGCATCTTGCAAGGGGGATCCCCTCCATGGAACTTTAAGCCATTTTGGCTTTGGAGCCACTGGCTGACATGAGCTGAGTTTGGAATGCTGAACCTGGATCTTCTGGAATGTTCCCAGGCTGCTGTTTACCCTGATTCTGGCCATCCACTGCATTTCCTACTACTGTTTTTCCAGCCCACTTAGCTATTCATGGGGAAAATATCACAGTGGGTAGAAAGTTTTTGCTCAAAAGCCAAACAAAGAGAAGAAAAACCAGGGCAAAGGGAAAGCAGCTTATTAAAAAAGAGACTTTGAGAAATACCGAACGCTCTCGTTAAGCAAATAATTTCCCAGGGTTCCTTAACGTACAAAGAAACTCAGGAGCTGCAAAAATAATCCAAGTTCAAGAAAATACCCCCGTTTCAGATTTGCTTTCTGTACATTCGCTAGAGTTTGCCCATGGTGAGGCTCCTGGCACCTGCCAGGATCAAGGACCCCGGGAAGACTCTACTTTGAAGCCAGCTGGACAGAAAGCTGGACATCTGGAATCTCCTTAGAATCTCTCCTCTTGCCCGGACCCAAAAAAGTGGCTTCTCTATAGTCATACTTTTTGCCTAGGTTTCTAATCAAAGAGGAAGTGGAGGGGGAGGAAATGTTTTTTCTTGGAACCAACAGCTGGATTCTTCTTACCATTCAGGGCTCTGCTCAGATGTCACCTCCTCTGGATGCCTGCCCTGATTAGTCTGCCTAATCGCCCCACCCTCCTCTCCCAGTCACTCTATTCGGGTACCTTGCTTTGCGGTCTCCATATAATGTATCGTCACCTAAAATTATGAGGTTCACTGTTTTGTGTCTCTCACGCTATTAGCCAGCAACGCCATGGAGGAAGGAACTTTCTCTGTTTTATGCACCAATCAATCCCTAGCCCCTGGAAAAATGCCGGGCACATAGTAGATGCTCAATAAAGGTTTGGTGAATTAAATTGAATCCTCACGTTAGAAACATTGAAGAAGAAATGGTAGAAAACATTATTGCATTCCAGAAGGACTGGACCCTACCTCCTGGGAGTTTCTTTACAGAAAAATGGATATATATATGCTTTTTTTTTTCCATAGGAGATGCAATGAATGCAACTCTTGTGCAAAGCATGGCATGAAATAACCAGGGTCATTGTGAAGAACACAATGAGATAATTGTGTAAAGTATTAGTACTTAACGGAGTGTCTGGTATATTGTGAGTGTTCAGTGACTATTGGCACTTAATAACTCATACTGAGCTCAAGGTCAACTAAGTTCTGTCTTTTCCACAAGTGCTGTTATAAATTCATATCTTCCATTTCCAGTCCTTCTGTTTTTTTAAGGTGTGGTTTGATCTCTGTACAATTCATCTTACTATGCTTTGCTCAAAGCATTACATCATTCATCAGACTGTTCTTCCCAGCTTTGTATCATTTTTTAATGTGATCAGCACACTTTGAAGGTCTTGTGAAAAATCACTCATAAAAATGTTGACGTGAATGAGACAATGGAATATTATTCAGCGCCGAAAAGAAACGGGCCACAAAAAAAGACATGGAGGAACCTCAAAAGCTAAGTGAAAGAAGCTGATCTGAAAAGGCTACATGTGGTATGATTCTAACTATATGACACTCTGAACAAGGCAAAGCTATGGCGACAGTAAAGGGATCTGTGGTTGCCAGGAGTTGGGGGGAGGGGCTGAATAGGTGGGGCGCAGGGGAATTTTAGGGCAGTGAAGCTATTCTGTATAATAGTGTAAAGGTGGGTACACGACCTTAAACATTTGTTAAAACCCGTAGAACAATACAACAAAAAAGAGTGACTCTTAATGGGCTTTAGTTAATAAAAAGAGACCAATATTGAGTCATCGATTGTCACAAAGGTACTGCTCTAGTGCAAGATGTTAATAACAAGGGAGGCTGTGGGGAGAAGACAGGGTAGGTGGTGCACTCTCTATGCTTTTGCTCTATTTCCTCTAACCCTAAGACCGCCCTATATAATAGCTTTTTAATTTTTAACAAATGCCTTCTCTACCTAAGGAGTCTGGGTTTGAATTCTGTCTCTGCCACTGACTCCACCGTCACCTCTGGTCATCACTTGGACAAGTTACTTAGCCTCTCTGAGCCTCAGTTTCCTTGTCTGTAAGATGGGGATCATAATAGCATCTACCACATAGGGCTGTTGTTAGAACTGAGTGGGCTGGTACGTGAAAAGTACCTAGAACAGTGGTTGGTGCAGAAGCGTTCTGTAAGTGCTACGTAAGTGTTAGCTGATATTATTATTATTATTATTGCCCTCATCACAGGGATACACTAGAAGCGTCAATGGTAATTGTAACTTGAGTTAATTAGAGGAAGAACAGAGCTGGTTGGGGCACCACTGATCAGCACCCCCCCAATCAGACAGAACCCTAGGACACTGGCTGTCGACAGCGCCAAGTTCTCTCCGCCTGAAAAATCATTAAACGTGCGCAGTGCCAATTTCCTTCCGGGCTAAGCCAGTTGGGAAACCACTGGTGTCTGGTTCTCTTCACCAAGAGAGTAAGCTTTTGCAGTCCTCCTGGGGAGAAGGTTTGAGGTTAGGAAGCCCCAGCACCCCATTCCCTTTGGCTGAAGGGGGCCAAGCACTTGTTCACTTCAGAGCAAGGTTCCCAATGGGCTGCAGCGGTGGGAAGAGTAGAATCCCATGATGACGCAGGGCAGGCAGGCTCAGACACCATGACCCAAGCCGGTTGCTTTGCACCCCTCTTCTCTGCCACCTCCCGTCACCTCGACCCACCGCATCACCTCGCAGGCTCCGCCCAGCTCCGCGCAGGCGCAGTGGGGCTGCTCTGACCTCAGGGCACTGCTCAGACGTCTGGATGCTTCCCTGGGGTTTCTCACACCTGTAGGGACCTGCCTGGCCCTTGCGCATTTGAAACCCGAGAGGGTGGGGCATTCAGATCCACGGGGTCACCAGTGGAGACAGCTGCTGATGCAGGAGCACTGCCCCTTCCCATCCTCCCGGGGGACAGTTGTGAGGCTGCCTCTCGTAAGAATGTCCTACAGGACAGAGCTCCGGCTGATAAGGACGGGACCCCTCCTGCCCTTCTCCCTCAGTTCTGTTCCCTGGGACCACAGTTGCAAACAAACCACCTTCTTGCAAGCCTGAAGCTCTGCTTTAGGACTGAACCCAGGCTAAGACGCTGGCTGTCTGCAGGTGGCATCTAATCTATCCCCACCTTTCATGCATGAATGTGGTCCACGGACACACACACACACACACACACACACACACACACACACACACACACACTGCTGTGTTCCCATCACCCTCCCAAATGCCATCCACAGGGAAAGGCTCTCCCAAGCAACAGCCATGAGGAACCAAAGGACCCAGTCCCCAGGGGTGGAGTCGGGTGTGCTCTGTGCTGTCTGCAACACGCTAGCAGCACCCGAGGGGCTGGGTGCAAGTCAGCCGGGACACGGAGGTTTCTGGGGGCGGGGAGGGGTGATGTCTGGTGGAAGAGCTGCAGACGTGCACCCCTAAATTACAATATTTTCCTTCTCGAGGCGGAATGAATGCAGCCTCAGACAGAAGCTGCCCTGCAGCTGTTTGCGGCCGGGGCCCCGGGGCAGGCTAGTGACTTTGACAAGGGGGATTGGGATGGAACCTGACAAAGGGACCACTGTCTCTGAGGGAACTTGACATGAGCCCGGCAGAGCCAAGCGGCGGGAGTTTGCACAGCTGCGGCTGGAAGCAAACATGTACTTTTAGCTGACCTGGGCCCGTGGCTTCGTGCATTAAACCTGACACTTTCCAGATGTACGGCGCCCTCCCTCTGGCACCGTCCACAGCACCAGGTCCCCGGGTCCACACGCACTCCCGACGCGGCCCTGTCAATGCCGCATTGTGCTGGGAACCCCGGGCCTCTCCTGCAAACTCTGCACCCCGACCTGAAAGCGAGTCCCCCAGGCTGAGCTGGAGATTTACAAGCTGGATTTCAAACTAGTTCAAGTTCAAAGTCAGCTCAACAGCAGCTGCCACTCTGACTGCCATCACCCTTCGTGCCTGGCTCCAGGTTGGGAGGTGAGGGGATACTGAGTATGCCTTCCAGAAGGTTCTTTTCAACCTGCCTTAGGGTGAACCCCAAGATTTCCACCACCAAGGGGGAGGCTCAGCTGGAGTTTGGAGGTACAGGCGGGTATCCCGACATGGCCACTGCCTCTCAGTCCCACCTGGGCTGAAGGAAAGCACGTGACCCTGATACATGGACACAGGCAGGCCACTTGGGGACCCCAGCTGCCGTGGGCGCCCCAGGAGAGGGGCTCACAAACCCGCGCCGTGGCACGAGGCTTCTCCAGCACCATCCGTTCTGGAAATTACACCACTCAGCAGTGCTAACTGGAGGGTAGGGGTAACAGATGCTCTAGGGCACTACAGTGATGGAGGCCAAGTGACAGAGGCATGACAGAGGTGGGCGGGACACTTGGACATTCTCTTGGGCAGGAGGTGACTTGCTTGGCTGGGGGACTCCCCCGCCGTGGCGTCTCTGAACTCAGGCAGGAGAAGCTGGGCTGGACCCCCAAGTCCACGGAGGGTGTGGCCCCCCTGCTGGGTGCAGATACAAGAGGAGCCATTGTCTCACCTGCTCGTGGTTGACGAAGGGTAAAATGAGGTGACCAGTGGCGGGGAGAGTGCTTTGCTGAGTCGACAGGGCCAACTCACAGGGTATTTTTCCTCCTGGGACAAACCTGAGGAATTGAGGACACACTTGCTCAGGGGAGCCAGAAAGGGCACCCGGAGGCTCAGAGGCCCCAGAGCTCACCCCTCAGGCAACCCCAGGAAGCAGCGAGCACCCTTCAATTCCTTTCCTTATTAAAGCATTTATTAATGTGTGCTCTTCCATGGGCTCTGAGTGTAGACTGCATCATTTCTCTGCATCTTCATTTTTATTGGGGTACAGTTTTCACATGCAGGGAGCACACATCTCAAAGGTCCAGCTCTGTGCATTCTTACATATGTGTACACTCCGTGACCGCCAGCCAGGTCCAGATGTAGAAGATGTCACCCCGAGGGCTCCCTCAAGCCCCCTCCCAGTCAGTAACCCCAGAGAACCCTCCACATGGACTTTTATCATCACTGACCACTTTTGCCTAAAGATGAACTAAGATTCATCATTTTGTCTCAAGGCGGAGAGACTGACAGCTTGGTAAAATGTAAATGGTGTCATATAATATGTCATCTTGATTAACCCTTCATTTGTTTTATTCCCCTTTCTTCTTCTTGATCACTTTTTCCATTTCTGACACCATGGAGGACGAGGCGATGGGGAAGGGGGCGGGCTGTCTTGGGTCTTGTCGTCTTGCGGGGTCATGTGCTGATGGATTACTGGGCCACGTAACAATCAGCCACAGTACCTCAGAGAGGGGCCAGATGAGTGACTTGGCTGGGCTCGCTCACGTGTCTGGAGGTCAGGTGGCCACTGGCTGCTCTGGGTTGACCTTGGTGGGGAGTTGACCTTGGTGGGCTAGCCTGGGCATGTTCTGCAAGTGGAAATCTGCAAGACCCCTTGAGGTCTGGCCCGGGAACTGCTTCACTATCACATCTACCTCATTTCTATTGGCCAAAGCCCAGAGTTAGAATAGGAAAGCACCACAATGTTCCAAAGCGAAGAGCTCATGACCTAATCACCCCAAAGACCCCGCTCCTAACACCATCACATTGGGGGTTAGGGTTCCAGCCTATGAACATTGGGGGGACACAAACGTTCAGTCTATAGCAGTCATGGTGCAAGGGAGTGTCTGGATCCTTGAAGATAATCATCAAAGAGGGTCTTTATTAATTGAGAAGGGGGGTTAAGCCTTTTACCTCCACTAACTTCTGGGGAAGAAGGAAGGGGGTGCCCTCAGAACTCACCGCAGCATTCCTGGGCCTCCCCATCGGCTGTGAGGCCCCCGGTTGTGAGTCCTGAAGCTCTGTTCCTTTTGTTCCGTGGTGCGGAGCCCTGGCGTGGGCTGGGTCCCTGTCCTCCCGGGGGAGACCGTGTCCCGGAGGCCCTGTGGAACCACTATCCCGGCTCCCTGTTCTCCACTCCTCTGGATTCTGCAGATCTGACCTCATTTCCATCCGCCCTGTGAACTGGTCCATTCTCCTACCCACAGCCTGATCACACGCTCCACCTGTCTGGTTACCTCCACAGCTCTGAATCCTCCCTTTGTGGAGCTGGTGGGGAAAGGAGCTCTTTGGAGCACCAGAGGGATGCTCTCTGAGCCCTGCCTGAGGACAGCAAGTATGGGCTTGGTGTCTTCCGGGAAAGGAATGAACAAAAAGAAATCCGGAGCCGTGGCTCTCAGACCGGGAGGGGTCGGGTGGCCCGGCGCACTCCTGGCCACGGGAGGAGATGCCAAGGAAGGGCCCTGTGATGCGGCTGGCAGCCTGGACAGCATCCACGAGTGTGAGCTCCTGTGGCCGGGGCGTCTGAGAAGTGCAGCCCAATTAAACACTGAGGTTCTAGGGACTTGCCTGGCGGTGCAGCGGTTAGGAATCTGCAGGGGGCACAGGTCTGATCCCTGGTCAGGGAACTAAGATGCTGCATGCCGCACGGTGCGGCCAAAAAAACAAAAACAAAAACAAAAACAAAACACTGAGGTTCTTGGAAGTGTAAGCTGGTGAGATGAATTCCCCATGAGTTAGTACACACTCACACACGTGCACACAGAGGGAGACAAGTAATAGGCAAAGAAGAGCCCTGTAGTGGATTGAATTGTGTCCCCCCAGAGAAAGGTCCTAACCCCAGGGACCTGTGAGTGTGACCTTATTTGGAAATAGGGTCTTGCAGACGTGAAAGATGAGGTCGCCCTGGAGTGGGGTGGGCCTAACCCTAATGTCAGGCGTGTTCAGGAGAATGTCAGAAGACAGACATACAGAGGAGGAGGCCGTGTGCAGATGGGGGCAGAGACTGGAGTGATGCGCCTACCAGCCGAGGGGCCCGAGGATGGCTGGTGCCACCAGAAGCTGGGGGAGAGGCCTGGCACAGATCCTTCCCTGGAGGCCAGAGGGAGTGGCCCTACCCACTACCTTGATTTCAGACTTCTAGATTTGGAACTGTGAGAAAATAAATTTTGTTTTAAGCTGCCTCGTTGTAACTTAGCCGTCCTAAGAGGCTAATACGGGGCCTTAGGAGGGGCAGGAAAAGGAAGAAACCCCTCCCATCTCCTGCCGCCTTTGCATACTGGCGTTTGAACACAATGTCCTATTTGCCCAAACATACATTTACCTGCTTAAACATTTGCCACATGGCCAGCGGCCTGGACTTATGTGAAGCACCAGGGTTACACTGCTCTGCTCAGAGGTGATACAAATGTCATTACTACGCCCAGAAGGCCCTGCAGGATCTGGTGCCACCCTCGTGCTCTGACTGAGGCTACAGCTCTGGCCTTTGCTCAAAGCTGCGCCAGCCACCCGGCCCTCTTGCTGATCCGTTTCTGGGAATTAGGATGTGGCTGTCTCTGCGGGGCCTTTATTCATCCTACCACACACAACAAAGCAGACTGTTGATACTTAAGATTTATTTGGGTGGCTGGGGAGGGGGGGTGTCAGTGGGGATGTTGGGAAGGTTGTCCTCGGAGCATCTCCAAGTCCGTGCTCAGTAAATGTTTGCTACCCTCGTTATTAGTATTGTTATTGATGACCCAGGGAGATCTGAGCTCACCCTCTACAACTGGCGAGCTCTACAGACAAACCATTGGAAGGAATATCGACATACATACACCAACATAATGCATAAAATAGGGAGCCCCTCTGAAGATGTTCACAAGGGAAAAATCATTAGAAATCCCTTAATAGGGAAAATGTCACATAAAGGAAGTAGAGGTATGGGTCCTGAGCTAAGACGGCAGTTTGGAAAGAGCTTAAGGACTTTCTTCACGAGGGCTTCGTTGAAGCAGATAAAACAAAGATTCTTCTTGCCAGCAGGTTCAGGACGTGCCAAGCTCCAGCCATTCTCCTGTCCCCAGGAGCACAGGACAGCCCTACCCACCCACCACGGCCCCAGTGCACACGCCAGCCCCAAGAAATGCAAATTCCAAGCATCACGGAAACATGGCTTGCCCCAGGGTCTCAGTGACAGAGATGATGGGTCATGATTCAAGAAAGCTGACCTCGTGCTTCTGAGATTCCACACAGAAGGAACTACCTCTGTTTCTCTGTGATGTAATCAATACGGAGGCTCTGCTTACTCTGTTTGGTTCCCAGAAGCCTGGTCCAGGAACTCCTGGAGGATGGGACGTGGTCGGTGGTGGGGGGAGGGCGGAGATAACGGCCATATCTTTGTTTCCTTATTTCTCCGCGTGGGAACCCACCTTCCCTGCACCGTCTCCCCTTCCCAGTCCCCACGCGGGAGAAAGAAGGGCTGAACATCCCTTCAACCCGGCCAGCCCACTCTTCCAAACCCGTCCATTTGCCCACGTGAGGCCCACACGGAGGCAGCCGACACTGGGCTGGGATGTGTTAGGATTCTGCAGAGCAACCAGGCTGCGGGGGGCCCTGGATCACCGCTGGGTTCCTACTCGCTGGAGGCGGGGTCTGCTCGCTCCTGAGAATGGGGAGGGGGTGACTCTGATGACTTTATTTTTTTTGGTTCTTGGTTTTTCGATAAATTGCTGCCCAAGGTTTCACGGAATCTGGTGCACGTGGAAGCGTGGAGCTCCGCACAGACTTCCTGGGATCAGGCGGGGGAGGCAGTGTGGCCACCGACAGGGAGACCTTTACGGAATCTGGCGCACGTGGAAG
>NW_021703765.1:81075729-81303690 GCF_005190385.1 Monodon monoceros | reverse complement strand
GTGGCCACCGACAGGGAGACCTTTACGGAATCTGGCGCACGTGGAAGTGTGGCGCTCCGTACAGACCTTCTGGGATCAGGCGGGGGAGGCAGTGTGGCCACCGACAGGGAGACCTGGGGGTTGTCTGAGACCCCACTCCTGTCTCTCCCCTTGGCCTCCTAGGTCAGGGGCATCACCAGACCAGGTCAAGGCCCCCTCCTCTGCACACCCACCCTCTGCTTTAGCTCCAGCCCTCACACATAACCTGGATGATGACCCCAATTCCTCTCCCTAAATAGTTCCCGTTTATTCACCTCTTACCGTGTGCCAGGTGGCTGCTAAACCTTCCAGGTTTTGTTGTTGTTGTTGTTGTTGTTGTTGTTGTTTTTGTTTTTGTTTTCTCTCTGCGGTACGCGGGCCTCTCACTGTTGTGGCCTCTCCCGTTGCGGAGCACAGGCTCCGGACGCGCAGGCTCAGCGGCCATGGCTCACGGGCCCAGCCGCTCCGCGGCATGTGGGATCTTCCCGGACCGGGGCACGAACCCGCGTCCCCTGCATCGGCAGGCGGACCCTCAACCACTGCGCCACCAGGGAAGCCCCCTTTCAGGTTTTAACTCTTCTAAGCCTCCTCATAACCTTACAACGTAGAGACTAATTTTATCCCCATTTTACAGGGAAGGAAACTTAGGCACAGAGAGTAAACTCGCCCAAGACCACATAACAAGGGGCAGAGCCAGGATGTGAACCCAGGCTGTTTCCCAGGCCTACACTGTAACCACTACCCTATACTGCCACCCTCTACTCTGTCATCCTGGTGTTTTGTTTTGTGTTGTAGTGGTTTTCTTTTTTTAGAGAGCAAATCTATGCATGTCAGTTTCCTCCTTAAAGTCTTCAAAGCTCCCCCGTGGCTTTCAGGGTCTCACCTCCACGGCATGACAGGTGAGGCCTTGCGTGATCTGGCCTCCGCTGGCCCATTGCTTGTTATTTCCTCTCACGGTCCCCTGGGCGAGCCTCTGGGCCTTTGCACAGGCTCTTCCCCATCTTGGCAGTCCCTTCCCCCAACACCCACCTGGCTAATCGGTGCTGGTCTTTTAAGGCTCAGCCCAGAGACCACTTCCCTCCCCCACTGTCACCTCTACGGCCCCTGTCTCCCCGACCTCAGTGAGGACCCACCCTCCTTACGGTGCTTAGAACTCAGTGTCCGAACTCTCGTTGTCTCTTTACGACTGTTTTGCCCATCAGACTACCGGCTCTACGGGACAAAACAGTAGTTTATTCACCTCTGAATCACCGGAGGCTCAGAGAGTTGCTCCAAAAGGTTTGTTGATACCTGAATCGACGTTCCCCATCCCTCCCGAGGGCTCAGATGGAGCACAGAGTAGCGCTTGATAGAAGCTTGTAGCTGAGCCGGGAGGGAAAGCGGCTGGCCGATCGCCAAGACACCCTCCGCGAGGCCCAGGGCGGGTCTGCATTTCCCCCAGGTCTGTGTGAAGGGCTGAAACGCGGACTTGTCCTCACTCGAGCTGTAAGAGGAACACTCCATGCCAGTCACGTCCTGTCCTGGGCCTCGGTTTTCCTTGGAAAGGTCGGCTGTATTCGTTTTCCTGGGGCTGCTGTGACAAGCGACCACGAATGGGGTGGCTTAGAACAGCGGCAGCGATCCTAAGAGCAGCTCCCTCCAAAGCGCTATCCATCAAAGTTCAACACACTCCTACCCCGAGCCCCGAAGCTCCACTCCCAGGTAATTACCCGAGAGGATGGAGCGCGGATGTTCACGCGAAGCTCTGTGTGTGAATGTTTACAGCAGCTTTATTTGTAACAGGCTGAATCTGGAAACTACCCAAATATCCATCAGCAGGTGGGTGGATAAACCACCGGCGGTGTGTCCACACAATGAAGGCCTTAGCCAGTGATCCAGATGAGCTGGAGGCACACGGCGCGGATGGGTGTCCGATTCACGAGGCGTAGGGAGAGAAGCCGGGTGCAAAACCACCACGTGATTCCATTCATGGGCAATTCTAGAGCGGATGAGACCTGGCTTAGGTGATGGAGGTCAGCCTAGCAGTTACCTCTGGGGGGAGTAAGCGGAAGAGGCTGGACTCTCTCTGCGGGGGTGGGGGACGGGATGTTCTAGATCTTGACTGGGATGTTAGTGATCCAGGTGTAGACGAGTGTCAAACGCAGATCTGTGCATTTCATTATATGTAGATGACGCTTCACCTTTGAAAAAGCTCCTTTCCAGATTTAATCCGGAGGAAACTGCTGAGGTTGAAGCTGTGCCCCCAGGGCGCGCCTCCTCCGCCTAGATTGATCCTTTGCTCACAGCTCCGTGCGGGGGTTTGGAGGCAGCAGGTGAAGCTCTGGGCTCATGGAATCGCACCACCTCCAGCTGCCACCTCCTGGCCCTCGCTCTCCTCCCAGGCTGTTATTCCACTGCTGTAGAGATGCCCTGAACAGACTGTAGGCAGGAAGCAGGTTCGAATCCTGAGCGGGGTATGCTCCCTGCTGCCCTGAGGCCCTTGGCACCCCCTCCCCTTCCAGTCTAGGATTTGAGTCCCTGGACCAGGGAAGGGCAGATTTAGCCTGTTTTCCCAGCCCTGAGCCCGCAGCGGGGTGCTCAGTGAAATGACACCTGTAGAGATGGTAAATCTTAAAATCCTTTCAGATTGCCACCCTCGGTGAGTCCAGCCTCCTCAGTTCAAACCAAAAGGCTGAGCTATTTTACTATGTTTTCACTCCTCTAAAAAGTAAAATCCGAGTAAGGTCTATGCCAGAGTTCATAGCATCTTACTTGTGTGGATTCCCTACACTGACACGTGCTCTTGGTGTCAGAGGTCAGCACTGGGGGAAGCTGGGTGAAGGGTACATGGGATTCAGGAGAGCAGGCAGGACTCTGTACTTTTTTTTTTTTTAGCCACTTCTTGTGAGTCTTAACCTATGCTAAAATTAAAAGTCATAATAAAATGAAAAAACAAACAGTAACAGCAGAATCTCTGGGCTCCTGCCATGCAGGTTGTCCAAGGAAGGAATCTTTTATTAGTGTGTGTGCTTGCATGTCTGTCTGTCTGCCCAGGGGGGTGTGCTTCTCCATGCTTTCCTCTGTGTGAAAGCATCAATATTTTGGGCACACGTGTAATGCAGGATTTTCGTGCACGGGCTCCCAGACTGCCTGGTTTTGAATCTCATATCTACGGCTTACTATCTATGTGTTCTTGGGCAAGTTACTTAACCTTTCTGTGCCTCAGTTTCCTCATCTGTAAAATGGGCGCTCACAGTGCCTGCCTCCTTGGTCTGTAGTGGGGATGAATCGACTTCTAATAATTGTAAGTGCCTGGCACTTGGTGGGCACTCACACGGCGTGTACGGTCACCTTTGAAGCACGATGCTAGCTTGCGATCAGTCCCCTGGGAGCTGAGCATGACTTGGTGGTGTCCTGGGTCCCCTACTTCATTCGAATCTTCAGGGAACGTTCATAATGAGAGCGCCTTATGTGCCTGGTGTTAAATTCCCAGAGTCGTGAGCACAGCGCCCACAGAATTACCCAGAGCCCAGCCCACCACACCCTTCTCTGTCTATACTGTGAAGAGACCTCCATGAAGTGTGTGGTTAGGGGGACAGAAGAGTCAATGGTGATTTCCAACCTCTTGAAAGCCCCCAAGCCCCTTCCTATAGGTTTGACTAAATGTGCCCACTTTCCCTCCGCCACAAAAGTTTCACAGGCCTCTATTTCTTAAAATGAAAATTATTTTGTTTTCAAGCCACCTGAGATAAAGAAGCAGGCAGGGGATGGGGTGGGGTGAGGGGAGCTGTCACCACAGAATTAAGGGGAGACTCACTGTTCTGGGGGCCCCAGTTAAGCAAGTTCGACCCCTTGTAGCAGAACCCAAGCCCCCTGCCCTAGCTGGCAACCTCAGCCCTGCCTGCGAGGAAAGACCCATCTCAGTGCTCAGAGCTGGATCCACAGTTGTTCCCGGCTTTGGTCCTGCCTGTTCTCCTGAGCCATCAGGCTGTGATTCCAGTCTTATGGGGGCAGGGGTAGGGTGAGGCTTGGCCCTGGAAGGGCCTCCATCTCCCCTCTCCACGGTGGCTCCCGGTACAAAGCTCCCTTTGATTCTCCACAGCCTGGTTTTCTGGTTTTTTAACAGGAGGTGGGGATTTTTTTTTTCTCCTCTGGCAGCGTGGTGCTGAAATGTTTACACTCGAGGGGTAGAGGAAAGGGGTTCTGCTCTCCTTCAGTGCCTTCAGACATTCCCGGGAGGAAATGAAGTGAAGGGAGATCAGAAAAGGCTGCCTCTGTTCAGAGCCTAGTGGGAAAAGCACGCCATGAACAGCGTGCTCTCACTTGGTCTCCATAGGTCTGTGGTGAATCTACCCACTAATGTAGGGACCAGAAAGGAGCAGGGACCAGGAGAAGACACAGCAGCCTGACAGCAAGGTTCACATGCCAGCGCCTCCACTTACTGGCTGACTCTGAGCCTCAGCGTTATCATCTGTGAAATGGGAGCAATGACAGTACCTACCGTGAGGGCTGCTGAGAGGTTAAATGTGTTCACTGTGCCCCGTGAACAGCAGCCACACAGGGAGGGCTCAATAAAGCATCACTTTGTGTGTGAGAACGGGCACTACTTGGGTAGATTTTACATTTTCTCGACTGAATATTGGGAAGAAAAACATTAGAAGGGGAGGGACAGAAGTAAGAAAGTAGAGAGCGAAGGAGGGAGGGAGGAAGGGGGAAGGGGTCCTTCCCATGCAGATGCCCATCAAAGGGGTGCCTGGGGCAGGGGTTGGGGGGGTGGAGGGCTGATAGAATGTCCATCACAACTACACACTGTCCACCCAGCTTCCTTGAGGGCCGTCCCCAGTGTGGAGAGGGGAGTTCCATACACCAAGAGCAGAAGGGCCACTTTTCTTCCCATTTAAAAAAATTGTCATAAAATACACATGACATAAAATTTACCTTGTAAATCCTTTCTAGGTGTGCAGTTCAGTGGCATTCACACATCCACCTGTCGTGTAACCATCACCACCGTCTATTTCCTTTTGTCATCATTGCAAACAGAAACTCTGTCCCCATTAAGCAATAACTCCCCATTTTCCCCTCCCCCAGCCCTCGGCAACCTCTCATCTACTTTCTGTCTCTATGAATTTACATATTTGGGGTATTTTATGTAAATAGAATCATACAGTTTTTGTCCTTTTGGGTCTGCCTTCTTTCACAGGACATGATGTTTTCAAGGTTCATCCGTATTGTAGCACGTGTCAGGGCTTCAGCCCTTTTTATGGCTGAATCATATTCCACTGCATGCATGGACCACATTTTGTTTATCCACCCATCCGTCAAGGGACATGTGGGTTGTTTCCACTTTTTGGCTGTTGTGAAAGGAAGGCTGTACCGCTGAACACTTCAGCGTTCTCGAATCCCCAAATGGTGTGTTGGCTGGTTTCCTACAATGCACACAAGGATGAATTTATTTCTGATCCCCAGAGAAAGCTGCCTCTTCATGAATAAGCATGACACGCCTGGGACAGGACGAGAGCCAACAGCTTGGGGAAAACAGGAGTGAACCATGAAGACAGGTGTCAGGGAGAAAACAAGGCGTGTTGGGGAGTTTGGGGCCTGGGGCTGCCTCGGAGATGTTTATATTCTGAATTCCAAATGCCTGGAATGATTTCTGAATATCAGCTCCTTGGAGAGAGGGAAAGAGAGGTCTCTGAGTAAAAGACTTGAAAAATATTTAGCTCACTGTCAGAACGGAGGACCAGGGAATTGTGCTGGGGTGGGGGGGTGGGGGAGGGTGAGGGAAAGGAAAGGATGGAGATCAAATTTCAGGCTGGTTTCAGCTTTATCTTCTCAGCAGTGCGACCCAAAGCTGGGTTATTTGGTGCTAAGAGATTTTATCAATATGGAGGGACCGACCTGAGGCTTTGCCCTTGAAAAGTCTCCCTCCTCTGAAGAATTCAGTGCCTCGTCTGCTTTACTTGCTTTGTGTCCCTCCATCTCTCCCAATCCTGTTCTCTCTTCTGCATTTTCCCCCTCACATTTCTTTTTCTTTTTCTTTTCTTTTCTTTTTTTTTTTTTTGCGGTACGCGGGCCTCTCACTGTTGGGGCCTCTCCCGTTGCGGAGCACAGGCTCCGGACGCGCAGGCTCAGCGGCCATGGCTCACGGGCCCAGCCGCTCCGCGGCACGTGGGATCCTCCCGGACCTGGGCACGAACCCGTGTCCCCTGCATCGTCAGGCGGACTCTCAACCACCGCGCCACCAGGGAAGCCCCCCTCACAGTTTTGTCCCGCTGTATTTCTAACCTCACCGTGTCCCTTGTATACGGCGTGCAGCTGGATTTCGTTTCTTGACTCAGCATTACAGTCTGTCTTTGTGTGGCTGAACCAACTTGTATTTATTTTTACAGCGAATACACACTATCTCCCTTCTCTCCTCTTGTTTTAGGTTCTGTTTCAGTCAGCCTTGCAATTTCTACTCTTTAATACCCTTTATCTACGGATACTACTGCCTTCTTTTTCCCTCTAGTGATGTGAAAGATGTCAAACGGTTTTGGTTACACTAATGTCAGCCTTTAAATAAAGAGGGTTCAAGTCTCTGTAATTATCAAGATCAGGAATGAAACGGTCTCTGTAAAACGAGACGAAGAACATTAAACTAGTTTCCACTTTCTGCTGTCAGTTCCCAGCTTTTGTCTGTATGTAAACTGTGATTTTAGAATATTATTTCTATTTTCAAACATAATGAGATTTTTCTTTCAATGACCATTTTTGACCAACATATGTGATTTTGTTGGCGGCCGTACTTTTGCCAGTTACTTAGATCCCGTCATCCATCTCTACCGACATCCTCTTATCTGTTTATCTTTTCCTTCTGCAATCTGGGCAAACCCTTGTTCATTCTCTGTCTCAGATGCTGTCTCTCCTTTGATTTCTCCAAAACACTGGTTTTTATTTAAATTTTTTTCTATTTTTGGCCACACCGCGCAACTTGCTGGATCTTAGTTCCCCGACCAGGGATTGAACCCAGGCCACAGCAGTGAAAGCACTGCGTCCTAACCAGTGGACCGCCAGGGAAGTCCCGCCAAAACACTGTTTTAACTAGTCATCGTAGTTTCCCTTTTCTTAAAACGTCCCCTTCTCTTACCCAGATCACTTTTTGTCATTTTGGTTTGTTGTCTTGCTTTTTATCTCTTCTCGTCAAGACTGTGGTCCTGTGAGTTATGCTAGAGGTTGGATTTTTTTCCTGTAGGCCAGTGGCTCCAAAGGCCTCTGAGGACGAGAAGCACACAAGTGATTTGTGTTTTACAAAGCACTGGGGCTGCAGTGGCGATGTACACTTCAAGGAGAGGAGAGGTAGCTGGCGGGGGAGCGGGACCAGCTAGGAGGCTGCTGAAGGGAAGGACATTTCTTTCTGCCCCTACGTGATTTTGCCAGAAAAATCACACCCGCTCCCAAACCCCTGTAGAGTTATCCTTTGTTTTTTTGGTTTTTTGCGGTACGCGGGCCTCTCACTGTTGTGGCCTCTCCCGTTGCGGAGCACAGGCTCCGGACGCGCAGGCTCAGCGGCCATGGCTCACGGGCCCAGCCGCTCCGCGGCACGAACCCGTGTCCCCTGCATCGGCAGGTGGACTCTCAACCACTGCGCCACCAGGGAAGCCCTATCCTTTGTTATTTTTAAGTCTTAGTGCATTAGTACAATTATCATCTGATAAACGTTTATCACCTTGTTTCATTTTTCAACATGAAGTCCCAGGCAAAAATCCCCCTCCTCTGCTCTTCTCTATTAAATTTGGTTCCTGGCTTAAGGAGATGACTTCAAGCAACTTTTATTGATACTGGTTTTCTTCGGCTAACAAGAAACTGACAACAACCATAATAGTAGCTGAACTTTTTGAGCACTTTTTACGTGTAAAGCATGATTCCAAGTGCTCGACCTGTATCAATTCATTTAAACCTCAAAACAATCCTATGAGGCTAAGGTTACACCCATTTCACAGATGGGGAGATAGAGGCACCGAAAGGTCACACAGCTTGAAAGCTGCAGAGCTGGGATTCCAAGCTAAGCAGCCCCTGTTCTTAACCAAGAGAACAAACTGTACAGACTAAATGCCCAACAGATATTAACTCTACATCATGTTTAATATGTTGCTGTGGGTCCTCCCCTCAGCCCCAATACCACCTCCTGGCAACGGTCCCGTGGGTGCCTCTGAAGGAAGGCTGCCAGATAATACAGGACGCCCGGTTCAATTTGAATTTCAGATAATCAATGAATACTTTTTTAGTTTAAGTGGGTCCCGGCTTGTGGACATTTGGGTGTTTCCAGTGTGGCACTATTAGGCGTAAAGGTGTAAGCCTTTGTGTGGATATGTTTCCATTTCTCTTGGGTGAACGCCTATCAGCGGGACTGCATCCCGACCAGCTGAGAACAGGCGTTCCAGCTGCTCACATCTTTTTAACATTAATCGCTCTAGTGGCTGAGAAATGGTGGCACCTTTGACTTCTGCCCCACCTACCTCCTTCCCCTACCTCCCAGCCCCACTCAGTACTTCAGCAATTTGATAGCTGGATTCTTTGAGTCTCACGTCCACCCAAACACAGCCCATCAGGAACAAATACAGAGGGTTAGAGGGCAACCTGGGCTGCTCAGCGGAGGAAACATTAGTGCGTCCGCTCTCGAGATGAAGGATGTGCAGAAAGAAAGACCTAGACCTTTTTATTTTATGCCGGTGCTCAGGGAGTTGGATTCTCCTGGGAGGTAAGCTCTGGAATGAGCCCAAAGCGATGCAGCTTGAGTGTGTGTCAGACACTGGTCTGTGTTGAAGGGGAAAGAGGATGCAGAGAAAAACGGCACGCCCCACTCCCGCCTCAGGGCGCAGACTCAAGTGTGAGGGGCACACTCCCTGCTGGCCCTGGTGCTGCCCAGCCTCTCCCCAGTCACTGGGGCCCCTCTGTTCTCTTCCAACGATAATGAAGCTGGTGTTTACTGAGCACCTGTTTACAGCCCGGCGCTCTGCTCAGGGCTTCAAGTCCGAGATCTCACTTAATCCTCTTCGGCCCCTGAGATGGGTACTATTATTGTCCCAACATACAATATGGCGTACCGTAAATGCCCAAGGTTATACTTGGCCAAGGTCATCCTGCCAGGGCGGGGCATTCTGTCTCAAATCTCCTTTCTTAGCCATTTCCATGCTCTGCGTGTCCACCTCACCTTCCTCTCTAGGGACCCCAACCTCTCCTGCCTCTTACCTCGATGGAGGTCGTGGCACCAGTTCAACCCGTTATGGAGGCAAAGTTTTTGTCCCAGAGCTGATGTGACAGTTCCAGCATGATCAATATTTTGCCTGAGATAGGTCACCGGGGGCGAGAACCCAGGGTCTCAGGGTCTGTGCCTGCGAGGACGGGGCCTCCGAGAGTCGAGGTTCCTCACGTCACCCACCTGGGAAGATAGGACCACAGAGGCAGATTTTCAGTAAGATGAGGGTTGACATTGCTGTCTACCAAACTGGGCAACAGAAGCAGGATGGAGGGCCAGCATTCAGAGATGTGTGCTAGAGACCAATCAATGTCCTAGGGAAATGGTGGCATTCCTGTGGGTCGCTCTGGCCGACCACAAAGAAGCCAGTGAAAGATGGGAGCAGAGACGGGGCCGGTTAAAAGCGAGATCGTTCCTGCCTACATCCACTCTCTAACCCCCTAGTTTTCCACACTTGTGGGGCCTTATTTCTGTTCTTGGAAACATTCCAGAATCCTCCCAAGCTGGGTCAGTGCACCACGTGATGCCTCCTGCCTTAATTTGCTCTCCAAGGAGACCCAGTTATAGCCACACTTTCCTCCCTGGTCCCTTTCTCAGGTGCTTTAGCTGCTCGGTCAGTAACTTACTCCACAGTACCTAGTTGTGTTGTTTATAAAGGCCAGCCTGCTCGGGATCTCTATTCATTGGTTCACCATGAAGCCTTTTATAAGAGAACTGGAAAGAATTTCTTGGAGGGAAAAGGGGTGGGGTCAGAGTCATAGTAAATTTAAGTTGAGGTCCCTCCCCCGGCCCCCTCTCCTTTTCTTCATTCCTTAGGCCATTAAAAGCACTAAAGACTGCATGTTTCTGAGCAGTCTTTCTTAGTTATGGGCCCAGGGCCAAGGGGCGTGCTGCAGATTTTCCCTTATAAATTACTGTATTTTAACATAGACAGTGAACTGAACATGGTGGAGCTGCCGTGCTCGCTGGGTCTTCCACGCAGCGTTTGTAACTTAAGATTTTATAAAGGGTTGGAGCAAATTCTTAGTTAATAAGGGTTGGAATGCAGCAGAAAATACTCAAACTGCAGGCAAAATGGCAACTCGGCAGCCGGAAAAGAAATGAACATCAGGTTCTCAATCCTGTTATCTTTTCTTTTTTTTCTTTTCCCTATAGGCTGTTACAAGATCCTGAATATAGTTCCCTGTGCTATACAGCAAGTCCCTGTATTTTATCTCCTCTATATACAGTCGTTTGCATCTGCTAATTCCAAACTCCTAATTTATCCCTCTCCCACCCCGCTTTCCCCTTTGGTAACCGTAAATTTGTTTTCTATGCCTGTGGGTCTGTTCCTGTTTCATAAATAAATTCACTTGTGTCAGGTTTTAGATTCCACCTAGAAGTGATATCATCTGGTATTTGTCTTTCTCTGTCTGACTCACTTCACCTAGTATGATCATCTCTAGGTCCACCCATGTTGCTGCAAATGGCATTATTTCATTCTTTTTTAGGGCTGAGTAGTATTCCACTGTATGTGTATGTATGTATATATATATATATATACCATATCTTCTTTACCCATTCATCTGTTCATGAACACTTTCTTTATCCCTGTCCAAACTACATATTTAACCCACATTTGCCTCATTGTTTTCCTTGATCATGTTAAAAAAACCCAAACACCTCAGCCCTATAAAGTAGGAAGCAACCCTATGAAGCACTATGTCTTGATGGTCAAAATGTGGTTCTGAGGACAAACCCTTCAGCTTCACAATCTCTCCTCTGTAGTCTATTAGCTTTAAGACTTCAGGTGTGTTACTAAGAAGACTCAGTGTCACCAGCTGTAAAATCAGTCGATTTGGTCATAGAAGCCTGAACTAAGACAGCAGTTTTTCTCAAACTTGTCATCATGACTCACATTTAGGAAACTCTATATCTCAAACCAGGCGGCACACACAGACACACACACACACACACACACTCACATACACACACATCTCTGATATAAAAGTTTCATGAATCCATGCTTAGTCTTACTATGTGTGGTGCACTCTAATGCTTTGTTTCCTCGTCCCCTTTCTTCACGGCACAGCGGACTTGGGCTCACTAACTTGATTTCAATCCTCTTTAATGGGCACCACCCTCATTTTGAAAAAAATAACCGCCCTAGAGAAACTAGGAGACGCGGATAAGAGTATTCCTAGCAGCTTTGTTCGTGATAGGAAAACAAACCAAAGCACTGTGAACCAAACCAGGGAACAACTCAAGTATCCACCAACAGGAGGATCGATAAATACCTGATACTACATTCAAACAAGGGGCTATTGTACTTAGTGAAAATGAATGAACTAACATAACATGTATCAACGTGGATGAACTTACAAAGACAATACTGAGTCAAAGACACAAGTCATGGAAGAATAGATACAGTGCTATATATATATAAGCATATATATGTACATATTATATATGTATATATATAATAATATGTATATATATATGCTTAAACACAATGTATAGTGTTCAAGGAGATGTTCATCCATATGTAGAAATGTTTAAAAAATGCATAGGATTAACTAACACCAATTTCAGGATAATTGTTAACTCTGGTGAGACACCAGGATTTCAGCTGTTCGTTTGGTGATGTTTTCTTTCTTAAGCCAGTGGCAGGCATGTGGCTTTTGTTATATTCATCTTGAAATCTTCTTGATCATCTCTAGTTTTAATTTTTTCAAAAATCAAATGAAAGATAACAGGATTGAGAAGCAACCTAAGTGTCCATTGACAGATGAATGGATAAAGAAGATGTGCTATATATATACAAGGGAATATTACTCAGCCATAAAAAATGAAATATTGCCATTTGTAGCAACATGGATGGATCTAGAGTTCATCATACTAAGTCAGACAAAGACAAACATCATATGATAGCACTTATACGTGGAATCTAAAAAATAATACAAATGAATCTATTTACGAAACAGAAACAGACTCACAGACATAGAAAACAAACTTATGGTTACCAAACAGGAAAGGGAGGGAGGAGGCATAAATTAGGAGTTTGGGATTAACAGATACACACTGCTATATATAAAAACAAGGATTAACTGTATAGCACAGGGACCTATATTCAATAACCTATAATGGAGAATAATCTGAAAAAATATATCTGTATAACTGAGTCACTTTGCTGTATACCTGAAACTAACACAATATCGTAAATCAACTATACTTCAATAAAAAAATTAAAAATAAAAGAAAGTTCCTTCTTCCCTGGAAAGAAGGAGGAAGAAACGATACAGTTGTGGTGCGTTGTGAGGAAATGCAGATTCATTGTTTGTCTACATTTACCCAACAAACAAACAAACAAAAAAGGAAAGGAAGCCTGTTAGAAAAAAAACATAAAATGCATCCCAAGAAATGCCTTTTTTAAAAAAAATTAATTTATTAATTTATTTATTTTTGGCTGCATTGGGTCTTCGTTGCTGCATGCAGGCTTTCTCTAGTTGTGGCGAGCGGGGGCTACTTTGTTGTGGTGTGCAGGCTTCTCATTGTGGGGGCTTCTCTTGTTGCAGAGCACGGGCTCTAGGCGCGTGGGCTTCAGTAGTTGTGGCATGCGGGCTCAGTAGTTGTGGCTCACAGCTCTAGAGCACAGGCTCAGTAGTTGTGGCGCACGGGCTTAGTTGCTCCGTGGCATGGGGGATCTTCCCCGACCAGGGCTCGAACCCGTGTCACCTACATTGGCAGGCGGATTCTTAATCACTGAGCGACTAGGGAAGTCCCAAGAAATGCCTTTTTAAAGATTCACCTTTGAACATCAACGTCATAACTCCTGTATTAGTTTCCTAGCGCTGCCACAATGACACACTAAGTGGTTTAAATAACAGAAATTTATCGTCTCACAGTTCTGGAGGCTAGAGGTCCAGGCTCAAGGTGTTGGCAGGGCCCTGCTCCCACTGGAGGTGCCAGGCTCCTGTCCTGGCTTCTGGTAGTTCCTGGGCTTGTGGCAACTAACTTCAGCCTTCACAGGGCCATCTCCCTGTTTGCATGTCTGTGTCCAAATTCCCCTGTTTATAAGGACACCAGTCATATTGGATTAGCACCGCCCTACTCCAGTATAACTTCACCTTGACTAATTGCATCTGTAAAGACCGTACTTCCAAATCAGGTCCTATTCTGAGGTGCTGGGGGTTAGGACTTCAACCTACGAACCTGGGGAGGGGGACACAGTTAACCCATCACAACTTCCCTTTACTATAGAATGATATAGTGTCGACTTCAACCAGTTTTTCCAACTTATCCTTGTTGAGTGCCAGAGGGCCATGGAAACTGAGATGAATTCATTACTTACAATTCTCTATGGTGCTAAGTTCCCAAGTTCCTATTCTCTGTCCGATTCCCCTGTAATATGTGTGTGCAGACAGGCCTACCCATGCACGCACACACATGCATATATGCACACACTCACACACCCGTACCCACACAAGGTTAAAAAGCCCGTGGAGTTACGAATAAGGTTAAAGTGAGGGGGAAAAAGCATAATCTGGAAAAACTGACTTTGGATTTTAACCAATCCCCCAGTGTTTGAAAAATAGTGTGAGGATTTCAGGGAGTCCAGAGCGGCCCCCGAGGCCCGGGACCTTGCCTCTCGGTTTTGCTCCAATTCTCTAGCACAAGGGCCCAGTGTGGGTGGGTGGGATGTCTGGGGCAAAGACACAGATACTATTATTCTGGGCTTCTCCTCGTGCTGGCAGCCACAGCTCCCACCGCCCCCCGAAAAGCCAGACTGCAGGTTCAAACCAGAGGTGTAATTGATGGCCTGGAGTGGCCAAGATGCCCCATCGCCCTCAAAAAAATACCACTTTGTTTCTGCGCTAGAGCAGGGCAGACCAGACGCCGACCACACCAGCAACTTCCCAGATCTCGGCTGGTCGAGGATCTGTTACCCACCCTCAGTTTAGGAAAGGTGCCCCAGGCGAGCGTTTGAAGAGCTGGGGGAAGAGCTCTAGACTTTTTCTCTCTTCAAAATTTTGCTTCAGCAGGGAACATTCATTTTTAACTTGTGTTTTTCTAGTTGGTGAAACAAAGTGGGGTTTTTGCCAAAGACCGACTCCAACTCTTTAGAATCTAAACTTCTAGAGATTAGGGACCCTATGTGAATTTTCTTTTTTGTTCACAGTATTCCTTGTAATTTTTTTTTTTTTTTGGACCAGGCGGAGGAAAATAACTGGTGTCTGCTAATACCCCTTGTGAGGGCTGGAATCATTCTGAAGCATCGTTCATGCTTGTCTAACTTCTCTCTCGGCCCCAGTTGCCATCTGTCTACACCTGGCACAGACTCCTCACTTTGGTCTCCAAGGCGCCCTCACGGGGTTCCCGCAGATTCACCAAGTGTGAATTTCCATGCATCACCTTCCTTGGCAGGACTTTTCTTTCTCCTGGGTTCTCAGTCCGCCAGCCCCACGCTAGATGTGGCCCCCTCTCTGTCATGTCCCATGTCTCGTTCATTACCAGGTGGTGATCATTTTATTGCCTAATCTGTGCCTGCTTCTCATCCCTGTCTCCACCCGCTGACTTAGGCTCCTATTATGTCTCAATCACAGATGTTGAATCAGATGACATATGAGATTAGCTCACTGTTCCAACAACAATCTCAAAATCTAAGTGGTTTGACAGCAATGAAAATGTGTTGCTCACTCATGCTGACATAGGTTGGTCTTTGCTCTTGTGATCTAGGGGCCCAGATGCCTTCAGTATTGTGGCTCCATCCAGCATCCTCCGTTGGATCTTCTGTGTTCAGCTGGGAGACTGTAAAGTGCTTGGAGCTTCTCTAGGGACGTTTTAGGGGCCAGGCCTGGAAGTGCTGGCATCATTCTTGCCCAGAACTAGTCACATGACCCCACTGATGGGGCAAAGGGTTCTGGGAAATGTAGTCTTGTTGGGGGGGGCACCCAGGAAGGAAAGGAGCACAGGGATATAGGGGCAGCTGGCAGTCTCTGTCACCAAGCCCTCAAATTCACTCTCCACCACACAGAGTGACTCAGAGAAGATGCCAGGATGGACAGCACATCCTTCAGGGACTCTCTTATCACTTGCTGGATGCTGAGCCAGCTTCTTAAAATGGCATAAAAGTCCCTCCAGACCCATATCCTGCCTCTTTGGTTTATGTCACAATATCCCCAACACCTCCCCACCCAAGAAGTGTCTCTCAGCCTCTCTTCTCTCACAGCACAAGTCCGGCCGCGCTCTGACCCGGCCCCCAGAACTCGGGTGGTCTTCACTGCCCCTTCACCCTCTCTCCCAGTGCACCCCACCTCCACCTCACTCACTCATTCGGGAGATCGTCTTAGAAGCTTCTGCTTCTCTCTCCAGACGGAGAGCTCCTGCAAGGCAAGGATGGTGTTTAATCCTTGTGAGTTTCCCTGTCTACTGCTCAGCACCCAAAATGCTTAATAAATGTTGATGGAGTGAATGGAGACCAAGAAAGGGCCCCCTCCCCGTACAGGCAGGGGATATCCAAGGTGGGGCCAGCATCACCTTCCAGGCCCCCATCCCCCCTGCAGCCTCCACTTCCCCGAGGCTCTGAGATTCAACTTGCCTTTATTTCTAAATGCAAAATTTGAGAGGCTAGTTGTTGGTTGAGAAAACTGGTGCTGTGTGCTTTCATTTCTTAGGGGGCTGGGACCCTCAGATTTGGAGATGTTGGGATTTGCTGACAGGGCCTGGACGGCTCTTTCTCCCTCACATTAAGAAGCCAACTCATGAGAAACCAACTTGCTTGGCTTGGCTTGCTGTAATCCTGTGGCCTTGCAGCTTTCGGAATTGGGTTTATTTATTCATTTAAATTGCATTCTGGCATTTACTCGTGTTTGTTCTCTCCATAAAGACCTTTTTATTTTGGTCCCAGAGAGCTGTTTATTGCTTAGCACATGTGGCAGAAAAAGATGATTGGACTGGAGATGCTAATTTTGCTCTCCAGGGACCGTGGGCTGGAGGGGCCCCAGGATGGGGTTCTGCCCCCACACAGGGCACCTCTTGCCTCCAGGCCACTGGGAAGGGCTCCATCCAGAATAAAAACAGCCATCTGCAAACAGGAATGTCCTCATGCCCCACATGCAAGGAGGTTAGAGATGAAGATAGAGGCAGCCTCCACCACCCATCTCCAGGAAGTTGCAACCTCTCAGACACCCTTTGGGAGAAAGCTGGATTGCCGTAATAAAAAGTACGTGTAAAAAAAAGAGCATCCCTAAGTTTGTTTTTTGTTTTGTTTTTTATTCTAAAGGGTTGAGAACGATGGGACTGGGCAAGAGGCATGTGAGATAAAAGTCACTGGCTACGTTTTAAGATGGTTTTGGCCTGAGGGGGTGAGCGGAAGCTGGGTTTGCCAGGGATCCTGAAAGTGGGTAGATGGATCAAAAGTGGAGGAGCGAACCCACCATCCAGAAGTCGCACTCCATAATATTTACCCAAAGGAGTTGAAAACTTACGCCCACGTGAAAACCTGCACATGGATGTTTATAGCAGCTTTATTCCTTCAAACTTGGAAGCCACCAAGATGTCCTTCAGTAGGTGAATGGATAAAGAAACCCTGGTACGTCCAGACAATGGAATATTATTCAGTGCTTCCAAGCTATCAGGCCATGAAAAGATGCGGAGGAAACTTAAATGCATATTACTACGTAAAAGAAGCCAGTTTGAAAAGGCGACACCCTGGAAGATTCCATCTATGACATTCTGGAAAAGGAAAAACGATGGGGACAGTAACAAGATCAGTGATTGCCAGGGGTTAGAGGGTAGGGAGTGATGTATAGGTAGAGCACAGAGGATGTTTAGGGCAGTGAAAATACTCTGTATGAGACCATAATGGTGGATACATGTCATTATACATTTGTCCAAACTCACAGAATGGACAACACCATGAGTGAACTGTAATTGTAAACCATGCATTTTGGGTGATAATGATGTGTCCATGTAGGTTCATCAGTTGTAACAAATGTACCACCTGGTGGGGATGTTGATCACGGTGCGGCTGTGCCTGTTGGGGCAGGGGGCACATGGGAAATCTCTGTACCTTCCCCTCAATTTTGCTGGGAACCTAAACTGCTCTAAAAAAAAATGAAGTCTTGAAAAAAAAAAAGTAGGGGAACAGAATGTAGGCACTCATGTGAGTTGCAAAAGAAAGGAGAGAAATTGGACAGTAAGGAGTAAAACAAGTCCAGATAAAGGTATTTTTCCCTTGAGACCTGGGGGAGACCAAGCATCTTGGAAGATGGAAGCGTTCACAGGGAAAGAGGACCAGGTGCTACCAAGGAGGGATCAGAGAGAAAACCAACTTCTGAAGGAAAGTAAAAGGAGTCAGACTTAAGAGTAGGTGAAAGGAAGGGGGTTCAAGATGAAAAACAACATTTTATTTATTTATTGAAGACTTGCAGTATGGCAGGCAAGGCACTAAGCACTTTACACGTAACACCTCTTTTAATCCTCATAACAGCTCCCTGATGTGGACACTATTATAATACCCATTTTCCAGATGACGAAAGCAAGGCTCGCACAGGTTAAGGGATCTGTCCGTGGTCACACTGGGTGGATTCAGAATGGGATCTCATGTGCCTCCATCAGAAGGGAAACATCTCCCCCACCAAGGATGGAGGAAGGACCCTCTGGAGCAGCTCCAATAGAAACAGGATAAGAACCAAGGCGCCAATGCGAACCACGTGAGTATTTTAAATTTTCTAGTAGCCACGTTAACAAGGATAAAAAGGAACAGGGGAAATTCGTTGTAATATATTTTATTTAACCCAATACATCTAAGCTATTATCCTTACAACATGTAATCAATGTAGACAGATGATTAATTAGACACTTTACATTATTTTTTCATCCTAAGCCCTTGAAACATGATGCACTTTACAGTGTGGATCAAGTACTCAACAGCCACCCGTGGCCAGTAGCTACCATGTTGATGAGTCAAGGGCAAGAGAATGAGTCCTGTAGAAAGTACTAAGCCGTATGTTGCGGACATAAAATAACGGGTCTTCTGGTTGGTTTCAAGTCCAAAACTTGTTATATACTTTTAAAAAATAAACTTTTAAATTTGAATAACTTTAGATTATGACGTTGCATCCCCGAGCAGGCACTCAGACTTGGTTTTCTCATCATCCTTCTTTCCTGGCTTTGTACCTTTCACACAGACAAGGTTTTGCCAAAACGGTTGGCTTAAGCCAACGGCTTCTGCTTTGGAGATGGAGACTTGCCTGGGGCAGGCCTTGCCGTTGTTTGCCTAGATCCCGGTTTGACCTGTGGTGTAAAAGGGCCCTGATGTAGTCTGTAGGTCTTCTGCCCACTGGAGGGGCACTTGGCAATGCCACGGGCATTTCTGGCAGAGAAGTTGGGGAGGGAAATCGTTCTCTATGTTGATCTCTTGATTGTCTTTCCTATCCCCCCCCGCTTTGGCACTTGAATAACAACCCACTGCTTCCCAGGCAATGGCTACGAGTGTGTTTGTCTTGGCATCTGGATGAGAGCCCTCTGAGCCTTGGTCATGCTTCTATTCTTGGTGCTTGATGGGGACTCACTCACTGAATTCTGGGTCTTTTCTAAGTGCCTAAATTAGAGTAAGCAAATACATAAAAGGAAAAAGGAGTTTTAGAAAATGTATTTGTGGGCCACTCAAATATAAAATACAGGGGCTTCCCTGGTGGCGCAGTGGCTAAGAATCCACCTGCCAATGCAGGGGACATGGGTTCGAGCCCTGGTCCAGGAAGATCCCACATGCCGCGGAGCAACTAAGTCGTGTGCCGCAACTACTGAGGCTGCGCTCTAGAGGCTGCGAGCCACAACTACTGAGCCCACGTGCCACAGCTACTGAAGCCTGTGCGCCTAGAGTCCACACACCACAACGAAGAGTAGCCCCCGTTCACTGCAACTAGAGAAAGCCAGCGTGCGGCAATGAAGACCCAGTGCAGCCATAAATAAATAAATAAATTTATAAAACTATATATATAAAATACAACTTGCTCAGCCACAGATACTTTTCCTGGAGAAGTTGAGCAAAGCCGTAAGAAGATTTATCTTCCTGACAGGGGACAGCCCTGACCTGTCTGTTTCCAGCCTAGTGGACATTGCAGAAGGGGGCTGGTGCTTTGGCAAGATAGGGGTTCCCTAATGTTCTTGAGAAGCTTTACCTCTAACACTGTTTGTGGTGCCCTTGGGGTATTTCAAGCATTGAGGCAATTTCAGGTTGGCTCATTTATGTGATAGCGATAGTGGAGGTGATGGTGGTGATGGTGGCAGTGATGGTGGTAAAGACTGTGGTGGTGGTGAGTTCCACAAGGTGTGAATTGTCCACAAGGATAGGTCGTGTCTTTCATTTTTGTATCTCCAACTCAGAATTTAGCTCAATAACTGCTTATTGAATGGGAGGCAGATACTGTAATTAAATAATTAACTGGGAAAAGAGGATTGCTCAGAGCTACCAGAGGACTAAATGGGAAACCAGGCATAGGTCTAGAGCCTTAAGTTAGTAGAGAAAATTAAAGTCTAACCAGACAGGAAAAGAGAAGGAGAAATTGAACATTTACACCCCTGTTCCCAATACCAGCTGCCCAGAACCAGGGAAGGATACATAACACATGGAATTCCAGCTCATGTGGTCATCATAGCAGTATCTCAGGGTGATAAGTAATCAGACAAGCAGACGTTTGGTAATTTTCTATGATTACCCAAGGCCCTGAAACTCACACTTAGTTTCATCAATAATTTCCAAATTTTAGCCCTTTGTTTATCACTTCCAAATTTTTTGCTCTATCAGTGTACCAGGGATCAGTGAACTTTTCCGTAAAGGGCCAGATGGTGCATATCTCAGGCATCGTGGGCTGGATGGTCTCCGTTGAAACTACTCAACTCTGCAGCTGTACTGTTAAAGCAACCAGAGCAATATAATGTGTCAATGGTGGGTGTGGCTAAGTGCCAATAAAACTTTATTGACAAAAAACAGGCTGCAGGCTGGATTGGGCCCAGGGCCACAGTCTGTAGACCCCAATTCATACTACTATTTACAAAGTATATGAAGGACTCAGTGTAAGAATAAATAAAGTAAAATAAATTAATCTAAATTTCTTTTCATATCAATCCTCTAAATGGAAAACCATGCCATGCACACACAACTGCAAAAGTAAATTCGATGAGAATGAAACAAGGTTATTAAATTCTAACCAGGTGGATGGACTGTGTAAGACTTGCAGCCCGAAGCCTAACCTTTCTTGTTAAAAAAAAAAAAAAATTAGGAAGTTCTAGAGAGGCAAGACTCATTAGCGCCAGGCTGAGGTTTTTTTCCTTGTAAGAATCAGCTGGATTAAAGAGCATTGGAGGGGGGATAACTTTCTCAGGATGTGACTTAATCTCATTTAAGTCCGTTCAATTTTCCACCTGAAGTCATCTGCTCCCCTGCAGTGACTGTTTCTGAGAAACCCTGGTTTCATTTGCTGTTAAACTCTGACAATGAGAACCCCGCATTTAGGGAAGGTAACATCCCAAACCATCAAGGCTGATTATATTCCAAGAGGCAGGAGCCCCCCCCTCCCCAGGAGGACAGGCCCCCGGGCAGCAAGCTCTGCTGGGATGTAGGCTCTGCCCTCCCGGATCTCGGATCTCGTGCAGAGAAGGCAAATAAACCCTCCTGCTGGGTTATTACCCTTGACAGGCCCTGCTGGGGAGCTTCCCCCACTGCCCCCCAGGATGATCCAGGACAGGCAGGCCCTGACACCTGGATGACCAAGCAAGGTCCAGCGTGACTCACCCAGCCCCGCCTGGTCTGGCAGCACGCTCTCTGGACCGTGCTGGTGAACCGTCCATCAGTTGTCTCCAGACCAGCAGGGGCTCCACGTGGGAGGTGGTAACCCAGCAGCAGAGGTTGTAAAGCCTGAGCCCTGGGGACCCAGAGGATCCCAGGGCAGGAGGGACCAGGGGTTTCCATAGGCAGCCCTGATGCTCTTAAGCTCCAACCTATCATAGATAATAAACGAGGGATGCAAACCAAACAAGGCCTGGGAGCCAAGTGGATGTGGGTCAGCTCGGGAATTATCAGCCACAGTCGTTGTGAGTGAGCCAAACACCTGGTTCAGAGACAAGCTCAGCTGCTGGGCTCACACGCCCTGCAGGGACAGCTGGGGTAGAGGTGGAGGGCCCAGAGATGCGTGGGCACCAGGCCTAGGCCCCACCCTGTCTGGAGCCTGGGAGGCTCCTGCAGGCCTCGTGGAGCTCATGAAACCGGGTATTGAAGATATCAGAGGGCGACAAAGGGGGATGGGGATTGGGCCTGAGGACTCCGAGGCCCAAGCAGGGTTCCCACCTACTCAGCATCCTGGTGCTTCCCTATTGTCAACCTCCAGGGACAGAAGGGGACCAAGAGGGGAGCAGATGCTCTGGATGCTACATACTCATGCCCCCGGCGCTCCTGGGCTGGAAGTACCGGGGAGTTCGTGCCCCTCCCCCAGGGGACGGTGTGACCAGGGCAGCCCCCTAGGGGGGTGGCTCTAAGGCAGGCTCCATCCTGGCTTCCAGGGCTCCCCAATGGGTACTGAACCTCAGTAGCCCAGCAGTGACCTGCCTGAAAATGCATCCTTTCCTGCGGCCTTCCGGTCCCCGTCTCACTGCCCACACTTCCCTCTGGCTGCTTCCTGGGCTCGCCTCCCAAATCCTTATCCCCTGGTACCCAAATCCTTGTCTCAGAATTTTTATGGTTTCACGTCTTATGTTTAAGTCTTTAATCCTTTTTGAGTCGATTTTTGTGTATGGTGTAGGATACGGGTCCAATTTCATTCTTTTGCATGGGGATAACTGGTTTTCCCAACATCATTTATTGAAGAGACTATTCCTTCCCCACTGGGTGTTCTTGGCTCCCTTGTCAAAGATTGGTTGACCACATTTGTGTGGGTTTTTTTCTGGGCTCTCTATTCTGTTCCAAGGGTCTATGGGTCTGTTTTTATGCCATGACTGTACTGTTTTGATTACTATAGCTTTATAATATAATCTGAAATCAGAAAATGTGATGCCTCCAACATTGTTCTTCTTTCTCAAGATTGCTTTGGCTATTTGGGGTCTTTGGTGGTTCCATATGAATTTTAGAATTATTTTTTCTTTTTCTGTGAAAATGCCAGTGGAATTTTGAAAGGGATTGTGTTAAAGCTATAGATCACTTTTGGTAGTATGGACATGTTAACAATATTAATTCTTCCAATCCATGAACCAAAAAGTTTCTGTACAATAAAGGAAACAATCAACAAAATGAAATGGCAAATTATGGAATGGGAGAAAATAGTTACAAACTATATATCTGACTGGGAGCTAGTATTCAAAATATATAAGGAACTCACACAACTCAATAGCAAAAAAGAAAGAAAGAAAAACACACACACACACAAATAAACTGATCAAAATATGAGCAGAAGCTCTGAATAGATATTTTTCCAAAGAAGACATACGAATTGCCGATAGGTATATAATAAGGTGCTGATCAATATCACCACTCATCAGGGAAATACAAATCAAAACCGTAATGAGGGCTTCCCTGGTGGTGCAGTGGTTGAGAGTCCGCCTGCCGATGCAGGGGACGTGGGTTCGTGCCCCGGTCCGGGAAGATCCCACGTGCCGCGGAGCGGCTGGGCCCGTGAGCCATGGCCGCTGAGCCTGCGCGTCCGGAGCCTGTGCTCCGCAACGGGAGAGGCCACAACAGTGAGAGGCCCGCCTACTGAAAAAAACAAAAACAAAACAAAAACCATAATGAGATATAACCTCACACCTGCTGTTAGAATGGCTATTATCAAGGAGACAAGGAATAGCAAGTGCTGGAGAGGGTGTGGAGAAAAGGGAACCCTCACGCACCGTTGGTGGGAATGTAAATTGGTGCAGCCACCGTGGAAAACAGGATGGAGGGTCCTCAAAAATTAAAAATAGAACTACCCTATGATCCAGCAATCCCACTTCTGGGTATATATCCAAAGTATCTCAAAGAGCTATCTGTACTCCTACATTCATTGCAGCCTTATTCACAAGAGCCAAGATCTGGGAACAACCTAAGTTTCTGTCGACTGATAAAGACGTGGTATAAATACATATAATGGAATATTATTCAGTCACAAAAAAGGAAATCCTGCCATTTGCGACAACATGGATGAACCTGGAAGACATTATGTTAAGTGAAATATAGTCAGACCCAGAAAGACAAATACTGTATGATCCCGCTTGTATGTGGAATCTAAAACAGATGAACTCATAGTAACAGAATAGGATGTTACCTGTCGGGGGCTGGGGATTGGAATAGAGGGTGACGTTGGTGAAAGGGTACAAAGTTTTAGTTATGGATAACTTCTGGATATCTAATGTACAGCATGGTGACTATAGTTAATAATACTGTATTGTATACTTGAAACTTGCTAAGAGTAAATCTTGAGTTCTCTCTACATGCACAAGAAGGTAATTACGGGAGGTGATGGACGTGTTAATTAGCTTCATGAGGTCATCATTTCACAATGTGTATGTATATCAGAGCATCGCATTGTACATCTTAAATATACACCATGTTATTTGCCAATTATACCTCAAGAAAGCTGGAAAAAATAGACTAATTGTTTCAGGCCATAAAGGCTCATATTGCATGAATTTGTTTATATGAAATTCTAGAAAAGGCAAAATCATAGTGACAGAAAGAGATCACCTGGGGTTGGAGGCTGGGATGAGGTTTGACTGCAAAGGGGCACGAAGGAACTTTGGGGGTGATTGGAAAGCTCTAAGTCAGGATGCCAATTTGGTATACAATTACCAAAATCTATCAAACCGTACTCTGAAATAAAGCCCAGTAAAGCTGGGAAAAGAAGTTCCAGAGCACAAAGCGTGGCTACAAAGAGAGATGAAGAATGGGAGCCATTAATGCAATCCACCGGCAGGGTGGGGTGGGGATGCAGCACATCCTAAGATCTCCCGTAAGTGCCTGAGCCCCAGAACAGGATGGCTTTGAGGAGGGTTGAGTCAGGCCCCCGCCAAGAGCCCCCCACCATGGAGTCTCTCCTCCCCTCTGCGGTCCTGGAGATGGTGGTCACGTGCGTGTTGTAGGCGGGGGCTGGCTGGCTTGCAGGGGGCTCAGAGCTGGGGCACACACAGCCCCGTTGTTACCTGGAAATCCAATGTGCTGAGGTCAGAAGGCTTCCCGCCTCCGCCCTCCTCCCCAGCAAGTGCAAACGCTGTGTGGACCCGCACAAACCTATCCCAGCCCTCTTCTCTGACAGATTCAAATCAACAAAACCCTGTGGGGCGTCCAGAGAGCTGCAGGGGTCCTCCCGGTCACCCGCCCCCCGGACACGCAGCCCCAGCTCCTCGCTTGCTGCTGGTTCCCAGCCCACCGTGAGCAGAGCTGACCGCGGGCTCCCGCCTTTTCCCAGGCCTTTTGTGTTTCTGACTCTGCTCCCGCCGATGCCGACTTACTCGAGCTGTGACAGTGGCCTCCCTGCCCCGGGTCCTCCTTGCTGCCTCGGGTCCTCGGATCACAAGCAGAATGATACAAAAGGGTGGTGTCACCTGGCCTCCCCATCACCACCGGGACGAGAGTCCAGACTCGGCTTTATCGTCCAGCATTTCTGTACTTAAACCGCCCCCGTTCCCTCTTACTCCTTGACTGCCAAACACACCTACCTCATGCCTCCTTTCACAATGATGATGATATATTTCAAACATTCAAGAAAAATATATATAACAAGCCCTTCTGTGCCTACGACCCACGTTTAGGAGATAAAACATTTCAAATCGCTTGAGACCCTCTGGGCACCCTACTCAGAGGGCACCCCAGCCTACCTGCCCCTCCCCCTCTCTGGCCACGCCCACCGCCTTGAATTGGGGGTTGAACATTCCCAGACATGTCTTAGCCATTTTGCTACCTGTGTGTGTATCCCCCAAGCAATACCTATAGTACTGTTTTGCGTGGCTTAAAACCTTATCTGTGTGATATGATATCATGGGCGTTTGTCTAAGTTTGGGTTCCCTTAAAAGCAGAGGCTAAGAGGATTTGGTGCAGAGTTTACGTGGGAGGTGAGGCCAGGAAGGCTGGTGAGGAACTGGGGGTGGGAGGAAAGGCAGTGAAGGCTGAGCCAGCCACGGGCGGCTAGGCAGCTGAGGCTGGGTCCCCGGGGGGCTCTGAGTGTGTAGAGCGACTCTCAGAGCGTCCGCCGAGGGCGGGGATGCTGGAGTACACATCCCCTCCCACCCCTCAAGGTTGAAGGTCACTCCCACAGGCAGAGAGAGTCCTTGGGGAGGGGTCTCAAGTGCCTGGGTCGTGGGGAGCGGCAGGCAAGGGCCCAGGGAGGCCGAGGGGATGCGGGCTGCTGACTGCTCCATGTTCTCCTGCAGCTGGGTTTTTCCTTCCAAAGTTCTTTTGAAATATATTCATGTTCAGTGAAATGTAGCTCTAGTAATCACCCTCCCCCACACTTTTTTTTTTAGTCTTTAACAATATACATAACGTACAATTCACCATTAGTGGCATTTAGTACCTTCACAGTGGCGTGCAGTCACCGCTTCTATCTAGTTCCAGAACACTGTCATCACCCCAAAAGGAAACCCCATACCCGTGTACCCGTTAAACCGCCACTCTCAATTCCCCCCTCCCCCGGCCCCTGGCAACCACCAAATTCCTTTCTATCTCTATGGATTTACCAGTTCTGGACATTTCATATAAATGGAACCGTGGAATATGCAGCCTTTGGAGTCTGGTTTATTTCACTTGGAACAACGTTTTCAAGGTTCGTCCACGTGGTGGCCTGTGTCAGTGCTTCACTCCTTTTAATGGCTGAATACTATTCCATTGTATGGATGGACCACGTTTTGCTCCATTTTACGCGCCCACCGGCAATGTACAAAGGTTACAACTCCTCCACACACTGACTGACACTTGTTATTTTCTGCATTTTTCATTTAGCCACGACATGGGTAGGAAGGCTAGTATTCCTTTGTATGAATCCACCAACCAATCCCTCTGTTCCTCTGTCGATGGACATGTAGGGTGTTTCTGATTGGGGTTGCTACAAACCACAGTGCTGCGAACACTCTCCCACATGACAGCCTAGCTTGTGTGTCTTCATTTAACATTTTATCCTATACCGTTCTCATTTGGGAAAACCTTTCCTACCCTTTGACATCCTTCCTGCCTGATGGGTTCATCCAAGGCAGTGTTCAGGGCAAGCAAGCACCCATCACTTAGACCCACACTGTCCAATTCTGCAGCCACTCACTTCACATGGCTATAAGGCACTCACAGCGTGGCCAGTCCAAACTGAGGTGGGCCATGAACGTAAAACACACACTGGATTTCAAAGATGTAATCTGAAAAAATGTGAAATATCTCATTAATAATAATGGTAATGTTCCGTATCAATTAATAATGTTGAGATGATAATGTGTTAAATAAAACATTTATTAAAATTAATTGCACCTGTTTCTTCTCACTTTATAAAAAGTGAGGGGCTACTAGAAAATTTTAAATATGTGGCTTGCACTTGTGGCTCATATTACATTTCCAGGGGACAGCGCTGTTCTAGATTATTCATTTGCCCTGTCATGTGTTCCCTCAACAGGGTTCTTTTCTGTTTCTTCACCTGGATTGTGAACTTCTTGAGAGACAGGCCAGGTCTCATACACCTTTCTTTCCTCCAGCCCAGAGCAGCTTTGCAGTTGGTGGGAATTTAGCAGAGTGATCTTTCCAAGAGCAGATCTGATCATGTCCACACTGTTTCAACACCAGCTCTGTCTTCCTTTCACATCTTTCAATGATTTCTGTTGACTTTAGGATAAAGCAAAACTCTTCAATGTAGCTGCAAGGCCCTGTGGGGTCTGGGCCCCACCCGCCTTTGTGTACCCCCTGTGCCCCGACCACCCTGGGCTTCTTTCCTCCTTGCTCCTGCCACAGGGCCTTTGCACATGCCAATCTCTCTGCTGGTGATGCCCTTTCTTTCCTTCATCACTGGTACCTTCTATTCATCCTTTGGATCTGTGCTCAAACAGATTAGGCTGACTCTAACCAAGGCTCAGGACCACAGAGAGCTCCCGCACACCTAAAAATAGGCAAACTCCGCAATGCATCTTCTTGAGCTAATTTGTATGTGCCCTGAGAATCCCTGGCCCTGTGGACCATCCAGGTAACACCCCTGCAACATGCTCCCCACACTAGCTGGAGGAAGACACGTGAACTGGGGAATTCTATATCTGGGTCTCAAGTGTCTTTGAAACGAAATTTTGGTCCAAGAATAACACTGGTAACAAGATGCCTCATGTCAATTTTATGGGCTGCAACTACCTTCCAGTTAGACCATGAGGTAAGTTAAAGGCTTGAGCAGACCCTGAGAAGCTGCCAAAATGTTTCTCAGTTGCTCTTCTAAAAATGTCTTTGTCCTTGACTTTGGGTTGGCCACCCCTGGCCAGGGGGCAGAGGGAGTAGCCAGCGGTTTCCAGCTAGGACGTGACCGGGGCCAAACAATCGCTGTTGTCCAACACTGGGACATCTGAGCCACTGTGGGGATGGGAGCTTCTTTCAGGCCCATACAGCGTGCCAGCTTTTGTTAGAATTGATGCCAGATTTCACGTGGAGACAAAGGAAACTTTTCCCCTGAGGCCCAAGGGAAGACAGATGAGCTGCTTTCATATCTGTAAATGAAAGCAGGCTGAGAGGACATCACCCCAAATCAAGTCACGCGGCGGCACTGGGCCACCACAGCGCTCTGTGTCTCTCTTTTCACACTCCCTAATTTTTAAAAACGTTTAATTGAAGCATACCATACACATAAAAGTGTACAAATCAGATACATACAGTTCACTGAGTTTTCATCAAGTGCACATACCCATGTAACCAGCACCCAGGTGGAAGACCAGCACCTTCCCAGTTCCCCAAATGCCCTCCTTGGGTCCCGTCCCAGTTCTAATGTACACCCACCGCAACCACCATCCTTGCCTCCTGACTCTGCGGGGACACATGCTGGCTTCTGACCTCCACATAAAAAGAATCAGACGGGGGCTTCCCTGGTGGAGCAGTGGTTGAGAGCCCGCCTGCCGATGCCAGGGGACGCGAGTTCGTGCCCTGGTTCGGGAGGATCCCGCATGCCACGGAGCGGCTGGGCCTGTGAGCCATGGCGCGTCCGGAGCCTGTGCTCCGCAACGGGAGAGGCCACAACGGTGAGAGGCCCGCGTACCACAAAAAAAAAAAAGAAAGAAAGAATCAGACGGCACGTGCCCCGCCCTGTCCCACTCAACATCATGTCTGTGATTCTTCCACGTTGTGTGTAGGAGATGTTTGTCGATCTCACATAGAAACCCCATTTGTCCTGTTCACCTGTTGATGGATCTTTGGATGACCCCCAAGCTTGGGGCTATTTCAAAGAGTCCTGCTCTGCATGTTCCAGTACGTGATTTTTGGTGAGCATCCGTGAACGTTTATAGAATGACTGGATCATGGGGTAAGTGTATGTTGAACATTTGAAGAAATGCCCAACTGTTTTCCAAACTGACTGCACCATGGTCCATTCCCACCTGCACTGTAGGAGAGTTCCAGTTGCTCCACATTCTTGCCAACACTTGGTATGGCTGGTCCTTTTCATCTGGACCAGTCTTCCGGGTGTGCACTGATGGGTATGAACACTCAGTATCCCTAATACAAAAAAGCCCAAGGACTTGGAAAGTTTGGGGACGGGTAAGACCACTTCCTTTGTGTGTGTTGGGGGGGGGGGGGGCAGTTAGAAAGACGCATAGGGCAGTTTCTCTTGTGTGTTTGTTTTTAATTCTTAGTTTATTTGAGCAGGTAATATACCCACATAGCTCAGACCTGGACAAGTATAAAAAGGATATGTTGAATAAGATGTGTCTCTGAGGAAAGCAGAAGGACAAGCTCCCCTGCTCTGTCCCATCCCCGGGCTCCCAGACCCAGGCGGTGGCTGTCTCCCTAGGGAGACCACGCTGGTGGGTTGGGCGAGCTCCCGGCAGGGCACCCTGCCGCAGTCTCCCATCCTGATGGGAGCATGGGAGCCGTTCCAAGCCAGGGGAGGGCAGGCTCATTCTCAGCCCATAAACTTGCTCCCTGGCATTTACAGTCAGCGTTTGATCTTTCAAAGGAGTCCTCCTGATCGCTCACCAGGTTCCCCATTTTGCAGAATTGTTTATGGTCTGTGCCACTTACTATTACTTTATGCATTTTATTTAGTTAGTTATTTATACAGGCATATATTTTTACCAACTTCATTTGGAACCAGGGTGATGAAAACGAAATAGGCACGAGCTCATGGGCCGAAGGAGTCTTGGCAGCCGCAGGGGCCTCAGGGCCTGTGAGCTGACAGGCAGCCCTGCTTTGGTCAGCTTCTTTGGGGTCCTCTCTCTGGCCAGTGGAGTGGAGAGCTGGGATTTGAGTGCCTGATCAAGAGGCAGGCTGGAAGTGGGGCTAATGGCCTGGACTTTGGAGGTGAAGTGCATGGACTCAAAGCCTCTCCCTACTACCTAACTCTCTGTGCCTCAGTTTCCACAGCTGCCAAATGGAACCACCATGATGGTTACATGAAGTGATTTATGTGAAGTGCATAGAGCTAAGTCTGGCATTCAGCAAGGGCCCTATAAGAGTTAGCTGCTATTATTACCAGCGTGGATGACAGGGCTAATGAAATCACAGCTCTTAGGTGGCAACCCTCCCTGTTTGCCAGAGACCAAGGACACTGGACTTTCAGTGCTAAGCCCGGGAAAGTCTCAGCAAACTGGGGCAAGTCAGTCACCCTACAGAGCCTTGTCATTGGATGAACCAGCTGGGACCCTTCTCTTTATTTCAACAGAAAGTCCAAATGAGGAAATAAATATTGATTAGGCACTCGTTCATTCAATAAACATTTATTAACTTCTGTCCTGTGTCAGGCACTGTTCAAGCAATGTCCCACCTGCCCTCATGCAGTTGACATTCTAGTGGACAATGTAGGTAATGAGCAAACAAACAAATAAATATTATAACATCAGGTAATAGACAGCCGACACACAAAGCTAAACACGGTGAAGGAAGAAAGCATGATGGGCGCTAGCTAAATAAGAAGCTTAAAGAAATACCCTTTAAGGAGATGATATTTGAGCAGAAAAATAAAGTCAGGGAGCAAGCCATGAGACTATCCAAGCAAAAGCCACAGCAGGTGCAAAGGCCCTGAGGTAGGGATGTGCTATCAATGAAATGCTTTGAGAAGGCAATAGTTTGGTTGGTTTCATTTCAACCAACCTTAACCATCATTTGGAAGCCAATGCCAGGTGTTGTAGGGATAAGCAACATCAGTCCCATCTCTGGGAAGTTAGAGGCAGTGCTCAGGAAAGCGTACCTGAGAAAGAGAGTATGGCGTCATGGAAAGGGCACTGCTCAGAGAGGAGGGGAGACTAGAGCCTCCTCGTGGATGCTGGGTGACCCTGGTCAAGTCATTTACCTCTCTGGACTCCCTTTTTCTCAGGCTTAACATAGGGAATCAGAGAAAAGTCCTCACTCTGAATAGGCCATAAGACCTGATTTTAGGATGCCACTTTAGAGGACACAGCAGGAGAGACCTTAGTTTCCTAAGAATGTTTGTCCCTGGCAGTCACTGAAGCTGGGGCAGGGCTGTGGATCTGTGTTCATGGCCCAGCTCAAAGGCTCCAAGCTTTCTCAAGTGGGCCCAAGGGTGGCTATGCCCATTTGAAAAATGGGATAATTGAGGCTCAGAAGGGGAAAGTAGCTTTCTTACTACCAAGATGCTTCTATTTGTTGGGGTCTCCTGGGCAGAGTAGAATAAATTGCAAGTTGGTTTCAAAAATCTCCTTCTGAGAAAACCTGTAAACAAATATCCCATGGGCTTGATGCTCAGGTTCTAGATCTAGCACTTGCTGGTTCATCCAAAGCTGCTTTTTGTGAAAATTCATAGCTCTGCCTGTGTGTGAAGTGGGTAAGAAGTCTAATTTCCTGGCTTGGTTTTCACAATGGAATGGGAGCCCTGCCCCTAGTCAGTTTGGTTTTCAGACAAACGGATCTGTTGTCTGTCATTGCATGGCCTATTTCTGGCTCTACTTAGGGAGGTGAAGTGGGGCTGGCTGAGTCAATGATGTGCCCCATGATTCAAGGAGGGAGAGGCTGCCTCACCTACAGACCTTTTCCAGGGCAGAGCCTGTTTTGTACCATACACCTTTCACCTCATGGGTTCAGCTGATTGGACAGAGGTGACAACTCAGTGTCAGTGGTCAAGACATTAGCTGGTTGGCAGCCAATGAGGAAGCTGAGCATGAAGATTCTGCCCAAATAGGATAAATGAGACCAAAACGATTTTCCCTCTGGGGAATTTGAATTGGGAATGTGGAGAGGACTTGGTGACTGGTGACAGAAACAAAAAGGCACGAGGTTGAGAGAAGATGTGGGCAGGTGGGGTGCTAGAGAGCCACGAGCAAGACAAAGCTATGACCAAGATCACCTGAATAGAAGTCCAGGTTGTCTGAATGATAGAGAGAGGACACACAAGAAGACCCAGAGAGAAAAGTTGAAACAAAGAGAGTAGTTGAGTCCTGCCAGTGGGTGTGCCCTGGAGGGAAAAGCCTCAGGTCCTGCAGCTGCGGTCTTTGCACCTTCTTGGGAATTAGGGCTTTCCAGTTCCCATCTCCAAGAGAACCCAATACCCCATGGTTGCTGCACATAGCTGTGTAAGGTGTACAGTGAATGTCTTGGGAAGGGGAGTGCCGTACATAAGTGGCAGCACCTCCTGCAGTTGTTGTGCAGTGTACAACATCTACAACTCTACATGACAGCCTTGACCAGGGCTCACATTCTGGGCATGAGACAACCAAATATCCATTGTAAGTTTATTTATTCTTTCATTCAACACATCATTTTTAGGCATGTTTTAACTGCCTGGCACTGTTTAGGGCACTGGAGTAAGAGACATGATCCTGGGTCTCATGAGGAGAAGAGACAGAAAATAAACAAGTAAACAAGATAATTTCAGAGTGACAACTGCTATGAAGACAAAATGAAATAAAGTAATATGATGGAGAATGACTTGAAGGTGAGAAGGGCTGCATTAATTATGTGGTCAGGGAGGGCCTCTCTAAGGAGGGGACATTTGGGCACAGATTTAAGAATAAGTAGGAGCCTAGCAATTGAAGAACTGAGGAAGGGGTGTTCTGTGTGGAGGAACAGCAGGTGCAAAGGCCCTGAGGCAGGAATTGCCCCAGACAGGGCCTGATCATATAGGGCCTTGTAGATTTTACTCTAATTGTGATGAAAAGCATTTAGAAGGCATTAAGCATTTATTGTAGCCTTGCAATGGTCATTACTTGAGAAAGCCAGTGTGGGTCCCTTTTCTTTGCAACTAAAATAGCTAAAGTAGCATGGTTTGTTGGAGTATTAATATCATTCCTCCACTCCTCAGAAAGGATCCATTTTCAGATCAGATGAGGTCACAAGGAGTCTTCACACATGCACCATGTCAGATTAGCTCCTTGAAGAATTACCTTCATCATACTGGCTTTCATCCAAGATTATTTCAAGAAACCATCATAGGAATTCTATATTTGCATTTGCTCTAAAATGGTTGTAAAGAGCACTGTAACTTGATATCCTTTATATGAAGCCCCCAATATAAGAAATTTATTTCAGAACTTGGTATCAGAAGTAAACTAAAGATTTGCTGTTTACCTTCTTTCTATAATGAGAGAGATGAGACTTCCTGTGTTTCCCTTTTTGACCTGGATACCAGGAAGCTCAGGGCTGAATCATATGCTTTATCACATAGAAACTGCTAAACCTTGTAGTTGGCATAGTCACTCCCTCTTTCAGTGGACCTAACTTGCTGTTTCTGTTATACTAATCTTTTAAATTTTATTTTTTTAATGATATCCTTTGCTGTAAGCTGTCTCATTCTTTTCTGGAGAGAAGTGGGGAGAGACGTAAACAAAGGCTTTATTCAACCAAGGTGAAAGCATATGCAAAGTCTGGTTGACCTAGTTCCCCAAGTCGTAAGACTTGTAAGTTCAAGCATACCCACCTAGAGGGGTGGGCTAGGGAGGATGGGAGGGAGACGCAAGACGGAGGAGATATGGGGAGAGATATATATATATATATATATATATATGTATAGCTGATTCACTTTGTTACACAGCAGAAACTAACACACCACTGTAAAGCAATTATACTCCAATAAAGATGTTTAAAAAAATCAAGCATACCTAAAGAAAAGCAAACACGAATTTCATTTCTTACAATTAGCTTTGGTGTTAGAAATGAAAACAAATACACCTCCTGGAATAGCTCATAATTCACCCATGCCCTGACATTTGCTGCTGTTTGTGAGCTGATACAAGCCCACTTTATTCCTCACACCACCCCCCTGCGTGGCGTCTGTGTCCCAGCAGAGTGACGTGACCCTTCTAAAAGAGAACGGTGGACCCAGCAAGCAGAACAGAAACCTTTTTCAATTAAAAAGTCACTCGTGCTCAGGCTGACAGCTCACCCGAGCTACCTCTGACAGCCTGGTAACCCGTAATTTTTCCACTTTGCAAGGACGATTATGTACCTTCAGATGGCAGCGTAATTAACCAGGTCTATTACAGGCTCCCACATTTGTATAGCTTTGCTGGGATGTTTCTCCAGAGCTGGGGCCAGCGGAGACCCATCACTGTGCCTGCTAATGAGCCCTTGCCTGTCGGGCACCACTCACCAAGGAGGTGAGGCCATGGGTGGCATTTCCTCTGGCACAGGGACCCCCACCAGGCTGCCCCTCTCCTGCAGCATCTCAGTTCTCACCCACGGGGAAGAAAATAGCACAGCAATTCCATTCGTAGTCCCAAGGCTGCTATCTTTTATCCTACGAATGCTCCCCGCCTCCTCCAAATTAAGCAGGCAATTAAGATTGAGGAATAGTCCAGCAAGCAAACCACTGATGCTTATGAGTTCAAACAGGCCAGTGGTTCTCAGAATGTGGTCCCCAGCCCAGCATCATCTCTTGGGAACTTGATAGAAATGCAGCTTCTCTAGCCCCACCCCAGAACTGCTGAGTCAGAAAATCAGGCTTGGCCTGGCGATCTGTGTTTTCACAGGCCCTCCAAGGGATACTGATGTACGGTCAAGTTTAAGCATCACTGGAATGGAGCATAGCATCATTGGTTTGTTAATTTTGGAAGGTTCAAGACCTGTTAATCTAACCCATGCACAGAGCCGAAATGAGGATTCAGGAGGTACAGAAAAGATTGAGCTTTAATTCTGGTCTTCAGCTTGCTTTATCATCACTTCTCTCTACATTTGTTAAGAGAAGGAAAAGGCAGGGGAGGCAGGAGAAGGATTTGAAGGGATGAGGAGGGGGAAAGGATGTCGAAGAATATGCAGCCATGTTTTAAAACCTCCTCAGACAATAAACAGAAGACAAATGAATAAACAAAAGAAGTACTGATGATAGCAACTGCTATGAGGAAAGGAAAAAAAGAGGGGAAAGACCACATTTCATCAAGCAGGGTTCTCATCTAGGGTGATCATGCCCCCAGGGGACACTTGGTTACTCTGGTCTCCTTTCTGTTCTGATTTATGCCTTTTGAAGGTCACTTTAGTGGTTGGAAGGAGAATAAATGGAATGTGGGAGCAAGGGAGGAAGTGGGGAGATTAAGGTGAGGCTGTCACTGCCACCCGGGTGAGCAGTGTTGGTGGCTTTCAGGAGAGGGCTAGGAGTGAATGCTTCTATTTGTTGGGGTCTCCTGGGCAGAGAAGAATAACTTGCAAGTTCATTTCCAAATCCCCTGGGCTTATGCTGAGGTTCTAAATCTAGCACTTGCCAGTTCATCCAAAGCTGCTCTTTGGTGAAAAATCATAGCTTTGTCTGTGTGTGACATAGATGGGTAAGAAACCCGATTTCCTTGTTGGGTTTTCACGATGGAATAGGAGCCCTGTCCCTTGTACACCTGCTACTCTGCTAGTAGCAGGAAAGATGGAGAAGGGAGATGTGTGACAGAAAACTTTCCAGGTTTCCTGATGTGAGGGGTGAGGGAGAGAGTCCCAGATGACTCCTGAGAGCAGCAGGGGTGGACATGAACCTATAAGGCAGCCCATATGCCAGGGACTGATGTCTGGGGCAACAGATGAGGGGGACAAGATGAAGGAAACCTAAGAGTAGACCCCCTGGAAGAGAAGTCACTAGGATGTTCACAGCTCCTGATAGCTCACTCACTCCCTGAAGACTAGGAAACTCAGCTGTCCCCACTGGAGCCTGGCATTCATTACCAAGGTTACAGACAGACCCCCCCCCCCCAGGGAGACCTAGGTCCCCTTCACACACCAGGGGGGGTGTTGAGAGCACCCCTGAGTTTCACCAACATCCGACACAGACTGGAGAGCCAGCGTGGCTGTCTGGCGCCTGCAGAGACCATGGATGAAATCCAACCATCATCCGTCATCTGTAATATGTGGAGATTAGGAAGCCAGTGAGGGCTGCGCGTGTTTTCACATTCATCCTGCAGCACGATGAGGCCCCCCTCTGGAGCCAACAACGGCGCCAGGAGACCTTTCACAAAAAGATGTGAGTGAGCGAAATTTTCCATTCCTTTCATTGCCCTAAAATCGTACGTACAGGCTCTGGTCCACATTTGAACTTTCCAGAATAAGGTGATTATTGTTTTTCTTGGTTACCTGCTGCTCGGTCTCTGGGCTGGGCTTTTTTGGAATTTTTGTAGAAGAATTTGTAAGCACGTGTGACAATTCTGGTTTGTGGTGACAACGGATGTGCTCAGGAGAGAAAGTTCCATGCCAGGGGGTCCTCCTTAGCCCAAGCTGGGCATGTTTCAGAATCAAACCAAAAGCATCTCCCACAGACCATCCAGCAGGCTGCCATTTATCCTCCGGGTCAAGTCAAGCCTGTGCAACTTTCATGTTATCATTCTCATGCCTTGGAGCCCAGAGAGGGTAAAGGGATTGTCTGAAGTCACACAGCAAAACAATCTACATACCTTCCTAATTCTAGTTTTCTGCACTAAGGAGGGAGGAATCCTTCTGCTCCAAGGAAGACATTAGTCAATTGTATTTTATATAAGTGTCTGGTAATAATGGGAACAGTTCAAAAATGGAATGAATTGTTTTTTGATTCTCTGAGCACTTCCTTGAGAGAGAGAAAGGGTGTCACGGAGGGCAATCAGTGGTGTGCTAAAGCTGGCTCCCACAGCTTGGTGAAGGCCATCCTGTGCCTCTCCCAATGCCACATGTGGTGACATCTCATGGGTACCTTAAGATCAGTCACATGGTGAGAGCATTTACACCATGGAAACTGGTAAATGCTACAAACCAAAGCTTTTCTTCTTTTTTTTTTCAATAGAGTCAGTTGTTCAACTAAATTTTACCAGCACACTCCTAGGACTAACTCATTCATTCATTCATCCATTTATTCATTCATCCCACAAACCCTGATCAGGCATCTACTGTACGCTTGATACTGGGTGAGATGTTGGGTCTCAAAGAAATGAAGGAGAGTCTGCTTTTTAAAGAGATGCACATGGGAGGGTGGAAGGGAGACGCAAGAGGGAGGAGATATGGGGATATATGTAGCTGATTCACTTTGTTATAAAGCAGAAACTAATGCACCATTGTAAAGCAATTATACTTCAATAAAGACGTTAAAAAATAAGTAAGTAAATAAATAAAGAGATGCACAGTATGGAAAAGTGTGTGTGGGGTAAATACCCGCCCCCTCACCTTCATTCAGGAGGCTCCTTATTTATTTGTTTGTTTGTTTGTTTGTTTAGGCAATGCCTAATGCTTGCAGGGTCTTAGTTTCCCGACCAGGGATCGAACCTGGGCAGTGAAAGCGCCAAGTCCTAACCACTGGATCACCAGGGAATTCCCCCCTTAATTATTTGTAAACAACAATCAAAAAAAGTAGAACTGACAAGAGTTCCATTGTACTGCCCCAGCTATAGAAAGCCACCCAGCCCACCAAATGGATGTTTTCCCCCCTTCTCCTCTTGTATCTTACTATCAGAAGAAAGAAAACTCACAGAGTGAGCCCTCAGCTAGGGCACTGGGTAATGATGGAGGGCAAACTGACCTGGGGGCAATGTCATGATCTGAGTGTAATAATATCCAGTGAGCACTGATTCTGTGCTATCACTGTGCTAAGTGCTCTGCATGCAATATTATCTCATGTGCCCCCTACCACAGCTTGTAAGGTCAATGGAGAAGTGTATGATTGTAATACGTGCTGCTCCCCCTTCCAATTCCCCCACTCCACACCCTCACCCCACCCCTCCGTGGAAGAACCATACATTCCCATGCTGTTGAACTTAGGTGCGGCCATATGACACATTTCAGCCAATGAAATGTGATTATCAGGGATGTGTTTCACTTCCAGGTGAAAGCCTTAAAAGACAGTACGGGCTTTGTCTCATAATCTGTTCCCTCTTTCAGGAGGCTGGTAATGTTTCAGATTGAAGCTCTATCAGCCTGGTCCTGAATTGAGGATGAAATGGAGCGAAACTCTCTGCCTCCCTGGAAGGACGCGGGTTAAAAGGGAGAAATAATCCTTTGTTATAAGCAACTGAGATTTTTAGGGTCACTTGCTACTGCAGCATAACCTAGCATATCCTGAGCGATACAAGGGAGGTAATAATTCCTTTCCCCACAATATACATGAAGAGACTGATACCCAGAGAGGTTCAGTTCTATTCCCACGCTCACACTGCTAGCAAAGAATAGTACTAGAACTTGAACCCAAGGAGGCTGATGCCAGAATTTGTGCTATAAATTACACCATGGAACAGTGGGAAAGGAGTCAGCTGATTTTTACTTCTAATCCTGATTGACACTTTGGGTCCTAGCAAGAACCTAAAACTCATTGCCCTGAGTCTCTTTCCAATCCACTATTCCTAAAACCCATGTTTATTTTAAAAGGAATCTATTCCATATGTTTCTGACCCTCCGTTACTTAAGCCACTCTAACTGCATTTGGACAGAGTTTGATATCTGGAGAAACTTCTGGGTCATCTTTCTTTTTTCTTCAGTAAGAGAAAGTCAGATGTCGCCTAGAGGCAAAGTGGCCCAAGCAGGCTCCTGAGGGTGAGACAGACAGTAGGGTTTCTCCACTCACGTCACCATCCACTGCAGCTTCAGAAATGAGGGGAGAAAAAAAGAGTATTTTCAGACAAATTCTAAGGAAGCCAGAGTTATAGTAGATGCTAAAGGATCACACATATTCTACAGGGGCACGGGGAAAATGTACATTTGCCTGGAGCTGAATCCTTGCTTGTTGATCCCATGAAGGGTGTGAGATCTTTATCCCTGACTGTCTTTCTTTTTGGCGGTACGCGGGCCTCTCACTGCTGTGGCCTCCGGCTCCGGACGCGCAGGCTCAGCGGCCATGGCTCACGGGCCCAGCCGCTCCGGTCACGTGGGATCTTCCCGGACCGGGGCACAAACCCGCGTCCCCTGCATCGGCAGGCGGACTCTCAACCACTGCGCCCCCAGGGAAGCCCCTCCCTGACTGTGTTTTAAAAAAACAAATGGAGGGTGGGAGAGGATGAGGATCAGATGAGGGCGTCCTGAATTGAACAGCGGCCCCTCAAAAGGTGTGTCAGCGTCCACACCCCTGGAGCCTGTGAATACGACCTTATTTGGAAAAAGTGTCTCTGCAGATGTAATTAATTTAAGGATCTTGGGATGAGATCAGGCTGGATTATCCAGGTCGACCCTAAATCCAGTGACAATTGTTCTTATAAGAGAAAGGCCTGGGGAGATTTGAGAGAGAGAAGAGAAGGCCCTGTAAAGATGGAGGTGGAGCCTGGAGTGATGTGGCCACAAGCCAAGGAACAGCAGGGACCACCATAGCTGGATTCTCCACTAGAGCCTTCGCCAGCAGTAAGGCCCTGCTGACACCTCGATTTGGGCCCAGAGATACTGATTTTGGACTTCTGGCTTCCAAGACTGTAAGAGAATAAACTTCTGTTGTTTTCAGCCGCCAAGTTGGTGGCAATCCATTATGGAAGCCCTAGGGCAGTAATACACAGGGCCTCTTTACATTCTTAAAACGTACTGAGGATTCCCAAAGAGCTTTTGTTTTCTACGTGCACTGTGTCTGTTGATAACTCACTGTATTAAGAATTAAAATTGAGAAATTAAAAGGAAACCTATGTATTAATTCATGTAAAAATAACAATAACCTATCTATTGCATGCTGACACAAATAATACTTTTTTTTCAGAACAAATAAGTTTTTCTAAAACAAAAACTGCAGTGAGAAGGGTGGCATTGGTTTACATTTTGCAAAGTTCTTTAATGTCTTTCATTTCTTTCTACCCAAAGAAAATCTAAATTTCTTGAATCCAAAGAAAGCTGGATTCTTACCTCTGCTTCTGCATCTAATCTGTTGCGATACGTTGTTTTGGTTGAAATACGTGAAGAAGATCCTGCCACACAGATAGGATGTTGGAAGGAGAAAGCAGCCTTCTTAGATAATCGTGCATGTGTTGTGCAGCCTCTGGAAGGCTCCACTGCACACTCATAAGAGAATGAGTGCAACACAGGCAATTCTCTTAGCACTATTACAAAAATGGTATTGACGTCACGGACCCCAGAAAAGAGTTCCCTCAAGGGTTCCCTGGACCATACTTTGAGAATCAATGCCATAGAGGCAGGAAGTAAAGGGATAGAGAAGAAACCAAGATTCTCCTACATGAGCTGTGGGTAAACCAAGGGAAGGAAATGGTGCTGGCTTGAAGTCAGAGCCCTCCTCACCCTCCTGCCACGGAAGAGTGAAGGGCAGGCACGGAGCCCCAGCCAACGGGGAGGGTGTTTTTCCTCCAGCAGTTCTGGTGGAGAAAGTCCTCGGTCTTTGTTTTGGCACCAAGACTAATGAGCTATGCAAGCTTCTTTTACACATGGCAGGGAAGCCGAGGGTTCTGAGCCCAGCTGAGACCTGTATCCCAGGTCAACATGGCGGCCTGGAGTTCCCTCCAAGACAAAGCAGGGTGACAACACCTGCCCCCTCCTCCACAGAATTAGCAAGAGGGCCGCTGAGATACACAGGTGAAAGCACATTCGAAAAACATGAACATTTCCCCGCATAGACGACGCTCCCATTTTCAATCTGCAATAAATGGCATCAGGTTTCCTGGTTGGTTTTGGTGTTGGTTATTTTGCTTCTCTGGACAAATCACCAAGCCATTCTACCTTGGTTTCCTTATCCATAAAATAAGGCTGGTGACAAATCATCCTTTCTCCTTCCTCTTGCAACAATCCAATGAGATAAAATATGTTGAAGTGTTTTGAGGAGCTGAAGACAACAGAGAAATAAAAAACCCCTCCTTCCCTTCTTTCCAGAAACACGTGTGGAGCCCCTAGCACATAGGTGCAGTGATACTGAGTGAGTACCAGGTGCAGAGTTGAAATGCATGCAAATGACATGAAAGTAGACACCTCCCACAAACCCAGTTCTTCCACCTGGGAGTCCTGGCTTTCACCCAGCTGTCTGAGGCAAATTAGCAGAAGCATCAAAATAACGTGCTCAGCCAGAACAATCCTACCCATCCCAGCGACACAAGGTTATGCTCACTTGTAGTTCTGTTGCATGGGTGTTGTCAACCCTATTTGTGACATGGGATTCATGTTGGAAAAGCGAGAATCAAGTTGTGACAAGATAAGGACATTAGCCTCAGCTCTGGGGACTGGTCTCTCTGACAAAGCTCGGGGCGGTAAGGGGAAGAGGGAAATATGGCCAAGCCGGCTTGCCTCTCCGTCCTCACATCCAGAATTATCCTGCTCGGAATCCTGTCTCTGCTAAAACCTGTCTCAGGCTCCAAACCTTTAACGGCAGCAGCATTAAAGAAGAGAGGAGAGGGGATCTCCAGTTTTCCCACATGGTTGGCTTTCCAGATCTCAGGATGACCTAGATCTGCCTATTCAGCACCTCAGCAAACCCTCTCCCAACCCCAAACCTTCCAATGACCTTCCATCAAATTAGCATGTGGAAGAATTCAACTCAAGCCCTAGTGGAACTGGTCTTGTGGGATCAGCGTATTGATTACAAGGAAATCTGACTATTTGGGGAGGGGGGGGGGGCGGTGGGGAAGCTGGCCCTAATGAAAAGTTTCTTTAGTAAAAGAAAAAAGAAAAGAAAGGAGGGAAAGGACCCAGAAAATGCCCAGAGGTCAATCCACCCATGAATCAGAGATCATCCAGAGTGAAGACCCAACAGTTTTAGGAAAGAATTATAATCCTTTCAGGATCTTTGACTGTGTTCCAGGCACTGTTCTAAATGCTGTACGTGTCGTACCTAATCTAGTCCCTGAGCACAGAATTTCCACTGCTGCATTAACAAGGATATGATCACAGCGGGGCAAGGAGCAGACCAGGGTAGAATTCCCAAAATAAAGAAATTCAAATCATTACAGAAAACAGTACGCATGAGACCAAAGATGCAGAGAACTGATAAAATGGAAGAGCCTAAAAGCACAGACTAAGATTCAGGAAGAAATTTACAGAGATAAGAACGGGAGAAAGGATGAAAGTTCTTCAAACTCCCAAGTAGAAAAGACAGATTTCTCTCAAAGATGTCTAAAGCAGGATATTTCTGGGGACCCTCCTGCTGCAATGACCAAATCAGAAGTCAATCTTCAAAAACATTAAAGAAAAAAAAAAAAAACAAAGAAAGTGATGATAGCTAAGAAAGTGGTCTGCCTTGCATTATTCAAATGTGACTGCATTAGAAGGATATTCTCACCCTAGCAGACTTTCACAAAATTTACCACCTAAGTACCATTTCGTGAGACGTCAGTGGAGAAGACATTGTCAAGAACTCCAAGGACTAAAGAAAGGGGAAAAGAATTTTTAAAACTCTTGCTGTGCTAGAAAAGTATGTATGAAGACCAGAGTAGTTTAGACAGAATAATGTAAACTGGGATGGAGCATTTTGGGGTTAAGATGGTTGATGGAACATATACATCTAACCTTGTTCCCTCCCAAAACCGCACTAAAACTACTAGAAAGGCAGTTTTTTGGTTTTGGTGTTGGTTTTGGTTTTTTAGAGTCTTAAACCTTCAAGGAGGGGAGGAGGGAACAGCAAGAACATTTTGGAAGTCGAGAGGTGGATGGATGAGTCATAACTGACTTAGACTCAAAAAAAGCCAAATCCTAAACCAACAATGGGGAAAGCTGAGAACAAAAAAGAGCCTACTTCTTATGGGTGATGTTCAAGTGCAGGTATTTGCCATTTAAACATACTATTTTTGAAAACAGAAAGTTCACAAGTAAAAATCATTCTAAGAATGTGAGACTGAAGAAGCCAACAAAGAGAAAACAAAATCAATTAATCAACAAGAAAAGAAAAACCATTATAACAATAAATGTAAATAGTCCGGATTCATTCATTAAAAGCATAGGGTTTGAAACAGGTTGTTCACAAGAGACACAAAAAGCAAATAGAAAGGCAGAATATAATGGCAAATGACTTTCAATCAAATTCATATAAAAGAAAAGGGATTAATAGTCAATAATGTAATGTATAAAGCAAAATATTTATCAAAATAAAAATTGGTTATTATTAAAAGTTATAGTTTGTAATGAAATCAAGATAAGGATTCATAAACTATCAACTAAATAATGTTAGTATAAAATGAATAGAATAAAAACTAGTAGTAACACAGGGACAAATTAATAAAAGGGAGTATGTTTAAAGATCTGCAAGTTTGTGCATAAATAAATAAACAATAAATCAGCTGCACAGAACTTACAGACTTGCCAAACATATACCATATAAACAAGAATTAGACCCTCTTTTGAGAGTTCATTGTTCTTATATAAAAATTACCCACAAAGGCTCAATTTGTGCAACAGAAAAAAAATATGTATGTTCAGTGCAGCATCCTCTATAAAGTAAAAACTTGGAAACCATCTGCATGTCCCATCTGCATGAGAAGAATAGTTTCATAATTCATGTTCTAGCATCATGGTGAAATATCATGGAGCCATATAAGGTCACTTTGAAGACCATGTGGAAACAAGGGAAAATGTTTGCTATGCCAAGTTAAAAATGTATGAATAGTTTTAAAAAGTATGAATACAAAATGTTACGGACACTATTATTTCATAGTGAGTGAAAGAAAATGTCCCCAAATAAAATTAGTTTTATATAGGGTGATCAGATTATTGTGGCTCTTCTATATTGATATTATCATTATATTGGTTTTCAATTAAAAATAGATATAACAAGATAGATCAAAATAAGACAAAAATCCAGGGCAAAGAAAATACGACTTTCTTACCAGATCTTGTATTCTGTCCGTAGGTTTTTGAATGTTTTATAAAATCCCTGGGGGTGGATAAGGTTTTGGCACAAGGGATAATCTGAATGTTTTTATCTGTTGGATAGGGTCAAAAGTTGCTGATAAATACTCCTTTGGGACAGAAATTAAATGATTTAGTAGATATCAAACCAAAAGGTACAAATAGGAGAGATCCGTTTCCTCCAATCCAGGGACCCAAGTAGCTTGGGGATCCTTCCAAGCTAATATTCTCAGGCTGCTCCTGTGTATCCCGCTGTGTGTGTGTGTGTGTGTGTGTGTGTGTGTGTGTGTGCATGGGCCCAGACAGGAAAGCATCTCTGTTTCTTTGCATCCTCTGCCCCTGATTGAGGTCTGTTGTTCAATCCCCGCCTAAGCAGCTCATTTTGTATTCCACTTGGCGGACGCGAGTTTGATGCACACAGAGAAGGTTCCCTGGAACTGTTGACCCATTGGGAAGAGATTACAACTTTCCAGTGAAGACAATGAGAAATGTTATTTCTGGAAAAGGGGGCCTGTGAATATTTTGACATTTTCTTACAAGGTTATATTCTCCACAGACAGTAAAGAGGCGAAGGGGTAAGAGAAAGAAAAGAAACAGATGTTTGGCACCCACCGTTTTCTGGAACTATGTTTAAAACACTTTCTCTATTCTTGTGAAAAATTTGGGAGTCTGACAAATCTTCAACCTTTTTGAAGGTGGACTCAGTTTTTTGCAAACAGCCTAAAGTAATTCAGAGCTCAGTGTAGTGAATAAGTGTGGTAATTTATCTTGTTAATGATGTCATTATTAAAGCAGGTATAGCTCTATAAGACTGATTTTCATGTGTAATTTATAGGCTGCCTCGAAAAGGAATTTATAAAGATAATATTAATAGCAGAGCCGTTGCTGGAATAAGCATAGAAAAATCCAAGGTCATTCTTTTGAAGGAAAACACTTGTTTGAGTTAAAAGACTTCATATATTTGTTCAAAAAGTATGGATTTATTATTTTATACGTTATTTCATCCTTTAAAAACAGAGCTATCGGTTTTTCTCTAATTTTAAAAGCGATACATGGAAATCATACATTGAAAAATACAGAAGAGCATGAAGAAGTAAATAAGATCCCCACACTATCCTCCAGAGATATTCATAGTTGAAATGTTGGTGTGTATCACTCCTTTTTTTCACTTACAGACTTTTTATTGGGAGGTAGATCTTAAAATTTAGACAGCCGGGGAAGCGACACTTGCTGCACCTTGATCCATCTATCAGCGGGATGACGTAAAATTCCTCCACGGCCACCTTAGGTGGCCCCAATTGCATGAAGATCCAGAGCCTACATGGTAAGGGATTTAATTAATCTTGAATGGAAGGTTCTAGAAGAATTCAATTAGCACCAAATCATTGGGAGGAAAAATTGGTTATGGGAGGAGTGGTCTATACACCAGTGTTGACCCATAGAACTTTCTGCAGTGATGGAAATATTCTACCTCTGTGCCGTCCACTAGGGTAGCCACTTGCCCCCTATGGCTCTTGAGGCCTTGCAATATGGCCAGTGCAACCGAGGAACTGAATTTCACATTTTATTTAATTTAAATGTAAAGAGTCACGTGTAGCTAGTGGTTCCTGTATTCGCACAGCTCAATGCAAATACCCAGGCCTGAGATAGCAAAGAGGAACGTCGGAAAATTATTAACTTGGGGATTTGTTTTCCTGCTGTAGATGCTTCCCCTTTCAAGGAATTTAACCATGAAAATATGCCTTTAAGTTCCCTTCCAACAGCTTTGACAGATCAAAAACATTTTTACTTAGAGCTACTGTTATAGAGGATGCTCATTTGGACTTCATAAACACTGGATTCCCCAAGTTGGACTCATTAGTGCTTAAGACGTTTAAACCCACTGAGAGAGAGGAAACAAAAGCTTTAAATATTTCTAAAAATGTACACCAGCTTCAGTTCAAACAGACAATTGAAATATCCAAGTGACAAGGATGGTATCCAAAGCCGAATATTGGTGGCGTTAAATTCTTGTTTTGCATGCATCTTTCTGATTTTCCTTATGGAGGTTGCCTTTCATTTCCTTTGAAAGAAGAACAATGCTTAGAGGAAGAACAAAGCCACATCTTCCTTTAACTGGACCTGCTTTTCCGGGTTTCGTGGACGAGTTAATAGGAATTCAAAGCCAAAGGAAATGAGGCTCAGATCCCAAATGTCAACCTAGAACTATGTTCGCCTAAAACATTTCTTTGTGGGTTGAGGGAACATGGATAGTGGGTGATGGCGCAAAGGGGAAAAGTGAGACCGGTCCCCGGTTCTTTGGCCAGAAGAAATGCCTCAGAAAACGCACAGAGTTTGGTTGAAAGTGGGTACTGAGTACAAATGCAGCAACTGCTCTTCTTAGAGCCTTTTAACATCCCTTGTTGAGTTATCCGTGGTTGGTCTCAACAGCCTCACTATCCTCTGAAAATGAAAAAGAATAAGACGGTCGGAAAAGCCGCGTAAAGTAGACAAGAGGGTCACTTGGATTCTAAGCCCGAGAGAAAGTCGAATCCAGGCATATGACTTTCCACTTTCTGTGTGTTCTCCCGGGGCCTGAGAGGCAAATGGCGGTATTGATCTGAATCCGTGGTCGGTTATATACAGGAGGGAAGCTGGCGGAAGCTTTCTTTATTTGTGGAGGAGACGGAAATGAACTTGGGATAGCTGGCTGGCCTGGGTTTAGAAGCTGCTGAAGTCGATAGATTTCTGGTGCCACCTCGGAGGACTTTCCACTGGGCGGTGTGTATTCTGCACCAGGCCACGTCACACAAGGTGACAGTCTCTGTTTGCAGGGCAGAGGCCGATGTCTCTAGAGCAGCCTGGGCAAAGCCCCAGGAAGGCAGGGCTTCAGCTCAGGACACAGTTGTTCCGTCCCCAGCCTAGCTCAGAGCAAATCAGGTGACTTCTTCAGGGCCCCCAAACCCACCCTACCCCCTTCAGGTAACTCTCTGGGGTGCTTGATAAGGAGATCCAGAAGATGGAGAGGTTGTTTGTTTGTTTTTTTTTCCCATAGAAGCAGCATCAGCAAGTGCAAATGCTAAAGCATATACCTCTAAGCCAAGTTTAGAGCATTAAGATTAATTAGAGACGGTTTCCCCTGTTAACTTGCAAAGTTTACACTCTAAGATATGTATGTTAAAGAAATTCCAAATAACAATACCTTACATAATATAAACATATACTAGAAATCTGCAGTCAGGTAATTTAGGATTGCTAAGTTACCCCTGATATCAAGGACCTATACTCCTATCTTGTTTCTCTGCCATTCTTTGCACTGGACTTCCGCCTCAAGATACAAAATGACTGCTTAAGCTCCAGCCATCATATCCTTATTCTAGCCAGCAAGAAGGAAAGAACAAATATCAGAGTGCCCTCTCCTTTGAAAGATACTTCCTGAAAATTACACATAATTCTTCCACTTGAATCTCATTGGCCAGGACTTAATCACTTGGCCACATCTAACTGCAAGAGAGGCTGGGAAATGTAGTTTTTATTTCAGATGGCCATACGCCCAGCTGAAAATCAGGAGTCCTTATATTGGTGGAAGTGATACTTTCTTACTTCCAAGGCTATGTCAAGGATGCACCTTCCACTTGGCTTTCTTTGGATGCTCGCTCTTGGGAACCAGCTGTCATGCTGTAAGGAAGCCCAAGCAGCCATGTGGAGAGACTACATATAAGTGTCCCAGCTCATAGTGCTGGCTGAAGGAGCGTCAACTCATAGAGACATGAGTGAACAAGACTTCAGGTTATTTCAGACCTGAGTCATCAAGTCACTGCCAAACTTTAAGTCCCCCCAAGCTGGAGCCCCAGATGTCATGGAGTAGAGGTAAGCTATCTTCCCTTTAATTCCTTGAACCACTAACTTTAGGGTGGTTTGGTCCTTTTTTTTTTTTTTTTTTTTTTTGGCCATAGCGAGCGGCTTGCAGGATCTTAGTTCCCTGACCAGGGATTGAACCCGCGCCACGGCAGTGAAAGCACCAAGTCCTAACCACTGGACCACCAGGGAATTCCCTGGGGTGGTTTGTTATGTAGCAAAAGTAACTGGCACAGAGGGCTACAGAGTTTGGCTATTTTTCTGTAAGTGGCAGATGGAGGGCTAAAATAGGCAAGGAGCCCACTGCAGCCTCTCCCCCACACCAGGCCCGCTTCCATCCCTCCCTCCAAGGGAGTAGCAGCTGTTGATCTGGTCACAAGCACTGACTCAGCTAACAACAAAGCCGATGCTAATTCCTCCTCTGATACCATATCCTATGTGTATAGCAGCCCGAGGGCACGACACCCATGGATAGGAGAGGTGGCTCCAAGGACACGGTGCAGACATTCTTGGTTATAAGTCCAAGTAACATCATAAAAGTCTTTACTTCTTATCAAGTGATATTGTCAGGGTGTGTCTTACATGCATGCCTCTCCGGCGTAAAGGATGGGCTTACTGATTTAATGCAGGGTGTGGGAGGAAGGGGACAAGACTAGAGGTGGGGACACAAATAAGAGGCTGCTGCTCTGCCCAGCTGAGAGGCCGAAGGGTTTCCAAATGGAAGCAGTGTTAGAAAGGAGGTTAGAAAAATATTTTGGAGGTAAAGTTAGAAGAGCTTGGATATAGGCTGGATTGGGGGTGGGGATAAGAGGAGAGTGAAGGGTTTTGGATAATTCTGATATTTCTGGCTTGGGTAGGTAGCTGGTGATGCCATCAACTGAAATTGAAGTTTAGGAAAGTTGATGACTTCGTTCTGGGATATGCTGAGTTATGTCCAGCCAGACAGGTGGAGATGTCTTGTGTGTGTGTGTGTGTGTGTGTGTGTGTTTAGGTGGGATTCTTCACCTGGGGAGGGAGGAGGTAAGATGTCTACATGATGGCCTGAATCATATTTGTCATGATTTAATAGAATACATCAAAGGCTTGAGGAAATATAAGTGCCACTTTCAAGGGTGGCTCAGCATATCCCTAGCTGCTAGCAGAATTAGGGAAGTTAGGAGTTGGGGTGGGAATGGACAAAACAGCTCTTCCTATCCACACCTCCCTATCCACAGCCCTTGGCAAAGTCACTTTGCAGCTTCTCCCCTCAAGAAGTAGAGTCTATTTCCTCTCCCTTTGATTTGAGTTTAGCCATGTGACTTGTTTTGGCCAACGGGACACGGTGGAAGTGATGGTATTAACCTGCAGGAAGAAGAAAGACCTATGGAACTGAATCACGTCATCCCAACTGAAGCCAAGTTCAACCAGCCAACCCCCAGCTGGTGTATCAGCTGCCCACAGATAAGCAGAGGTCAGCTAAACCCAGCCCAAATCAGCAGAAGTGCCCAGTTGACCAACAGAGTCATGAGTCATAACAAATGACTGTTGTTTCAAACCATGATGTTTTGGAAAGTGTTGTTACAGTCTGTGTAACTGATACAACGACTCTAGGAAGTAAGTGGCGGGGGGCGGGGGGGGGGGGTTCTGTAACATACAGCTTGTTTACTTGGAAATGTTATACACAAAAAGGATAAGCCAGCTATGTGCACAAGCATTAGTCAGCCTTTCCTTGCCACCTTCCTTCATACTCCCAGGACTTTGGTGATATCATCTATTTCTTGGTACCAGTCTCACCTGGGCACCTCAGAATTGAAAGGACAGAATGGCTGGTGGAGTTTCTCAACCTCAGCGTCACTGACACTTTGGGCTGGGAGATTCTTTGTGCATTGGAGGATGTTTGGCAGCATCCCGGCCTCCACCCACTAGATGTCAGTAACATGCCTCCCCCGCCCCCAGTTGTGACAACCAAAAACGTTTCCAGACATTGACAAACGTCCCCTGGTGAGTAAAAAAGATCACCCCCAGCTGAGAACCACTGGGCTAAAGGATTCCAGAAAAACCATACGACCAGCCCTCACAGAACAAACTGGCAAATGAAGGCCCCCCCCAAAATACGCCAATATGGCTGCTACAAGAGCTTCACGCACTCATTCACTCATTCTTGCAATCACTGCATGCCTGCCGTATGCTGGCTGCTGTACCAGGGGCTGGAGATCCCAGGCTCTGTCTGGGGGAACTCATAATCCAGTGGAACACGACCACTAGACAAGTGCAAGCCCTGAGAAGTCATAAAAGAGGCATTTAATGCAGGTTAGTGGAAGGCATTCAGGGACAACTTCCTGGAGGAGGTGGCTTCTTAGCTGAATGCTAAACACTGAGTCACACTTCTTTCAGATGAAAAGGGGAGTGTTTAGAGCACATGAGCAGGTTCTGTAGGGAATTGGGTATAACTGGTGTGTGGAGCAGTATCTTCAGGGAAACACGACTATTGTCCTCGGGAGCTGTGATGATCCAACCACTCCCAGCCACACGTCACTTCCCACGAATCTGCCACAAGACAGAAAGCAGACTCAGGCATCTAAGTCTCTGCAACAGAGCTGAGCCAGGCCCCGGGGAGGGCTTTGCCCAGCCGGCAGGGTTCAGGCAGAGGACAGAGGAAAACAAGGCTCTACTGTGGGTCCTGCCGTGTGGGAAGGCCCCGCCCAGCTGCTCCTAAGGGCTGGCACAGGGCTGCATCTGAAAGACGTGAAAAGCAACACTGTGGACGGCCAGGCAGGAGGGGCTCTGGGTGCCTCACATCCCTGCCTTCATCCTCCCTTGATCGGAAAGACCCATCATGCTGAGAGTCTGACATCCTTGCACCCCAGCTCCGTCTCCAGGTAGGTAAACAGAAATACCATTCATTCAGCAAATATTGACCAAGAGCCAGTGTACACAAGGCCCTGTATTAGGTGTGGCTGAGAGTATAGTCTCCAGGTTTATTGGGAGGCAGGCTGATAGTACAGAGCATTCAATAGTAACTTCCAAGAAGTATTTATTGTGCATCTGTTATGTGCCAGGCACTGTATTAGGGATCCGATGTTGAACAGACCCTGAAGTTTCCTGGCATCATGGCGCTCACATTCCAGCAAGGGGAACAGACAGTAAACCAGTAAGTCAATAAACAGGATCATTATTAGATAGCAGTAAGTACCTCTCAGGACACAATGAAATACCTCATTATCTCATTAGAAGGATTTGAATGCCAGAGAGTTTCAGTGGGAGGGCCACAGACAGCTTCTCTGATCAGGTGACAGGTGGGCTGCAACCAAGAGGATTTATTCATTCATTCAACCAATGTTTATTGGGCACTGCCCGGGTGCCAGGCATTGGAATACATCAATGAATGAAACTGACAAAGACCCCTGTTCTCAGGGAGCTATTATCCTGGGAGTGAGGAGAACTAAGGAAATAAAAATTACTTCATGAAAAAAATATCTTACATGTTAGAAGGTGATGAAATGCAATGAAACAAGAAAACGTGGGGCAGGAGAAATGAGACTGCAGTGCCAAGGCTAAGGGCTGGGGTGGAACAGGGTAGGGCAGGGAGGAGCTGGTCAGAGTAAACCCCCTCCGGGTGACATCTGAGCCCAGAGACAAAGGACGGAGCCACATGAATATCTGGGGAAGTGTGTCCCAAGTGAGCCCAGGCGACTCACAGAACTGTGAAGGCAATAGCAGATTGTTTTTAGCAACCAAACTTGGGGATGTTTGTTATGCAGCAGTAGACAACAGGAAAGCTAAAATAAGCTCAGTACCTGGCCTAGAATCTGTCCCACCTCCAACTCCTTCCACTGTGCTGGGCTACGTCAGCTCTCTGTTGCACATGAGCAAACACCTAAAAGTCTCAGGTCAAATTTCCTTGACTTTTTTCTCTCCCTTCCGATCTGCTGCAGCATCTACTTCTTGAGCCCACGTTCCTGACTGGGTCAGCATCCAGACCTGTCCCACCTCTGGAGTGTCCCACTGGTGGCCATCACCTCTGCCTCCCTGCCCCCCTCATTGCTTCAGTTTCTTCTTTTTCGGACTTTTCACCTGCCCCTTCCAAGGCCCTCAGAGCCTCAACAACACTTCTCCTGTGGGTCACACTTTGTAAACCTTCACTGATCTCACCTCTTTTTCCATTCTCACCGCCCCCCTCGGGACGAGGCTTCCTCATTTCTCCCTGGGTTATTGTAGAAACATCCCTCTGTCTTCAACCCTCGCAGTCTGGCTTTCTCACAGCTGTGAGTGTGTACTCGCTAAGGCACAGGTGTGGATCACCAATGGGATACAAACACCAGTGCATCCCTAAGGCCCCCCCACAAGAGGCCCTTCTTACTGTTCCTGCCCTCATTCCACTTCCCCACAGAGGCTGTGGTTTCTCTGAAGACCCAGAGGTCCCCAGGTGGGTCAGCCTCACATTTGCCTAGATTCCCTTCCCCCACTTTGTCTTGGGTGCATGCCTTCCCCTCATCAAACATCACCTCTTCTGGAAAGCCTTCTTTGATATCACCAAGAAGCACTAGGATCCCCTAAGCAGAGTTGCCAATGCATTTGCATTATAGTACTGTCCATGTTGATTTGTCCCTGCTCTTTACTTGTAAGTCTATCCCATTAATCAGACTGTGAGCACCCTAAGGACAGAGCTCCTGCCTCATCCATCCGTAGCCTAATGCAGCACCCAGCATAGGGTAAAGATTTATCTGAGAGGTCAGCAAACACAGCCCACAGGACAAATCCAGCCTGCCTGTCCCACTGCCTGTTTTGTATGGCCCGTGAGCTAAAGATGGATTTTACAGATGAACATTTGCCATCAATCTGATGACAGGGAACACTAATTTTGTACTCCAATTGGACAAAATGTTATCCCTCCCCCCAAAAGAACTCCATTCTTCTCATTTGTAGATTTGTTATCATAAAACATTGTATTCAATTGTGATGATTATTTTTAAAATTTTATCAATAAAAAATTTGTGGAAATGTGTTCTATCTCTTATTATATAAGAACCTGCATTTTATCCTAGATTGTGCCTCTCAGCTCTCAAAGTCTAAAATATTTATTTGCTGCCCCTTTACTGAAAAAAGTTTGCTGACAGTGTTTGTAAGACCTAAATTTTCAAGTGCTTCCTTGACATCTTTGAACCTCACAGAGCCCCAAAGCCCTGCGTGTCCCTGCTCTTAACCAGATACACTCCCCACCCAGCCAGCTGGTCCTCAACCTGATGGATTTCACCCCTGATCAACCTGTGAAATGATTCAAACAAGCCATCATATCCTCCTGTGGAAACTACGGAACATCTCATCCTCTTGTTACTAGGAAGCTTGCCACCCGCAGCCCTTGCTGCTTCTGCTGCCCCTGCGTACTGGGTGGCATCCTTCTCCATGAGGCTGTGAATATGTGCGATTCATAAGCTCCTGCCAACCTCCTCTGTCCGGGGTCGGGTGTCGTGTGTTTGGCCACCTCATACCATTTAGGGCCGGGGATCCCTCCTTCATCAATGGGGTGCATAAGAGGTGATTGGCACACCGACCCCTGGTCTGAATGAATGAATCTGCCTGATTCCGGATCCTGTTTCATCTCCTTTGTGCCATCTCGCCTCCCTGAGCCCCACCCCCAGCCGTCAGGCCCCTCCCTCTCCCTTGCTCTGAAACCCAGCCCCAGATTTCACCCCTCCTCGTCTTGGCCCTTTCACACCATCACACTACTTCTCCTGTGTGTCCTTCTGCCTGGAAGAATAAACCACCACATCCTGCCAGCTCGTTCTTAAAATCTTCTTGAAAGCTCGCCTCAGCCCCTCCTTTGCCCAGCTTGATCCAAGAAAAAGAAGTGATTTTTTTTTTAACGTTTTGAGTTGGAAGTGTTCGCCGGCTGGTCTGTCTGGACGCTGCATCAGTAACCTGCATCCTCTTATGAAAAGCCCTGTATGTGAAGGTGGGTTGGGGGTGCTTTTTTAAGGCAAGGCTGCCAGCTCCCTTCTTATTAGAAGTCTGATAGGTTTACATGACACCTGAGAAAATAAAGCAGGAACTGTGCGTGCGGCATGTTGATAAAGTGATCCGAAGGGGGGAAAAACCCCGGAATGTGCCTCAATCCCGGGGACAGAACTTTGGACCCTTTGTGTTTCTTTACAGCTTGAAGCCAACTCAAAAGCAACAAACTTTGCTTTGCTCAACCCAAGAAAACCCAGTCCGCCACTGTGTTTATTCTAGAGCAAATCTGAAGGGACTGTTGTCTGAAAATTTGCAAATGTGGGCATTTATCAAACGTCTTTGCGTCTCCCTGAAAGAGACTGGGCTCCCCTGCAGCCGGGAGAGGAGCAGGGCGTGCTGTGCATTTGTGTGGGTAAAGCAATTCGAAAAGAAAACTCCATGAACGTGCCTGCCTGAATCATGGGAACTGGACGTTGGACGCTTTGGACCCTGTGTGGGTGGGTGGGTGTGCAGGAGGAATGGAGAGGGACCCCTCTGCTCTTGTTCTCGGACATGGGGGCTCAGCTCTCGTTCACATACGGCAAGTATCAGTGCATGTAGTTGACCAGATGGCCCTTTGAGGTTCTGGTGGAGAGAGGCCAGGGCAGATGTTGGCTGAAAGTGGCCGGAGCTTGCGATTCCTGTGCCACGCAGAGAGCATGGGCTGGATCCTGTGTGGAGAGCGACGCCACAGACCAGGCAGTAAATTGTTCAGTGGCCGCAGATTCTTCGCCTCTCAGGGCACACGCCCCTTTGCGGTGTTTGCAATGTCACTTTGTCCCTCCTCCTTCCCAGAGGCAGAGTCTACTTCGCCACCCCCTTGAATCTGAGCTGCACATGGGACGTGTTTTAACCAGCAGGATCTGGTGGAAGTGATGCCATATTGGAGCCTAGGCCCTAAGAGTCTCTGCAGCTTCCTGTCTACTTGGAACGCTACTCTAGGAGCACCAGGCAAGGAAGCCAGTCTAGCCAACTGGAAGACGGGAGGCCACATGATGGAGACCCAAGGCCAGTGCCAGCTACCTGTGAGACCCATGAGGGAGGCCATCTTGGACCTTCCAGCCCAGCAGATCGTCTAGCTGAATGCACTTGAGTGAACCCAAGTAAAACCAACAGGGAATCTCTGAGCCAACCCCCCAAAGCACAAGAAATTTGTTATTTTAAGCCACTAAGTTGTGGGAATGGCCTATTACGCAGGCATACATAACTGATATAGATGGATGGACAGTCAGAGACTGATACACTTCAGACCAGTGCTGTCCAATAGGTATATAGGGCAAGCCATATTTATCATTCTAAATTTTCTAGTCATGTTAAAAAATGCTAAAATGAAACAGGCGTAATTCATTTTAATTATGTATCTTATTTACCCTAATGTACCCAAAATGTCATCACCTTCAATATATGATCTATACAGAAAATATTATTGGGTATTTTACAATTTTTTTTCATACTAAGTTTACGAAATGAATGTGTCCCTTACACTTATAGCACAACTCAAGTCCAACTGGACACATTTCAAGTGCCCGATAGTCACATGTGGCTAGTGGCTGCCATACTGAAACACAGCTTCCAAAATTTGGAAGATGGCTTGGAAGGAAAGAGACTAGAGGCAGGATGAGAAAGTGGGGAACTTCTGAGAGGCTCAGACAGAGACGATCAGGTCTGAACTGGCGTCCACTGGGGTGGAGAGAAGGTGACGGGTTCCAACGACATTCCTGAGCTGGAAGTTGATGGCCGTAGTGGGTTGAACGGTGGCCTCCCCAAAAGATGTGGCTGTGGATGTGACCTTATTTGGAAAAAGCGTCTTTGCAGATGTGATTAAGTGTAGGATCTAGAGATGTGGGGATCCTAATTTATCCAAGTGGGCCCTAAATCCAATGACAAGTGTCCTTATAAGAAGAGGAGAGAAGGGAGACACCAAGGGGGACACAGAGGGGGGCAGGGGAAGGTCCTGTGCAGACGGAGGCAGAGACTGGAGGGATGCAGCCCCAGGCCAAGGGGCACCCAGGTCCACTAGAAGCCTGAAGAGGCAACAGAGGATCTTCCCCTGGAGCCTTCAGAAGGAGCACCGCCCCGCTGACGCCGTGATTCTGGACGTCTGGCCTCCAGAACTGTGACAGAAGACATTTCTGCTGTTATAAGCCCTCAAGTCGATGGTGATTTGTTACAGCAGCTCCTGGGAAGCTCAGACACTGGCCTCTTAGATCTGGGTGGTTAGCGGACTCCGGGGCTTCAGGGACCAGCAGGCGGAGGGCGGGCGCTGCGGGGAGTTGCATCTGGAGCCACGGGGGCGGAGCGAGTCCGAGGGCAGCCGGAGCTATAGCGCGGCTGCGGAAATACAAACAGCTGGCGTTCAGCAAACAGGGAGTGTGCCACTACTTTAAATGCCTCTTTTTGTTGTTGTTGTTGCGGTACGCGGGCCTCTCACTGCTGTGGCCTCTCCCGTTGCGGAGCACAGGCTCCGGACGCGCCGGCCCAGCGGCCGTGGCTCACGGGCCCAGCCGCTCCGCGGCATGTGGGATCCTCCCGTACCCGGGCACGAACCCGCATCCTCTGCATCGGCAGGCGGACTCTCGACCACTGCGCCACCAGGGAAGCCCCTAAATGCCTCTTTTTATGAGCTCCATTCATCCCCTCAACAGCCAGCCCTATGAGGCAGACGCTACTCTAATCACCATTACACAGAGGACAAAATTGAGGCACAGAAGGGGTACTTCACACAAGGTCACAATCTGGTAACTGGAAGAGCCTGAATTTGAACCCCAGCTGTGTAACCTCATTTCTGCCGGGGCTGCAGAGAGGGACGAGGGACCGAGGCAGACGCAGGCAGATCTGCGGTAAAGGACAATTTTATCGATATTCACATCCAGGCCGTTTTAGGTGGATGAACTGTCCATCAGTTTTCCTGTGTCCACCCACTCAGAGGTCATCGCTGAATGACCGGGAGCCACACAGGACATGGGAAGTCTCCACGGCTGCCGGCAGAAATCAACCCAGTCAGCCCCAAATGGCAAGCAAGGCTGCATTTTCCATTTCCAAAATGCAGCCTGCTCCCCGGCTTGGCTCCCTCCAGGAAATCCTGTCTGTAGTATTTCAGGAAAATTGTTGGCTTTTTTTTTCTGGCCCTTCCAGAAGCCCGACAGATGGTCTCAGATTTTCATGCTGTCTCCAGGGTGGCGTCTGAGACACCGCCTTGATGATTCTTTCTACTGTCAGGCATTATAACAATAGGTGTTGCTTCAACAGATACTTTTTGAAAGCCTGCTTGTATGCAAAGTACTAGGTCTTGGGAGATGAATCAAAATGTATTGATTGCACATGTATATGTTCTGGGGCACGTGGGAGTCCGCAAGATTGTAGGGGAGATCCCAAGCCATTCCTGGGGGGGGGGCTTGGGGCCTCCAACAAAGCACATTTATGTGCTCCACGCCTGTTACCCCAGCATATGTGCACACCCTCAGAACACTTTTATCCAAGCAAGAGCAGATTAAAAGAAATAACCATGGAAGCCTTAAGATGGAGAAAAAGTGACAGAAGAGCAAGTAGAGGGCTTGCCTTGGTGAGAGGAAGGTGTGTGTCTTATAAAGAGGAGTTTCTCGAACTTGCTGGAGATTTAATTCCTTTTCCTGTGTCTGGGGGGAAAAGGAGGGGCACCAAATAGGGCAGACAGGAGCCCGAAGGCACAGACTGCTTTGTGGAGAAGATGCTGTTCCAGCTCTCAAGGAAACTGTATTATAAGAAAGTCCAATGAGAAATGACACAAGTATTCCATGGCAATTAAGCCATAGACACTGCGTGGATTCTGCCATGACGGCCACCATACATTTTTGGCAGTAAGAGGGCTGGTTCTGGATCCCACAGACCAGATCCCACAGGTGAATGCCAGCTCCACCTGTCCATATGACTTCACATAAGTAAATGCTCTCTCGGGGCCTCAGTTTTCCCATCTGTAAAGTGGGGGTTATAATGGCGCCAACCTCATAGGGCTGGGGTGGGGTTGAATGTGATGACGCTTGTCTCCCTGGCCCACAGCAAGTTCGTTGCCAGCATTATGCTTGGACTTGGCCAGGTCAAGACTGATAAAAGGCAGCCTCTTCCTCCAGTGAATTCCATCGGGGATCGGGCTTCCTGGGGAAGATCAAATTTCCAAAGCAGAGTGATATTGTAGTCTAAGGAGAAATGGTTTCTGGACGTATGGAGCAGACTATGGCCTGTGTTGAATTTCAAGGTCAACAATCATCCTAGCTCACGCCAACCCAACATTTTGGAGGTGTTTAGGCAAAAGAGATCAGGAAGCAAGGCCGTGCTTGCTGTCCACGCTGGCCCCAGATGCCCAATCTAGTTCCCAAAGCTGATTCTTCTGCTACCTGCCTCAATGCCAGGCTGGCGCCAGGAGATACCAGAAGCTTCTATGATCTTGAGGCTCTACTTTAGAAAACCCCAAAGGATTTTTTTCATGCAACCTGTTAGATTTATTTTTTAAGCCGTTTCCCCCCAAAGCATTAAAAATATTTTTTTACCGTGAACATTTTCAAGCACAGAGAAAACCAGAAATACATCTACTACCGAGAGTCAACAGTTGTTAACATTTTGCTTTCTATATTCTGCCTCTCTCTCTGGCTAAACTGTTTTAAAGTAAATTACAGATAAATTACATGGCACTTCACCTTAATACTGTGGCATGTGTCTCTAAGAAGAAAGAAGAGGATTCTCCCACACATCTGCAGTTCCTTTATCATATGTAACTAAATTAATAATAATTCCCTAATAGCATCTAATACCCAGTCCATATTCAAATTTCCCCAATCTCTCACAAACTATCTTCCCAAAGGATTCTTAAGTGGGGTCTAGACAAACAGAGCAAATAAGGCTTATCAGCCATCGAGGCGCATTCTGAATCCGACATTAGCCTGAACGGCCAGGAGCTGTCCACCGGGGTCGACTTTGCCAAGAAATGAGAGGCCACACCACACCATGGGGCTTGGAGACTCGGGATAGAAAAGGGAGAATCATTCTATGTTTCTTTATGACTTTAGTTTCTGTGAAAGCCGTATCTTGCATAGGCGTTGGCCCAGCCCACTGGCTATGAAACTGGACCCCTTGGTCTCTGTTTTATATTAGGAAGGTAGAGTCCACAGCATGGGGTGCTTTTCTTTCCCCGCCCCGTAAGAATCCAGACAAAATTCTTTGGTTATCAACTTTCTTTTCTGTGGCTGAACTCCCTGGGTCCACCACGCTTCTCTCCCATCACTCCACACGGCTGCTCCCCAAGTCGGCTCTACCTCAGCAACACGCCCAACACGCAGACACACACACACGCATGCATGCGTGTATGCACTTGCACACACATGCACACACAGGAGTGCACACCACACATGCATTCAAGCAGTGCACACACAATCACACACACTGAAGGCACACACACGTGCATGCACTGCACACATGAGCATACACACACACGTACACACACATTGCACACACAGGAGTGCACGTACGTGCATACACACGTGCTCACGCATGCACAGTGCGGACACACTTGCACACACACATGCATGCACACATACACACAAGCGGTGCACACTGAATACACACGCGTGCGCACACACGCACACCTACGCACACATGAGCATACACGCTCATACACGTACACGCACATACATACACACACACTGAATGCACAGGTCCTTCCGTCCAAGGACGAATGGAAACTCCAGCTCCCAGAATGAGGCTTCCCCACCTCCTCCCTCCCCCTTCAACTCCACTGCCTCCAAGTCTCCCCCCAGCTTTTGATAAGCGCCCCCCACCCCCCACCCCCCCGCTCCCTCCCACCAGAAGGAAGGTTGCAGCCTGCCAACCTCTGCTTGTAAACAAGCTGACCTGGCATCCCCAGCTGGGCTGGCAAAAGAGAAGCCAAGCCTAAGAAACAGGAGGGACTCATTGGTTTCACGGCCCCGGGCGGGTTCCCTCAGCCTCTGCCCCCTTCCGGGCCCCCTCCCCTGGCAGCCCACTGCGAGAACAGCGAGAACGCAAGCCCTTAGCTGCAAGGCGAAAGTCCCATAAAAGAGGATGTGGACCCAGGCAGGCTGTTGCGGGGGAGGGTTTAACGAGAGGCCTGGGGCCAGGGGCAGGGAGGAACTAAGGGAAAGGAACTGGAGTGCACGCTTTTAACAGGAATTTGATTCAAAACAGTAAGGGTCTGTCTGTAAATTGGCCCGCAGCAAACGCTGGAAAGCGAGGGGCGCCTCAGTTTTATAGGCTTTTAACAGTCCGGCATCAGCCACAGGTATGCTGTGTAATCACTTCCCTCTTAGCGGGAGGTGGCGGGGGGGGGGGGGGGACACTGGAGCCCCGAGGGAAGGAGGGCCTCTCGCAAACATGGAATATTTCAGTCCATTCCAGAAACCAAGCCACATGCAGCCTTCAAGTCTCAACTCCGACAGGTTTGCCCGGAGATCGTGGGCACCAAGGATCCACTCCACAGTCAGTAACGGGGTTTACTGAGCACTAGACCCTCGAACTTGACCCTGCGCTCCGGCATCCAAAAGCCGAAGAAACTGCGGTTCAGGCTCACAGAGAACCTGTAATTCGATTGGGGGCATAAAAGAAATACAGTTGATTCTCATTATTCCTGGAAGTTCTGTTCTATGAAGTCACCCCAAACACTGAATTAACAAATACCAAACCACTGCTCCTAGGGGAGGATCCGGGGTTGGGTTCCGGTGAGCCTCTGGTCACAACCGTTTCATCAACCAATCGGTGTGTCTCTGTTTAAAGATGATTTAATTACTATATATTATGGATTCATTAACACTGGACTCACAGCCAACAGCACTGTCACTCACGCTTGAATGAAGCTTTTGTAACACAGGTATTTTCTGCGTAAGGCACGTCACAGCCTTCTTGCACTCACGGACACTAAAGGTGCTTTTGGACTACACGTGAGGCCATTTTAAACAGCAGTCACCAATAGAAAGCAAAAGACGTGACACTACACAGACTGCAAAAAGGATGCTGGTTTACAGCAGGACGTGAGACAAGGAGACAGAATTGCCCTGTTTGCCCTCAGCTGGAACACGCACACTGGGCAGCTCTGCACGTGTCTGCAAACGGCCAAAAGCAATTCCACGAGCATCGACTTGGGGGTGACCGATAGATGTTAGCAAGTAGGTGAATTCGCAAATATAGAAACAACGAATGAGGATTGCCTGTACTTTAAAAACCGTGATGGAAGATCTACACGTGTGGAATTCCACCCCTGCCTACACATAGCTTTGCAGGGCTAACCAGGAGAGAAAAGGAGAGACCGGCCCCGAGCAGAGAGCTAGGGCCTTTTTGCAAAATTCACCTCAGTCCATGGGATTCAGGAGCCTGGAAAAAACACGCTTCCTAAAGGTCAGCGCACGTGGACCACTTTCTCTGCCGTCTTGAAGAAGTCCAAGCTGTGGCCGTGAGAACTGGCTTAAGCCTCAGGCCAACCTGAGCTTCCTTTACATGATTCTTGACCCATGGAGCCTCTGTTTCCTCATCTTGTAAATGGGTATAAATGATACCTCAAAATTCGGTTATGATTGGCACAGTGTTTGCTAAATGACAATTACTTCTATGATTGTTATTATTACTACTACCCAGGCTGCTATTAGTATTGTTGTTGTTGGTTGTTGTTATTATTATTATTACCATCATCAGTATTTACTACCCAGCCAGGCATCCGGCCCGTAATCCATCACTATCTTTGATGACGGGAGCAGATCCAGTTTGGGGGGAGTCTGAAGCTTATACAATTTCAGAGGAATTCTTTCAAAGAAAGAAAAAAATGAAACTGAAAATTAAAAACTAGATCCAGGGCCTTGGGGCAGGGAGATGTTTGCATGAGCAGCCAGAAGTTTAAGCTCCATTACCTTCAAAGTAAACCCACCTGTTTGGATCTTGTACTGATACATAAACTAAGTCCTTGGTCATCTACTTCTTTCTTAATCAGTTAAAATAATTAAGCATGTCTTTTTATTTCCTACTCTGTGCCAAGCATAGCAGTGATCAAGACAAAGGCCCTGCTCTCATGGGAGAGGCCTTCTTGGGGTGGGGGTGAGGGACAGGAAATAAATATGTAAACCAATAAATGATATGGAAGGAGGAGAGGTCTGCCATTGGTAGAGAACTCAGGGCAGGTTCAGAGCTGAGATCTTTCCAGTGAGAAAGAGCAAGCCCTGTAGAGCCCTAGGGGAAGAACTTCCAGACAAAGGGAACAGGAAGTGAAGGGACAAGCGTTCTGCAATCATGGAACAGCAAGGCCAGTGGCTTAGAGTGAGTGACGCAAGACTAAATTGAAGAGATAGGCAAAGGCAGATTAGGGAGGGCACTGGAGACCACAGAGAGGAGTTTGGACTTGATGCTAAAAGCAAAGGAAAGCCCATGGGAGATTTTAAACAGAGGTTGATGCAATTTATGTTTCTGAAAGATCTTTCTGGTTCCCATGAGTAGAATGGATCATGGGGGAACTTGACTGCTGTCTTTTGGCATCAGCAGCTCGGGAGGCTGATCAGGTAGGGCTGGGACACAGGAGTGGAACAATGAGAATGGAGACATCCACCCCCCAACCCCGGGGGCCACCCTCTCCCAGCAGCTCATGAGAATCAATACCTGGAACAAAGCCCTTGGGTTACTGCTTTGTTCTACTGGGAGAAAAGTAACAAAAGAACGGAAATGGCTTGGCCAACTGGGCCCCAGCGGGGCTTGCACGGCTGGGCCCGTGGGAAGCAAGGATACAGCAACTGTGAGGAGAGGTGTCAGCCCTCCCTTCCTGTGCCAGGGCTTCCCTGGCGAGGGCGCTTTATTACACGGCCTGTCAATGGGTTTTTGGCAGCGGGAGCCGACTGTCAGAAGGGCTCTAGTCCCATTTAGTGGAGTTAGGTGGAGGGAAGAGTTTGCCTCTGCGTGTTCTGCTTTCATTTGGCAAAAGGCGGCCTTGTAAGGGGCCCAAGGTTGTGGAATTAATTACAGCCAATTACCCTGCATATAATACTCAGGTTCCAGCTTGCTGAGAGCCTTTTAGAGGTGGGAGAAATTCACAGGCGAGCAGTCAAGAAAAGGCCTCCTCCCAACCATCTCACGGCCCAGCCTCCTGTGAGATCACCCTTTAACTCCAACACTCTTTTTAAATAAATGGCCCAGCTTACCCTTCCCCCTCCCCATGTCCTCAAGTCCAAAAGTGAGAGAGTAGCATGGACATATATACACTACCAAATGTAAAACAGGTAGCTAGTGGGAAGCAGCCGCATAGCACAGGGAGATCAGCTCGGTACTTTGTGACCACCTAGAGGGGTGGGATAGGGAGGGTGGGAGGGAGATGCAGGAGGGAGGAGATATGGGAACATATGTATACGTATAACTGATTCACTTTGTTATAAAGCAGAAACTAACACACCATTGTAAAGCACTTATACTCCAATAAAGATGTTAAATAAATAAATATGGCCTCTTAAAAGCACTGTTCAAAATTCCCCCAAATAAGGATTATCGCAGTTAACACACAAAAATAAGATTCAGAGCTGCTTCAGTTTAAATGTTGCCTGTATTCACCTCCCTATACCTGTGCTTATTAACGAATGACAGAAGATCCCCTTAAAAAACTGACCTAAATCACAAAAATACATAAAAGATGCATTGCAGCCATCATAGAGCAAAGTAATATTAATAATAGTAATGAACACTATCTTCTGCAAATAATGACATGTGTCTTCCTTTCCATCACTTGATCCCCTTTCTAATATTCATGTCGTATTGCATTGGCTTACTTGGCTTATCTAGAACATTAAATAGTGCAGCGATATCAGGCATTCTTGTCTTGCTCCTGATTTTTAATGGGAATGCCTCCATGGCCTCAGCATTTAATATGATGCCAGCTATTAAGCTTATGATAAATCATCTTTATCATATGAAGAAAAATGTCTTTTGTTCCAAGTGGGTTTTTTTTTTTTTTTTTACTGGTAATTTATTTTTATATTTTTTCATATGAAAGGGATCATAGAAGGATATACAGTGAGAAATCACTCCTCTTTTCCTAATCCCCAGACACTCAGTTGCCCTCTTCACAGGGAACCTCTGTTATTAGTTTCTTTTGTATCTTTCTAGAGGTGTTTCATGCTCATACAAAAGTATTAGTCTGCTAGGGTCCCCATAATAAAATGTCACAGAATGTGCTCTATGCTTAAACAACAGAAATGTGTTCTCTCACAATTCTGGAGGCTAAAGTCTGAGACCAAGGTGTGGGCAGGGTTGGTCTCTCCTGAGGCCTTTCTCCTTGGCTTGGAGACAGGCTTCTTCTCACTGTGTGCTCCTATGGCCTTTTTCTGTGAGTGTGCATCCCTGGTGTCTTCCTCTTCTTATAAGGACACCAGTCCTATTGTATTGGGTCCCACTCTCATGATCTGCTTTAACTTTAATTACCTCCTTAAAGGCCCTTTCTCCAAATACAGTCACATTGGGGGTTAGGCTTCAACACAGGAATTTGGAGCGGGGGGGGAGCATAAGTCAGTCCATAACAACAAACAAATAAGAATACGTGTGTATGTGTGCATGTATGTGTGTATGTGTTCATTTTTTTCTACCTTTTTCACAAATGGCAATATGCTATTCACATCTTGCTTTTTTTTTTTTAATGAATATGTTGAAGTCCTAACTCTTAATTAATTTATTTTTGCTGTGTTGCGTCTTCATTTCTGTGCGAGGGCTTTCTCTAGTTGTGGCAAGCGGGAGCCACTCTTCATCGCGGTGCGCAGGCCTCTCACTATCGCGGCCTCTCTTGTTGCGGAGCACAGGCTCCAGACGCGCAGGCTCAGTAGTTGTGGCTCATGGGCCTAGTTGCTCCGCGGCATGTGGGATCCTCCCAGACCAGGGCTCGAACCCGTGTTCCCTGCATTAGCAGGCAGATTCTCCACCACTGCGCCACCAGGGAAGCCCCACATCTTGCTTTTTAAACTGAACACTCTATCTGGGAGATCTATCCACACCAGTATACAGAAAGTTTTCGAGTTTTTAATGGAATGTAATTTATGGAACCAGCCCTCTATGAATGGACTTGAGGTTGTTGCCAATCTCCTGCTATATTAGGATCAAATTGCCCTGTGCAGCCTTATCTTTCCTCATTTTCCACTGGTGCACATCTCTGTGGGATAAATTCCTAGGAGGGATGTGTGCATTCGTCATGTTGACAAATGTTAACAAACTGCGCCCCACGTGTGGTTGAAGTCCCTGACTTTCCCGCCAGCAGTGTCGGAGCATCCCCGCCGCCCACCCTGCCGACAGGATGCTTTCTCACTTCCAGTCTCTGCCAAACTGACGGTATGGAAATGATGGCACAGTCTTGGTTCCAATTTGCCTTTCTCTTACTCTGAGGGCAGCCGGGAATCTTTTCACAGTGCATGGGCCATCTGAACAGCATTTTTCTGTGGCGTCTGCACGTGTCCTTTGTCCTTTTCCCAGTGCGTCACTGTCTTCCTCTTGTGGATCTGTCTGAGACGTTGACGTCATCTTCAACCCGGGATCTTTTCTCGGCTTCTATCGGGCCTTTCTGGGTGTTGCTCTGGTTTCTTCCTCAGGACCATCCATCACTCATTACCCGACTCACTTTTCTGTCATTCATATCCTATCACCTCCTCTGCGTGTGTTCTTTCCTCCTGCACTTAGGGGAGCTCCTCGAACTTATCCTAGAGGGGTGTTTTTAGCGACAGGGAGCAGAAACTCCCCCTGCCAGTGACTTAAACAATCGGAACATTTGTGGTCTCTTAACTGACATCCCTGTCCAACATCCCCCACAGAGACCACCTCATGAGTCACTGGCCAGCTGGGCACCCATGACCAGGCTTAAGACAATCATTGACGAAGGGGAATGACACCCCCGTGGTTGGCGTAGATCAACAAAGATTCACCTCCTGGGTCTCGGAGGGGTCAGTGCCTGCCCCCCAGAAGTGCATACGGCTCCAGGAAGATAAAGTAATAAAGGTTCTGTTTGTGTGGAAGAGATGGGGAGTATGGATCTTGGCCAATAGCCATCAGATTCCCCCATTTTCCTGAGCATCACTGATTCAATTTTCTACTGTTTCCTGCTGCTTCCAGTGTCAATGTCCTTTCTTTGGGTGTCTTGTTAGTTCCCTCATGATCCTTCTAGACACACCCAGATCCTTTACTGCTTCTGCCTCATCTCTGCCTGCCCCCCTCCATCACAATCCAGTGCCCTGTCATCTCACGTTTACCTCATTTTAAAATCTCAGTTCCTCGGCCTATGGCGAACCCAAGATAGAGGCTTTCTACAACTCACTTCTGTTTCCTGCAGAAAATCTTTTTCAAAAGTGTGTTTTTCTTCTGGGGGGGTAAATTTCCCCATCTTTCCCATTGCAGGATGGTTTCAGCAAATACAGGGTTTCTTTTCTGGTGCTTTCCTTGGATCAAATGTCTGCTCAGGTCTGGCATTCGGCGGGTGCTGGCTTTTTGGTCCCCCTCCCAGTACACCTGGGTAGTTGCTACTAGAACCTTCATTTCGGATCCTTAAGCCTGAGCCTTGGCTGTTAAGACCCAGCCTGGAGCCAAGTTCCCCGCGTCTGGCAGCGGTTCTCCTGGAGGGGCTGTGCTAGCTGAGGAGGCATCTTCCATGTCTGCTGCCCGGTTGTCTGACGATCAGAGGGAAATTTATTCACAGATAATTTGAAACAATCTGAAGTCCTTCCAATGCGAGAGAGAGTGCATAAAACTCTACAAGCCCCCAAGGGCAGCACTCCCACCATTGTTCCTGTCTTCACCATTCCTTTCTTCTAACTTGACATCCAAGAAATGATGACCACCACCCACCCACCCACTTCTGCCTCGGGCCAGTTCACTGCTGGGAACTGAGTGCTGGATTGGGCATGAAAGAGAGGTGCTAATGGAGGAATGAGGTGCAAAATGTCTATGGTAACCTCCAGAATACAATCTCTGTGCAGCTGGGGGTAGCTACCCCCTCCGTGGTCAGAAATGGCCCTAAGTCACTGAGATGATCCATGACACAATGGAACCCACTTATTGCCTCTCTGCTCAGCCCCGCCATTTTGCCATTTGATGGCGCCATTGATGCTTTTGCCCTTGGGTTTGACAGGCAGGAGTCCATATTCCTAGTTGTCAGGACTGTTGCAACTCTTTCTAATTCTTCAGGAGTGAGGAACGCAAAGCTGGTCCCTTTGACTCTACATGTTTTTTAGTTTTTGTTTCTCAATAGTGCACTGATGCATTTTTCCCCTTTTGTTTGTTTGTTTGTTTGTTTTGCTAGCATGCTAGGAGGAAAGAAAGAAAAATCACCGGGACCTTTGTTTTTCTCCATATGAGTCTCCAGCTGGTTCCTATTCTGGGATCCCGTTCCTATCAGCATAACCAACTTCTGATGGTTCCACAGGCAAAGCTAGTGGTATTTTTTTGTTCCACTAAAAAAAAAAAAAATCTCAAACAGAAGCCCCAAACTTCCCCCCTCAGGATATCCATAATCCATATGCACAGGATCTCAAGGATGTGTCACCAGAAGGACAGCATGCTCACACCCACAACAGCTTGGTGGCAGCTGCAAGCTTCTCGTTTGTTCCGTACTCCTTGGTGGCACCCTCCCCAGCCAGCACCATCTTGGCTCAGGCTGGCCCCATCACTGGGTTGGGTTTGTCCCCTCTTCCCCATTCTCATTCTCTGTTGGAGGATTCTCCAGGGCCGTGCAGTCAGGGCGGGTCCACCCAGTAACCTCCAGGAATAGATCTTCCCGTTTGGAGCTGGTCATTCTGGTACACGCCCCTCTGGAACCAGGTGAGGTGAGGAACCACCTCTGAACCAGCCGACCAGCCACCTTTTCTCCTCCTTAGTCAGGGTCCCAGCCCAGGACCCCCTGGGGAACATGTGTCTCTGCAGAAGGGAGCCTGGCTGCAGAGGCTGAGGCTGGGGGCGTGGATGGTGTGGGTCTTCACGCTCCCTGAGTAGCTGGCACACACCCCAGGCTGCTTGATGGGTGTGCATCACCAATGGATGGATGATGGCTATTTGGGTTGATAATCAAGAGCAATATATTTCATTTCCATTCCAGCAAAAATGAGTGCCTTTAGAAAATGTATAATGTGCGGGTATCTAGAACACTTTAGGAAACTGATACTTTTCTTTGTCTTCAACAGTGGGTTTTCTATCATACTTTATTTTCCAAAAGTCATTGCCTTATTTTCTTGTAGCCCCTTATAAAGTGAGTATAACAGGTTGAATGTTTGTGTTCCCCCAGAAATTGTATGTTAAAGTCCTAACTCCCAATGTGATGGTATTTGGAGGTGGGGCCTTCGGGAGATGACTAGGGTTGGATGAGGGTGGGGCCCTCATGATGGGATTAGTGGCCTTATAAAAAGAGAAAGAGAGAAATTTCTCTCCCTCCCCCTCTCCCTCTTTCTCCCTCTTACTTCCTCTGTCTTCCTCTCTCTTCCCCAGGCCCCCAAGTGCAGGCCATATGAGCACACAGCAAGAAAGCAACTGTCTACAAGCCAAGAAACGGGTCCTCACCAGACACAGAATCTGCCAGCACCTTGATCTTGAACTTACAGCCTCCAGAACTGTGAGAGACAAATGTTTAAATCACCCACTCTGTGGTATTTTGTTATAGCAGCCTGAGCTGAATAAGACGGTCAGAATGACAGTTTTGTTCTTATTTTACAGATGGGAAAACTGCAGCCTAGAGAGGTTAATGGCTCATCAAAGAATACGTAACCATTTAGCATTAAAGCCAGGACAGAAACCTACATTCCCAGTATTTCTAACAAGACTCACTTTCCCAGACCACCATGGCTCAATTCTGGTAAGACTCTACTGAGTAAGGGAGATACCTCCCAACAGGATGGAGAGAAACTAGCACTCACTGCTCACCTCCCATGTCCTAAGAGCACCAATAAGCACTTTCTCACCTATTTTCATTTTCTACAAGTTAGAACTCCGAAGATCAGAGAGGATAAGTAACTGGCCCAAAGTCACACAGCTAGTAAGCAATAGGGGTGGGATTTGAACCCAGGGGTGTCTGAACCAGGTGATGCTTTCTTCCTGAGCCACCTGGGCTCATCAAGGATCGCCAGTGTCAGCTAGCTCAGACCACAGGACAAGTCTCACTTTGGGGTCTATATGTTTCCAGCCCAATTCACAAGCAGCTTGCTGGTGGAGACATAGCACCCTGCCCTGCAGGCCCAGCCTGGAGGCCAGAAATCAGTCATTTCTCCTCAAGCAACAATTTCAATCCATTTCACATTAAATTCTTACGAGAAAACCTTCCCCCCCTTCAGTTTTTCCACGAATGTGGCAAGGCTTCGGTCCAGGAAACAAAAAATAAAAGTATCACACGATTTCAGAACGCAAGAGAAACTAATTAAATCCAAGTTTTCACAGAACGTTAAAAGTTGAACACAACTCAAAACACACTTGAGATTCAGAGTGGATTTCAAATGCTTTCTGAGAATGGAACAACAACCCCCCCAAAAAACCCCAAAACAAAAAAACCCAATGACTTTTCGTTAGTAAGCTCTCCCTAAATATACAGGAGGGAGCCAGAATTGAATGGACCACAAAAGCACGTGGGAAGACTGGGGGGTTTTCAGGGGAAGGTGAAAAAAAATTCAGGGTTGTCTCTTCATTCTCAATAATCCTGGGGTCTAGACAGACCCCGCTGGGTGAAATGAGTATCAGGAAATACAGCTTGGAATGTGGAACCCAGGCAATTTGAAACGGGGCATGAATTAGGCAGCAAGGGAAGGGGTATCGCTCATTTGCAAAGTGCAAAGGAAAGAAAACAGAATGCTTTCACCCAGAAACTAGCTGAGAAGAGGTATGTGAAGGCTGGAGCTAGGGGTTTCTCTCTGGAAAGAACATCACCAGAGGTTCATTTTACTTGTAAAGACAAAATGATCATCTCAGAGTGTCTCCTGTGAGTGAAAGTTCTCTCCAGAGAACATTTAATCTCATAAAAATCATGCCAATAGTAGCCAATGTACAGTCGCTATTATTTAGTATAAATACGATGGAGCATTTATTGAGAATGGACCCCAGGTACTATTATGATCTCCACACAGCCACAAGGCATTGGCAAGAGGCCCTCAAAGCTTCAGGCTGCACTGGCTTTAAAGCCTACCTCGGGGGAAAATCCTGAAGCCCTGGATAGCAGGGGCAGCTCTCTTTCTGCCTTGGTGGTCTACACGACTGAGGTGTCCTGCATTGTTTGGAAAGGAAGAGTTTCAGAATAACAGCTCTGACACATGCTAGCTGTGTGTTTTGGGCAAGTTACTCAACCTCTCTGTGCCTCAGTTGCCTCATCTGTATAATGGAATTGTGCCTATAACCACCTCTTGGGGTTGTCATGAGGATTGGATGAGATAAAGCAGGTGAGGGACTAATCCAGGGCGTGGCACACCTCGAGAGCTTAAACATGTTCGCTGTTATTGTCATCAGCTCTCCGGGACCCCCCATCCTAGACAGTGGACCCAAACTGTGCATCCCCAGCAGGGAGCATGCCCCACTGGACGCGTGGTCCCTCCATTCTTGGCTTCGTTTCAATTCAGCAAACATTATGGAGTGCCCATGGCAGCCAGACTGAGGATATGGGGGGAAGACGTCTCCCACAAGGGAATGAGATGCAAGAGTTAATAGTACAGGGCGTCAAGGATGACCAGCCAGGGGAGGGGACACAGGGGCAGCCTCAGGGGGTGGTCAGGGAAGGCCAACACCCCCCACCTCACCTGCCTCCCTCCTGTCCCCCTGTTCTTCTTCTGCCCTCCTTTTTCCCCTTATTTAACACCTACATACATACACCTGCCCTGAAGATGTGGGAAGAAGAAAATTGATAAAAAAAAAAAAAAAAAAAAAGAGAAGAATACCCCAAGTGTACACAGCACTTAGCAATTCCAGGCAACGTCTGAAGCCTTTTGCCGGTATTAATTCATTTAATCCTCACAACAACCCCTCAAAGTAATTACTGTTATCCCTGTCCTTTTAAAGACTGAGGCACAGAGAGGTTGAATAACCTGCCCTGGGTCACACAGCCATAGATATGGAACTGGGGTTCATGCCAGGACACTCCTCTCTATGGCTGGGAAAACACAGGCCCCTCTCGGGGGCTTACACCAACATGTAAGAGCAGTGAACCAAAGCTCACACGGGCCCCAGGGGCACAAGGCGGACACAGGTTACCCCAGGAAAGCCTCTGGACAGGTGAGAGCCAGGGCTGAGTCCGGAAGGGTGAGTGCGTGTTCAGGAAGAGAGGAGGGGGCGTTTCCAGGAGGGGAAGACTCCTGAGCATGGGGCAGGGGTATTTGAACACCTGGCACCCTGGAGCAAACTCAGGTCCCACCATGCAGGTCCCACCAGCGTGCATTCACGAATGTTCACTGGTCATGGCGGTGTGGGCAGGGCATTGCCTGGGGCCACGTGCTTTCTCCTGTAGGGGACTCACTGTTGCCAGGCTCTGTTCAAGGAAAGCGTTTAGGGGGAAGCACACATATGATGCTTGTTTATAAAAAGATGGATGTGGCTGCCTGTGGAGGACGGACTGGAGGGAGGTAGAAGGGTGGGGTGGGGATGCTGCCATTTCCAGGGCAGAAGCCCAGTGGCCGCACCAAGGATGGTGGAGTGGAGACTGGAGGGGTTGGAATGTGGGGTCCAGGGGTGCGGGAGGAAAAAGGACCTGGTCTGATGAAGTGGGTGGATCATGGAGTCACTGGGCCCCCCTGGGGGGACAGAGCTACAGAGCAGGGGAGGCTGGTGGATGAGGGGAGGGCCCCAGGCAGTCTGGATTTTATCCTGATGGAGGTGAGCTGGGAGTGTCATGGAAGGAAAATGGCATGGACCACTCTGTATATTAAAAACATCTCTCCAGAGGAATAAACAGTACAAAAACTGTTTATTTTATATGTACTAGGATCTAGCTCATATAAAAGTTTAATATACCATAAATGTAGCATTGCAAATCAATACAGAAAGAAGGAATTAGTCACTAGTGCTGGGACAATTGGTTAGTTATTTGGGGAAAAAATAATGTTGACTCCTCAACATCATAAACCAAAATAAAATCCAGATGGATGAAAGAAGTAAATGCAAAAGAATAATAATAATAGAGCTCCAAAACAAGCAGGAAAAAAATAGAGGCAAATACTTATTTGATTTCTGGATGGGACACAGCTTTTTAAGCACCAAACAATGAAAGAAATCTGAGATTGATAGATCTGACTACATTAAAGCAAAACCTCTGAACATCAGAGTGTGTCACAAAATTTAAAAGCAAACACACTGAGGAAGAATATTTGCAACACTGCTGATGGATCAATGATCAGCAGCCTTCATATATTAAAAGTTCTTGAAAACAAACAAGAAAACAGGCAATACCCCTAACAGAGAACAAGAGACCTTTGTAGAAGAAGGGAGGCACATGCTTAATAGGTGAATGAAAAAAATGTTTGCCTGTGTAACTAAAGATATACAAAGACATACAAGTAAAACAACATTTTTGAAAAGCTTACCAAACTGAGAAAAAAAATGTTAAATAATAATTTTTAGAAAACCAGTGTTAGTGAGGATGCAGAAAAATGGGTACTCACACTGGTGGGGTTATAATTTGGCCTCTCCACTAGAAAAAATCTGATAACAGCAGAAGCCCTAAAAGTGTTCTCACCCTTTGGTCCAGTAATTCCACTTCTAGAAATGTAGTCTCAGGAAATAATCAGAGATGTAAGCAAAGGTTCACGTAGCTGACTTATACTGCAACATAGTAAGGTTAAAAAAGGAGAAATAATTCAAAACCCAAAAAAAGAAGAGTAGATAAATAAGGTGTGGTATATCCATGTGCTTGAATATTATATAGCAATTAAAATCAAGTTTCCAAAGAATATTTAAGGACACAAAAAGCCTTAATAAAGTAATATTATGTGAAAAAAACTGAATATAATAGAAATTCCATATGATTCAGAAATTACATATTGCACATATTATATATTACATACTATATACAGCATATATAAAATTTTATATAGTATACCTACTATATATAATTATACAGTACATTATGCTAAATATTATATATCATATAAACTGAACAACGCAGAGGTTAGGGGCACCGGAGCCTCCACGCAGTCAAAAATTTGCATGTAACTTATAGTTGGCCTTCATATCCACCGCCCCTCAGTACTTACCACTGAAAGAAATCCATGCAGTTCAAACCCATTTTGTTCAAGGGTCAACTGTACTGTATTATATATATTACATAATATATAGTATGTGTTATGTATATTAGTGTCTGGTCTACAAAGGGCTGTCTTCTCGCTGTGTTGTTGTTATTATTATTGAAACCTCTGGAAGTAGAACCTCCAGAAGCCAGCAAAACCAACTCCAGGGAAACTGAGTCTGGAGACTACCCCCTCAAAGCTAACGGAACCCATGGCACTTCCCTGGCGGTCCAGTGGTTAGCACTCCATGCTTTCACTGCCGAGGGCCCAGGTTCAGTCCTTGGTCGGGGAACTGGGATTCCACAGGCCGCTCGACATGGCCAAATAGAAAAAAAAGAAAAAAAAGCTAACCCAACCCAATCCACACCCAGGGAGCCACTCATGATGGCAACAGCCCCAAGAGGAAGCCGAGACCTCCAGGGCGCCACCTGGTGGTGACAGAGGTTATACCCGCACACATGCCTAAGCACGCCTCTCATTTATAATTCAAACCCAGGGGCATCCTTTAAATCAGCCACATTAGCTCTACTGATCGCCCCCAAGCAGGTACTGCGGGTGGATGTTGTGCTGGTCAGATTTCAGGATTTTAGCGTTTGCTTAATAAAAGGAAACTTTGCTCTTAATTTTCTTCTGTAAGAAAAGCAGACACACTGCCATCGCATAAAAACATTAAAATCAATTCAGGTATTATAGTTCCTGTATTTGGGATTTTCAGAGGACTCTCCTTCAACAATAGTGCCAGGGGGGAGGTTTCAGTACCTATGGTACCTGTGGCCACCTGTAGCCCATTAATGTTTCCGCAGCTAATCTAAACACATCTTAAGAGAAGGGATGATGCATATACAGTACATTTCTAGAACCTCAAATTGAATGTGAGGCACATAATGGAATAACAATAAACACTTAGTATTACCACTCATTTATTATATAAACATAGATTTATGATACTACGTGCCTATTGCTGTGTAACAAATTACCCCATAACTTAGTAACTTACAATAACAATCAATACTTACTGTCTCACCCAGTTTGGGAGGGTCAGGAATTTGGGGTGACTGAGCTCAGAGTCTCTCGTGTGATTGCAGTCAAGATGTTGGCCAGGGCTGTGGTCATCTGAAGGCCTGACTGGGGCTGGAGGGTCCATTTTGGAGTTGGCTCATTCATGCGACTAGCAAAATAGTGCTGGGTGTTGGCAGGAGGCCTCAGCTCCTCCCCATGTAGACCTGCCCAAAGGGCTGCTTGTGTGTCCTCCTGACATGGCAGCTGGTTTTCCCAGAGAAAATGATCCAAGAGAGAACAAGATGGAAGCTGCAATGTCTTCTGTGGACTAGCTTTGGAAGTCACACACCGACATTTCTGCATTGGTTACACAGCCCAGCCCGATTCGGGGTGAGAGGGGAACACTAGGAGGCCAGGATCACCAGGGCCATACTGGGGGCTGGCTGCCACACAGGGACCATATTGGGCACTTATGTATATTGTTTCTAATCTTCACAACACTGCTATGAGTTGGTTTTATTGTCCTCACTGCATGGATGAGAAGACATCCCCAAAGGAGGTACGTGTCTTATGCAAAAGCAGAAAGCTCCAAATGATAAACAAGGCCTTTATAAGAGGGACTCCAAAGGCACGTGATGAAGGGCACGGGTTTGGGATGCAGGGAGCGATGGGGGGTCAGATTCCAGTTGGATCGCTCAGTGGTAAAACAGTGCTTTCCCCCAGCCACAGGGTTTCCTCCTCCATTGAAAAAAATGTACCAGCTATGTACTTTAACACCCCACAATCGTTATTTTAAACATCTCCCTGGTTAAGAATTCTTTTTTAATATCCAAATTGGTAAGTAATGACTGCATCTTTATAAAGACATGAACCTCCCTAAGTTAGAGGTTGTGCTACTGGAGAAATTAAACTTTTATAAAGTAGATATTATTTGATTTAGGTATGAAAGTTCTGCTATGTTGGTGAATCTTTTCCAAATTTTAAACAACTGCCTAAATGTATTAAATTAAACTCAACTTAGATGAGACACTTTAAAAGAAGAAAGCAGCAAGACTCCTGGAAGTTAGAATGAAGACCCAGGATACCAAGCTCTGAGGCTCTCTCCCCAGCCAGCCCCATTTCCCCACCTCTGAAACTGGAATCACAGCAATCGTGATGATGCTGGTCACGATGATGATATAATAATACTGCATATTATCTCATTTGAGTTTCCCCATAACCTCAGAAGCTGGAATGACTACTTGCCCTTAATTGTACAGATGAGGGAAATGAGATTCCAGAAAGGGTAAGCGATTTCCTCAAAGTCACACAGTTCATTTTTTTTAAAATTAATTAATTTATGGCTGTGTTGGGTCTTCGTTTCTGTGCGAGGGCTTTCTCTAGTTGTGGCAAGCGGGGGCCACTCTTCATCGCGGTGCGCGGGCCTCTCACTATCGCGGCCTCTCTTGTTGCGGAGCACAGGCTCCAGACGCGCAGGCTCAGTAGCTGTGGCTCACGGGCCTAGTTGCTCCGCGGCATGTGGGATCTTCCAAGACCAGGGCTCGAACCCGTGTCCCCTGCATCGGCAGGCGGACACTCAACCACTGCGCCACCAGGGAAGCCCCACACGGTTCATTTTTGAAGCAGAGTTGAGTGAGAACCTGGGTGTCCTACCTTCCAATCCTGTGATAGTTTTCACCACTCCCAGAATTTGAAAGCCAGCAAAATGATGAACCAGGGGTTGGGGAGGATGAAATGAATTCTCAGGGTGTTTGTGGGTTTCTCATTAGAAGAGTTCGCTGTTTCTTTCTATTGCTTTTCCACTGTGGGTGCTTTGTTTTTTGGGTTTTTTCCTGATTTGAACATGAACCACCTCATTCAGATAACGCCCAAACCTAGCTTCCTGGAACCGTGCAGAAAAGGAACCCCTGAACCCACCTTATTCCCATTTTTTCTCTTCTCTTTTTCCAGCTTCAGCTGCAGGCTGAGCCCCCAGCGCCTGCTCTTCAGTGGCTGGGAAGCCCTGTCAGAGGGTGCAGTTTTGGGAATCCAATTGGCCAAGGCACTGCATTATTCTGTCAGCAGCAGACACTTTCCCTAGAAGTTCCGCCAAACCTTTGTAGGATTCCCCGACAGTCTAGCGCTGGGCTGGAAGAAACAACTGCAGAAGGCTAAGACTAATAAAACAGATTCCATCTTAAAAGATAGCCAAGTGCTCCAGAGATGGCAGAAATGGGGACAGTTGCCTCTTGAACGAAAACAGCACATCATCACTGGAGTACAAGGAATTTCCTGGTACTGTCATTGGAAAAGTGGAAAAAGGTCCCAAGCCACAAGCTGGAGGTTAGAAAGAACAGAACCAGAGAAAGCCAGGAACCCCAGGCCAGCTGCTCGGGGCCACCCAGCCCTGAGCAGTAGCTCCCAAGGCTAGTGTGCATCCCAGAGCGGTACAAGGCTGTGTGGTTCTGGAATCATCCGTCGGGGGACTGAGCCGGGGTGCTCGTGGGTAACATTGAATAATCACTCTCATAGTCTATTTCAGTAAAGAGCACCCTCGTTCAGCTCCTCCGAGCCTCCGTCAGCTGTGCTACTGCGACCCCTCTGGGCCTCAGTGCCAGCCTGGGACCCGCCTGGGTGAGGTTCTCAGTCTCCCAACACAGGGCTACAAGGGCTAGTCAACTGCATCAGTCCCCTGACTGAGTTTAGTGGTTATGAGCAATTTCCATTTGTGGGGCTCGTATTGAGGTTAAAGAGGGTTGGCTGTTTTTTCTTTTTTTTTTAATTAGGGTATAGTTGCTTTACAACATTGTCTTAGTTTCTGCTGTACAGGTGAAGTGAATCAGCTATATGTACACATATATCCCCTCTTTTTTGGACTTCCCTCCCATTTAGGTCACCACAGAACATTGAGTAGAGTTCCCTGTGCTATACAGTAGGTTCTCATTACTTATCTATTTTATACATAGTAGTGTATATATGTCAACCTCAATCTCCCAATTCCTACCACCCCCTTCCCCGCCTTGGTGTCCATATGTTTGTTCTCTACGTCTGTGTCTCTATTTCTGCTTTGCAAATAGGTTCATCTGTACCATTTTTCTAGATTCCACATATATGCATTAATATACGATATTTGTTTTTTCTCTGACTTACTTCACTCTGTATGATAGTCTCTAGGTCCGTCCACAACTCTGCAAATGGCACAATTTCATTCCTTTTTATGGCTGAGTAATATTCCATTGTATATATGTACCATATCTTCTTTATCCACTCGTCTGTCCATGGGCATTTAGGCTGCTTCCATGTCCTGGCTATTGTCAATAGTGCTGCAATGAACACCGGGGTGCATGTGTCTTTTTGCATTATGGTTTTCTCTGGGTATATGCCCAGGAGTGGGATTGCTGGGTCATATGGTAGTTCTATCTATACTTTTTTTTTAAATAAATTTATTCATTTATTTATTTATTTTTGGCTGCGCGGGCTTCTCATTGTGGTGGCTTCTCTTGTGGCGGAGCACGGGCTCTCGGTGCGTGAGCTTCAGTAGTTGTGGTTCACGGGCTCTAGAGAGCAGGCTCAGTAGTCGTGGCGCACGGGCTTAGCTGCTCCGCAGCATGTGGGATCTTCCCGGACCAGGGCTCAAGCCCGTGTCCCCTGCATTGGCAGGCGGATTCTCAACCACTGCGCCACCAGGGAAGCCCTATTTTTAGTTTTTTAAGAAACCTCCATACTGTTCTCCATTTACATCCCCACCAACAGTGTAAGAGGGATCCCTTTTCTCCACACCCTTGTTATTTATTTTCTATCATTCATTTAACCAATATTTATTGAGCACCTTCTATATGCCAGGTGCTGGAGAGGCAGCAGTGAAGAAAATGACCAAGATCCCTGCCCTTCTGGAGCTGACATTCTACTGGGGGAAACAGGCAATATACCAATATACATAAGGTAGTAGTCAATGACATACTTTGCTCGAAGAAAAGGTAGAGCAGGGGGCCGGGCTGGGCAGGAAAAGCCCCACTGAGAAAGTGACACTGGAGTAAAGACTCAGGATCAGGAAGTGTGGCAGACACGTAATGGCCCCAAAGATGTCCACGTCCTAACCCTGACACCTGTCTGTAAATGGCAATGTGCAGGGACCTTATGTGGCAAAAGGGACTTGGCAGGTGTGATTAAGTTGAGGATCTTGAGATGGGGAGGTTATCTGGGTGAGCCCAGTGCAATGACAAGGGTACCATGTGCTGATCTGATACACTTGCATTAAACAGCACCTCCATCCCATCCCATAATTACCATTTCTTTTTCTTTTTTTTTTCTTGGCCGCCCCACGCGGCTTGCGGGATCTTAGTTCCCTGACCATGGATCAAACCCAGGCCCTCGGCAGTGAAAATGCAGAGCCCTAACCACTGTACCACCAGGGAATTCCCACCATTTCTTTTTCATGGTGAGAACCTTTAAGATCTGTCTTAGCAACTTCAAGTATATAATAGAATCTTTTTAACTATAATCACCATGCTGTATGTTAGATTCCCAGAACCTATAAGTGGGAATTTGTACCCTTTGGCCAACACCTCCCCAATTCCCCCAACCCCCCAGCCCCTGGTAACCACCATTCTACCCTCTGTTTCATAAAACTCATAGAGTTCAGCTTTTTTCGATTCCACACATAAGTGAGATCATACAGAATTTGTGTCTGTGTCTGACTTATCTCACTCAGCGTAATGCCCTCAAGGTCCATTCATGATGTCGCAAACAACAGGATTTCCTTTTTTCTCATGTCTGAATAATATTCCATTGCGTATATACACCACATCTTCTCTATATTTATCCATTCGTCCCTTGACGGACATTTATGTTGTTTCCATATCCAGGCTATTGTGAATAATGTATCTCCCGTGTTTTCAACGCAGCACCTAAGACACAAGAACTGACCTATTATTCTATGTAAAGAAAAAAAAGTAACTTCCTGTGGCTTCCCACCTCTATAATGTTTTAGAAGTTAGCAGAAATAACTATCCTGCCCCCCCAAATATCAGCACTCCTATCACAGTGCCTGAAATTCCACTATTTGACATTAGCTCCTTTAGATACAATCCTCTATGCGTTCATTCATTCAATGCCTGCCATGTTGATCGAAGGCTTGCCGTGTGCCAGGCACTATTCTGTGTGCCGAGAATTTAGCAATAAACAAAACAGTCGTGTTTGGGGAAGACAATGAGGCTGAAAAGTCATAACTAGTGCAGTAGGAAGGAAACCCAGAGAATGGAGTCCAAGAAGCCAGGGAAAGGAAGAGTTTTAAGAAAGAGGTGTGATTGACAAATGCTGCTTGCTGCTAAACCGGGTAAGGTGAGGACTGAGAATTTACCTTTGGATTTCGTAAGATGGTTGTCACTGGGAACCTTGACAAGAGCTGTTTATCTAGAGTAGTGGAAGCAAATGTCTGATTAGATTAGGTTCAAAAGAGCCTGGTAGTTAAGGCAGTGGAAGCAGTGAGTATAGTCCAAAACTCCGATGTGCAGATCTGCAAGTTGCGCACTGCACAACTCAGAGGTGCCCTTAGTACAGGCCATGACGTGAATGCTGCTTCTTGGAGTTATCCAGCTAGATAGCCCTGGTACAGATGAATCTTTCTGGAATTTTTGCTATAAAGGGGAGCAGAGAAATGGGGCAATCGTTGTAGAGGGATGTTGAATCAAAGAAGAATTTTTTTTCAAGATTGGAGCTATAATGACAAGTTTGTCACTAATAGGAGTGACTTAGTAGGGAATGACAAATTGATTGAAACCAAATATCCCATAAGACGTAATGACTTATCAGCTGGGGGAAAATTACTTGACAGCAAACTAAAAGCAAACCAAAGCTGGGGGAGAGGGAAGAGACCAAAGCCTGGAAGGAGAGAACCAAACTCAGAAGGTTCAAAGATGAACTTCATCGGTCCCCCTGCTTCTACTTTAATATGAGTTGATGTGCCCATAAATGGCAAGCTTAACACAAAGGATGCATCTCTAGTAGGTGAATTCCATGCACAGTGGCAACTGGATAATAGAGAGGAAATTTGGTAGGTATGTCAATTAGGAATACCTTTGGCTGCAAATAACAGACAATCTAAACTATCAGTGAACTGAACAGGATACAAGTTTATTTCTTCGTCACTTAAAAGAAGCCTGTTAATAGGCAGCCAAAGGCTGGCATGGTGGCTCCATGATGCCATCAGACTCAGGCTCCTTCTATATTTCTGTTTCATTCTCCCAGCCTGTAGCTTCCATCCTCAAGGTCATCTCATGGTCCAAGATGGCTGCTGGAGCTCCAGCCATCAAGACTACCTTCCAGGAAATAGGAAGAACAATCAACCAAAAAGGGCTATCTTCCCAGCTGAGTCAGCGCTCTTTAAGAAGACTTCTTGGAGAATTAAAAAAAACACAAAGTTAGTGGAAGGAAAGAAATCATAAAGATCAGATCAGAAATAAATGAAAAAGAAATGAAGGAAACAATAGCAAAGATCAATAAAACTAAAAGCTTGTTTTTTGAGAAGATAAACAAAATTAGCCAGACTCATTAAGAAAAAAAGGGAGAAGACTCAAATCAATAGAATTAGAAATGAAAATGGAGAAATAACAACTGACACTGCAGAAATACAAAGGATCATGAGAGATTACTACAGGCAACTCTATGCCAATAAAATGGACAACCTGGAAGAAATGGACAAATTCTTAGGAATGCACAACATTCCGAGACTCAACCAGGAAGAAATAGAAAATATGAGCAGACCAACAAGTAATGAAATTGAGACTGTGATTAAAAATCTTCCAACAAACAAAAGCCCAGGACCAGATGGCTTCACAGGCAAACTCTATTAAACATTTAGAGAAGAGCTAACACCTATCCTTCTCAAACTCTTCCAAAATATAGCAGAGGGAGGAACACTCCCAAACTCCTTCTACGAGGCCACCATCACCCTGATACCAAAACCAGACAAAGTTGTCACAGAGAAAGAAAACTACAGGCCAGTATCACTGATGAACATAGATGCAAAAATCCTCAACAAAATACTAGCAAACAGAATCCAACAGCACATTAAAAGGATCATACACCATGATCAAGTGGGGTTTATCCCAGGAATGCAAGGATTCTTCAATATACACAAATCAATCCATGTGATACACCATATTAACAAATTGAAGGAGAAAAACCATATGATCATCTCAATAGATGCAGAGAAAGCTTTCGACAAAATTCAACACCCATTTATGATAAAAACCCTGCAGAAAGTAGGCACAGAGGAAACTTTCCTCAACATAATAAAGGCCATATATGACAAACCCACAGCCAACATCGTCCTCAATGGTGAAAAACTGAAACCATTTCCACTAAGATCAGGAACAAGACAAGGTTGCCCACTCTCACCACTCTTATTCAACATAGTTTTGGAATTTTTAGCCACAGCAATCAGAGAAGAAAAAGAAATAAAAGGAATCCAAATTGGAAAAGAAGAAGTAAAGCTATCATTGTTGCAGATGGCATGATATTATACATAGAGAATCCTAAAGATGCTACCAGAAAACTACTAGAGCTAATCAATGAATCTGGTAAAGTAGCAGGATACAAAATTAATGCACAGAAATCTCTTGCATTCCTATACACTAATGAAAAATCTGAAAGAGAAATTAAGGAAACACTCCCATTTACCACTACAACAAAAAGAATAAAATACCTAGGAATAAACCTACCTAAGCAGACAAAAGACCTGCATGCAGAAAATTATAAGACACTGATGAAAGAAATTAAAGATGATACAAACAGATGGAGAGATATACCAAGTTCTTGTACTGGAAGAATCAACATTGTGAAAGTGACTATACCACACAAAGCAATCTACAGATTCAATGCAATCCCTATCAAACTACCAATGGCATTTTTGAAAGAACTAGAACAAAAAATTTCACAATTTGCATGGAAACACAAAAGACCCTGAATAGCCAAAGCAATCTTGAGAAAGAAAAACGGAGCTGGAGGAATCAGGCTCCTGGACTTCAGACTAAATTACAAAGCTATAGTAATCAAGACAGTATGGTACTGGCACCAAAACAGAAATATAGATCAATGGAACAGGACAGAAAGCCCAGAGATAAACCCACACACATATGGTCACCTTATTTTTGATAAGGGGGGCAAGAATATACAATGGAGAAAAGACAGCCTCTTCAATAAGTGGTGCTGGGAAAACTGGACAGCTACATGTGAAAGAATGAAATTAGAACACTCCCTAACACCATACACAAAAATAAACTCAAAATGGATTAAAGACCTAAATGTAAGGCCAGACACTATAAATCTCTTAGAGGAAAACATAGGCAGAACACTCTATGACATAAATCACAGCAAGATCCTTTTTGACCCACCTCCTAGAGAAATGGAAATAAAAACAAAAATAAACAAATGGGACCTAATGAAACTTAAAAGCTATTGCACAGCAAAGGAAAACACAAACAAGATGAAAATACAACCCTCAGAATGGGAGAAAATATTTGCAACTGAAGCAACTGACAAAGGATTAATCTCCAAAATTTACGAGCAGCTCATGCAGCTCCATATCAAAAAAAACAAACAACCCAATCCAGAAATGGGCAGAAGATCTAAATAGACATTTCTTCAAAGAAGATATACAGATTGCCAACAAACACATGAAAGGATGCTCAACATCACTAATCATTAGAGAAATGCAAATCAAAACTACAATGCGATATCATCTCACACCAGTCAGAATGGCCATCATCAAAAAAACTACAAACAGGGCTTCCCTGGTGGCACAGTGGTTGAGAGTCCGCCTGCCGATGCAGGGGACACGGGTTCATGCCCCGGTCCGGGAAGATCCCACATGCCGCGGAGCAGCTAGGCCCGTGAGCCATGGCCGCTGAGCCTGCACGTCCAGAGCCTGTGCTCCACAACGGGAGAGGCCACAACAGTGAGAGGCCCGTGTACCACAAAAAAAAATAATAATAATAAATCTACAAACAATAAATGCTGGAGAGGGTGTGGAGAAAAGGGAACCCTCTTGCACTGTTGGTGGGAATGTAAACTGATACAGCCACTATGGAGAACAGTATGGAGGTTCCTTAAAAAACTAAAAATAGAACTACCATATGACCCAGCAATCCCACTACAGGGCATATACCCTGAGAAAACCGTAATTCAAAAAGAGTCATGTACCACAATGTTCACTGCAGCACTATTTACAGTAGTCAGGACATGGAAGCAACCTAAGTGTCCATCGACAGATCAATGGATAAAGAAGATGTGGCACATATATACAATGGAATATTACTCAGCCATAAAAAGAAACGAAATTGAGTTATTTGTAGTGAGGTGGATGGACCTAGAGTCTGTCATACAGAGTGAAGTAAGTCAGAAAGAGAAAAACAAATACCGTATGCTAACACATATATATGGAATCTTAAAAAAAAATGGTTGTGAGGAACCTAGGGGCAGGACAGGAATAAAGACGCAGACGTAGAGAATGGACTTGAGGACACGGGGAGGGGGAAGGGTAAGCTGGGACGAAGTGAGAGAGTGGCATGGACATATATACACTACCAAATGTAAAATAGATAGCTAGTGGGAAGCAGCCACATAGCACAGGGAGATAAGCTTGGTGCTTTGTGACCACCTAGAGGGGTGGTATAAGGAGGGTGGGAGGGAGATGCAAGAGGGAAGAGATATGGGGATATATGTATATGTATAGCTGATTCACTTTGTTATAAAGCAGAAACTAACACACCATTGTAAAGCAATTATACTCCAATAAAGATGTTAAAAAAAAAAAAAAAGAAGACTTCTTGGAAGTGCCATGCCACACTTTCACTTCCACTGGTCAGAACTCAGTCACAAGGGCATACTGAGCCACAGGGGAAGCCAAGAAATGCGGTTTGTGGTTGGGCACATTATCCGGACTCTCTTTCTGATGAACAAGGAAAGAATGGTTATTTAGGTAGGCAACTAGATGTCACTGACTCACAGTTTTCCCAGAGTCATTCAGATGATGCCTTATCATCAATACCGAGGTTAACCTCAGACCAACCACAGGTTGGGGGAGGCAGACGGGGAGGCCCTTGATCTTGAGCTTGGAAAGGACAGAGAATTCACATTTAAGTGTGACAGCTCCATGCGGGTGGAGACATAGCTACTGCTGGGAATTGGATGACCCTCACAGACCAGCTGCAAGCTCCCCAGGGCACACCAAAGCCACATGCTTGACCTGGGGCTTGTAGCATTAACCCTAGGATGCCCATGGGGTTCTAGATTTTCAGGGGATGTGTTCCCAGGACACAAGCAGGAAATCCAAGCCTCTAGGCCGGCTCCCCTGTTGTGGCTGGTGCGTTTTACCTCATTGCAGCCTCTGAGCTTTGGCAGACAACGTGAATTCCTTCCTATTCCCTTCACTTTCCAGCTCAGGAAATGGTGGAGAGATATTGGGGTCCCAGAACATGCCTCATGTGGCCCAATATTCCTCGTGGCTGCTGAGCGGACATCAATTCACGGAATTTTTGACAACAGGCTTCTCTCTTCCTGTTGAGAAGTTCCCCAGATATAACGACAGAGAGAGACCTACGGGGGCTCAGCCGGAAAGGAAGGGCTATGGGTAAGTCAGACCTCATGGCTCCTTCAAACACTCAGAGGCAACATTAATCTGGACACTTGGATGAAAGGCCTAGCTCTCTGTGCCAGGCCATTTGTAAACTACATGTCCAGAAAGCATCTCTGGATGCAGAGACCTACTGCTCTCCTTTGTGGGGCGCAAGCACAGGGCTGGGAGGACTCATGCTTTCCCTGGCCATCTCACCGTCTTTTATTTCAGCTACAAATTTAGAAGCAGCATTTAATAAGAAAAACAGAAGCCACAGGAAGAAGGAGGCCCTGGAAACAATATATGTTGCAAAAGACCTTGCATCTCAGCTGCTCCCAATTAGAGGACATCCGGCTGCCTCTAGGGCAAGAACCCAGTGAGGGGCTGATTGATCAGGAATTAAAGATCAGTGATGACCACATCTGAACGCAGCCCCCCTCCCCCCGGGAATGTTCTTTGCTAGCCAGGGCATGATGGTCCCTGTGGACCCCCTGCCCCCCTCTCCTTGACATTGGCTGCTTTTTCTTCCTCCCCTCCTTCCCTCCTGCTCTCTTTCCACCTCTTCTCACTCTTTCTTCTCTCTGTCCCGTTACCCTTTTCCCCTCCATTGTCAAGGTCTCTAGTCCTGTTAGAAGACATCCCTCAAACATTACAGACTGTGTGACGTGTAAGCTAAATGCATCCCTGCTTAAGACGTCGCCTGTCAAAGAGGAGAAGAATGAATAATAACAATAGCCACGCTTACTGACTGCTTATTATGTGCCAGGCAGTGTCCTCAGCACTTAACAATCATTATTAGCTCAGTCGTTCCCCAGAACAATCTCATGTTGCAGTTATTTATGTTGCCCCCATTGAACAGAGAAGGTGGCATTCAGATGAGGTTTGAGGGAGAGACTGAGTGACCTCTTCCTTTCTGCTGTTTCTGCGGGGAACTCCTCTTGAAACTCCCCGTGGGGTCCTTGTGAAGAAGCTCATTTCCTTCAAGGAGGCTGGAGAAGACGCAGGCTTGTGGCATGGCTATAAAAGGGCAGTGGAACTTCTCATTCTATAGGCACAGGTTGATGAGGCAGGTGACAGTGGGTTAACTGGTATGGTATTTTCCCTAGACGCAACTGGTCAACCAGTTGTCCCACCTGTTACTTCTATTCCACATGATTTGGAGTCATTGAATCAGTCGGCATGTGCTTCTTCGGAAGTAATGGGAAGCCCAAACAAAGTGTTTCAGTGATGAAGCCATTGATCATCTCCCCTAACAAGACATCCAGAGGTAGAGTGGTTCCAGGGCTGGTTAATTCAACAGCTCACTGATGGCATCGAGGACTCAGGTTCCTTCTATCTTTCTTACCGTCATCCTCAATGGCATCCCTCATGGTGTGAAGGCGGCTGCCACAGCTCCAGGCAAACATCCACACACAACATCCAGAAGTGGAAAGGGGGATATCTCCTCCTTGTGTCTCTTTATAGGAGCTAAGAATCCTTTCCCAGAAGCCCCCAGGAGACTTCTCACACCTCATTGGCCAGAACTGGTCACATGTCCATGTCTAAGCCAGAAACAGGAAAAAGGGATGGAGCCACATGTTTGCATCAACGGATCAGGATTTACCCACATCTGCGTGGGGGAGCAGTGGGCATGGAAGAGGCACACGGCTGTTGGGTTGAAAACCAATATGCTCTGCCCCAGGTATCTTCCTTAATGACACATTCCCATCTACCCCACCTTACAAAGTGTTGTCATGCCAATGAGTTCAATGTTCAGTTTCTTTGCAGGCTAGGGAAACTACCTGTTCTAAATGCAAAACATGTGAAATTCACCTTTTTCCGATTGTTTTAGTCTTTTGCCTGGACACACAGAGCTTTGCCTTGCCAGTGTGTATCTGATCAAACACCAATAACGATACAGTTAAAACAAGAAACAGGCCCAAATTCCTGGCTCGGCTCGATTCAGAGGTAACCACATACAGACTTTCTGAGTGTTTCTGTAACGGATTTTGAGCTCTGCCTGTGTTTAGAAGAGATTGGTGTCACATATAAGCAACGTGGAGCCAGGGAAAGTGTAGGCTGATTCAGGAGACTGTCCATCGCAGTCTCTCCTGACTCTCTGGCTCCCTACAGAGATGGACACCACAGAAAGATACGGACAGACAGCGAGAGAGCTCGTACTGAGCTTCTCTCATCTCCTTCCCATGCAGGATATGCAAAGACTGCTCCAAAGAAACGGACAGCTGATCTCTTAAGACGCAGAACATCTCACGGAATCCCCAAATACGTCACCCTATCATCCCATAAGCAGTCCTAAATCCTAGACCACAGGACCACTTGTGCAAGATCTCACAGCTAGCCCGGAATAGAGCTCAGTATGCTTAGATCCCACCACCAAACCTGGCACTATTACAGAATAATAAGAAAAATAACCCCCATGTGGTCAGCTTTCACCATGTGCCAGGGACTGTCCTCAGCATTTTATATTCCTCACCTCATTTGCTCTCCCAGGAATGCTGGGAGGTGGGTGTGATTTTTAATGCTCGTTTTTCAGTTACCCATTAACACCTTGGTGAGGCTGTTCAGTGAACCACCTCAGGTTCCCTAGCTAGTAAGTGGCAGAGCCAGGAGTTTAAGCTAAGCCTGTCTCTCTAACAATAAGCTACGTATACCGCCATGAGCATTCCAAGCATCTCCCTAGCACTGAAGTATTTCTTTTAAGTCTTTGTTGAATTTGTTACAATATTGCTTCTGTTCTATGTTTTGATTTTTTGGCCCTGAGGCATGTGGGATCTTAGCTCCCCAACCAGGGATCGAACCCGCACCCCCTACATTGGAAGGCGAAGTCTTAACCACTGGACTGCCAGGGAAGTCCCCAGCACTGAAGTTTTTCATTAACATGGACGGTGGTGGCAATGAGCAAAGATTATTCTAGAGGCTGATGAATAGCACTCTAATTATTTAGAAAACGCTAATAATCCAATAAATGGCCATGCGTGGAAGTAACGCAGAAAACTGTGTGAAGCCACCAGGAAAAGAAAGGAGTATGGGAACATTTCCTTGGGGAGAGAGTGGTCTTGCTGACCCTCTGTCTCAAGAATCACTCCCAGGGCTTCCCTGGTGGCGCAGTGGTTGAGAGTCCGCCTGCCGATGAGGGGACGCGGGTTCGTGCCCCGGTCCGGGAAGATCCCACATGCCGCGGAGCGGCTGGGCCCGTGAGCCATGGCCAGTGAGCCTGCGCGTCCGGAGCCTGTGCTCCGCAACGGGAGAGGCCACGGCAGTGAGAGGCCCGCGTACCGCAAAAAAAAAAAAAAAAGAAAAAAAGAAACACTCACTCCTCAAACAATTATATGTATACAAAGGTTCATAGCAGCTTTATTCAAAATAACCAAAAAGTGGAAACAACTCAAATGTCCATCAATGGATGAACAGATAAATTGTGGTCTACCTATAGGGTGGAATATTATTCAGCCATAAAGATGAATGAAATTCTGACACATGCTACCATGTAGATGAACCTCACAAACATCATGCTGAGGGAAGGGAGCCAAACACAAAATGTCACATATTGCATGATTCCTTTTCTTGATTATTATTCTGTTTGGCCACGCGCGCAGCTTGTGGGATCTTAGTTCCTCTGCCGGGGATCGAACCCAGACCCTCAGCTGTGGAAGCACGGATTCCTAACCACTGGACCACCAGGGAAGTCCCAGTACGATGCCTTTCTATGAAATATCTAGAATAGGCAAATTCAAAGAGAGAGGAAGCAGGTTGTTGGTGTCCAGGGGCTGGGGGAGGGGGGAATGCAGAGCAACTATTTAATGGGTATGGGGTCTTCTCCTGGGGTGACAAAAATGGACTGGAACTAGATAAAGGTGATGCTTAGACAACATCACGAATGTACTAAATGCCCCTGAATTACTCCACTTAAAATGGTCAATTTTATGTTATGTGAATTTCACCTCAATGAAGAGAAGAAGAAAAGAATCAGTTATCCTGATTATAAAATCATCACATTCTCATCAAAACATCTGAAAGGGACACAGCCACTCTCCTTCCAACAGGTGGGGTGAGAGCTGGCACTCTAAGGACGGCTGAAGCTGCTACTAGCAACTGCTAATATAGGCACTGCTTGATAAAGTCAGATTGCTAAGTGCGGAGCAGCCCCATGGAATAACATAACAACATTTTAAGAAAGCAGGATGCATTGCTGATGGCTGAGGTCTGCAGGACCACTGCAGGGAAGCAGCAGTACCACTGAGAGATCTGACCACATATCAGAAAGGCTGGCTGACTCTGGGTCTGCCTGGGGAAACATCTCTGAAATTAGTATGTTAGAGAAAAATGCAATCATTAGGTCTGAAATCGCCTTTGTCCTCCAGGAGGAAATTGAATTGGCTTCCTCTGACATCAGTTACCTTTTAGACGAAGCCTCCTGTGTTCCTGATTTGCAATTTCATTGGGCAGGGGGGCAGGATCTGGTTTCTGTCTGCTTGGGACGGGAGGGGTGGGGGGCAGGTGGAGAAGAAAGGGGATCAAGCAGCAGTTACAGGGCTGGCGGAGGGAATTCTCAGCCACAAACATCCAAGGCACCTCGTCTGTTGAGAAAGAGAAAATTGCAGTGACCCTCAACTTTTGATTTTCAAAAGCTGGGTGACTGTCAAGTGCGTATGCAAACACTGACATCTCAGTGACAAAGCTACGCTGGAATATAGGCTCCAGATTTCCTAAGGGGTGAGGGTAGATGGCCTTCATCTAGTGGAAGGAAAGGGGAGATCCCAGCCCTCCACAAGAAACAAAGAGCTTCTGGAAAACATCCGGATCCGTCACTTCTGCAGGACCTACCCTCCACCCACCGGGAGTGGCGTGTGCATTGTCCAAGGGGATGTTACAGCAGGTTGGCGTATCCCTTTGGAGATGGCACACGGTAACGTGACAAAAGACAGAGGCCTCCCGGCTCCCAAAGTTTCCTTCTTCTGTTTGCCCCTTTAGTGAAGATGTCGCTGCCTTACCTCCTGTGCCTGGATCAAAATGGGCTTTCACCCGGGCTTTCCCAAGGTCTTCCCCGTGGTCCACCTTGGCCTCACCTGACCCTCTCTGCATCCCACCACTTATAATAATTTTCTTTCCTCATCTGTGCTAAAGCCATAACTATGGCCCCATCATTCTTACAGTCCTTTACGTACTTCTTGGAAGGTTCCCCACTTGGCACCACTGGCCTCTGCTGACTCATCCTTCCCTCCTTGAAGGCTCCCTCTACTATCTAGCACTTCCCCCTGCACTGGGACCTCCCCAGCTTTCAGTCTCACCCCCAGTAAACATACGGGTGTCTTTCCAGTTCAACACACCTATTGGGAAGCACTCTTATCCAGGTATCGAGTTGAGAGCTTTCACATTATTTTCACATTTATATGAGAACTCTGGAAGACTTGAATGAACCCTGTTTCATCAACACTATGGAATATTATGCACCTGTTGAAAAGAATGCATGAGGGCCATGTGTTGACCTGAAGAGGTAGCTGATATACCAAGCTAAGAAACAATCAGCATGTGATCAAGGTTAACCTCCTCAGCAACAGGCCGATCGCACGTACTGCTGATAGGATGTGATGAGAATTTGCCTGTGTTCTTCCTCCCCAGAACCTATCGCAGAGTCTACGCAAGAGAAACAAATCAGACAAAGACCCACTGAGGGGCATTCTACAAAATAATTGGCCGGTATTCTTCAAAAGTGTCAAGGTCATGAGAGACTTAAAAGGACTAAGGAACTGTCTCGGATTGGAGGAGACTGAGCAGACATGACGACTGAATGCAGTGTGGCGCCCTGGATGGGGATATTGGGGGGAAACGGGTGACACGTGAATGAGGGTGGAGTTTAGTTCACAGTAATGTATTGGAGTTGGTTTCTTGGTTTTGACAAATGTACCCTAGGAGAAACTGGGTGAGGGCTATGCGGGAACTCTTCGCAACTTGTCTGCAAATCTAAAACTATTCCAAAATTTGAAGTTTTTAAAAACAACAGCAGGTTGTAAGGTGAATAGTATACTCTCATTTGTTTTTAAAAATCAAAACCGATAATGGATGGACCTAGAGATGACCATACTAAGCGAAGTAAGTCATCTGTAGTGAGGTGGATGGACCTAGATCCTGTCATACAGAGTGAAGTTAAGTCAGAAAGAGAAAAACAAATACCGTATATCCATATATTAACGCATATATATGGAATCTAGAAAAATGGTACTGATGAACTTAGTGGCAGGGCAGGAATAGAGACACAGACGTAGAGAACGGAATTGAGGACACAGTGGGGGAAGGGGAGGCTGGGAAGAAGTGAGAGAGCGGCATGGACATATATACACTACCATGTATAAAATAGCTAGCTAGTGGGAAGCAGCCACATAGCACAGCAAGATCAGCTCGGTGCTTTGCGACCACCTAGAGGGGTGGGATGGGGAGGGTGGGAGGGAGGCTCAAGAGGGAAGAGATATGGGGATATATGTAGCTGATTCACTTTGTTATAAAGCAGAAACTAATGCACCATTGTAAAGCAATTATAATTCAATAAAGATGTAATAAAAAAAAGAAAAAATCAAAACCAATAATGGATGGACCTAGAGATTATCATACTAGGTGAAGTACGTCAGACAGAGAAAGACAAATACTATATTGTATCATTTATATGTGGAATCTAAAAAACAGTACAACTGAACTTATTTACAAAACAGAAACAGATTCACAGACATAGAAAACAAACTTATAGTTACCAAAGGGGAAGGGGAGAGGGATAAATTGGGAGTACGGGATTAACAGATTCACACTACCGTACATAAAACAGATAAACACATGGATTTACTGTGTAGCACAGGGAATTATATTCAATACCTTGTAATAAACTATAATGGAAAAGCATCGAAAGAAGAATACAGATATATACACATACATGTATAACCAAATCACTTTGCTGTACACCTGAAACTAACACAATATTGTAGATCAACTATACTTCCATTAAAAAAAAATAAACATGCCCCTATGTACAAACATGGCATAGAAGGACACACGCTAAACGTGGGGTGGGGGTGAGATGAAGGGTAAGGGGCTTATTAACATCTTTCTGTTACTTGAACTGCTGCGATTAACAACCTGTTTTTATGCTATCTGACCTGTTGCAGAGAGTAAAATATGCGATCTTTTAAAAATCTAATAAAGTTTGAGGTGTGGGGGGGGGGATGCTTCTCTATCTCCAAAAGCAGTGGCAGGAGAATATTTATTGGAGCTTTAACAAGGAGGGCCAAATTACACCCTCCCCCAACCCCTGAAATAGTTTCTCTCTCCAGACACACAGTGGTATTTCCACTGGCCCCGTTAGGCAGTTAAACTTGATGCCAAGTATGAGAACAATTATTACCCAAAGTTTGGCAGCTTGTAAATAACAGCCCTCAGTGGTATCCCGCAAAGAATTTTATATATTAAGAGAGGTTTACGGGAAAATGTCCACTTCATACTACCCATGAAACCTGAAGATGTTGAATGTGATTTTGACTCATGGAATGGGGGAGTTCTGGTAGGGGCCGGATGCTGTAGGATGAAGCAGGAAGAATAAAGAGGGAAAAGCTCTAAGAAGAGGTGGAGGGAACTGAGAATTAAGAAACCACTTACGTGCCATTTGCAGAGATGTGGGTGGGCCTAGAGACTGTCATACAGAGTGAAGTAAGTCAGAAAGAGAAAAACGAATATCGTATAATATCGCTTATAGGTGGAATCTAGGAAAATGGTACAGATGACCTCACTTGCAAAGCAGAAATAGAGACACAGATGTAGAGAACAAACTTATGGATACCAAGGGGGTGAAGGGGGATGGGATGAATTGGGAGATTGGGATTGACATATTTACACTACTATGTATAAAATAGATAACTAATGAGAACTTACTGTATAGCACAGGGGACTCTACTCATTGCTCTTTGGTGACCTAAATGGGAAGGAAATCCAAAAAAGAGGGGATATATGTATATATATAGCTGATTCGCTTTGCTGTACAGCAGAAACTAACACAATATGGTAAAGCAACTACACTCCAATACAAATTAATAAATATAAAATAAAATTTGGGAGAGCAAGCAATATGGTAATATTCATTTAATGAAAAAAAAAAGAAAAGAAACCACTCCTGAGAGAAGAGACTGAGACAAACTGCAGAGCATCTGAGGAGAGAAAGGGGGCAAAGATTCCCATGAGGAGAACCAGCTGAAATAGTGTTATAACTAAGAAGGTTTCGTAGGGTGTCCAAATACAAGATAAAAACACAAACACCAGTAACTTTCTTTTATGGCAGCCTCAATCAATTACACAATGTCAGGGGCCAAAAGATCTATCCATGTCAACAACAAAAAGCAGACACACACACACACACACACACACACACACAATACTGAGGCATAAAGTTACAAGAAATACCCAAGATCTATGTGGTAATACTTATAAAACTTCACTGGAGCACATGAGTAGACCTGAAAAATGGAAAGACTTACCTTGTTCTTTGGGTAAAAAGGCTCAACATTGTAAAGATGTTGATTTCACCCCCACTTTAATCCAGAACTTCAATGCAATTCCAAGCAACCTCCTAAGAGGGTTCATAATATAACTTGAAAGGCTGATGCTAAAATTCACCTAACATGAAAAGCCATGAAATTGTAAAAGAACAGCCATGAGACAGTAAAATATACTAAAAGCTGTAATCATCAAAAAGGTGTGGTCTCCGTAAATGGAGGTGTAGTTGTTTTTCGTTTGTTGTGTTTTTTTTTTAAATTGTTTGGCCACGCTGTGCGGCATGGGGGATCTTAGTTCCCCAACCAGGGATAGAACGCACACCCCCTGCATTGGAAGCACAGGGTCTTAACCACTGGACTGCCAGGGAAGTCCCTGGAGGTGCAATTGTTGATTCCTTGCCATCCCGAGCATCCAACCTCCCCTTCCCATTCCCAAAGAGCACCCTGAATAGCCAGAGTTTAGGTGGGATTGACCTTATCCCCACCTCTAGGGTGACATCTGATTAGCACAAGCCAGTCTGCATGTTCCATTCTCCTACCCCAGTGCTGGGTTCAAATCAGATCACAGAAGGACAACTTCACCTAATTCTGGAATGCCGATTTATGTAGACTCTCTCTTTTTCCTGTTGGATACGACCAAGGAAGCATGTAACCTTGGAAGCTCCTGGATTCAAACCAAGGTGGTGCCAAGACAAAGAAAGCAGAGACAGTAAATGCAGAGACAGAAGGCAGGTCCTGCCTACGTCATCTGGGTTGTGAGAGCCCGCCTTGCCTGAAGCCCCGGACTTCTCAATTATAAGTCAATCAATTCATTGCATTTTTTTAATCCGTTCTATTGAGTTTTCCTTGTTTGCAACTAAAAATACCTTCCCTGCTTCGATACAGATTGGACACATAGATAAACGGAATAACATAGAGTATCCAGAAAAGTGTGTGTGTGTGTGTGTGTGTGTGTGTGTGTGTTTCACATCCCAGTGTGTGTAACAGGGAAGAACAAAATCTGACTCCATGCTGGATCTGTTTACTTTAACCTTTGCTCTGTTGCTTTTGTTACTGTAATCGCTAAAAGGATGTTGTCTATAGCTATCGGCATACATAATGGCCTCCCTTGGGGAACCCTGCCCCTCTGCCTAAACGTTAAACTAAAGTACTTTTGTTCAGCTCACAGGGAAACATTCTGACCCTGCTTACCTGTGAATGGCTGCAAGAAAGAAGAAATAACACATCCCCTCCCCAAGGCTGGCCAAACCAGGAGATGTTTTGCGAGACTTATGGCCTTTTTACTTTACTTCCTCACCTCCTCCCCCTCTCGGCTCTATAAAAGAAACTAGGATCCAGACCCTGATAAGATGGTACTCTAGGACATTAGTCTGCCATCTTCTCGGAGACGGCTTTCTGAATAAAGTTGCTATTTCCTGCCTCAACACCTCATCTCCTGGTTTATTGGCCTGTCGTGCGGCGAGCTTGGACTTGGTAACATGTGGTAACACGTGTGTTTTTGCACGAGTGGTTCTTAAGCCACCCTCGTCATCAGCATCGCTTTGGGGACTTTGGGGACTTCTGAAATGCAGGCTGCAGGTGAGCAGAATTAGAATGGGGACTCTGCCTTTGTAACAAGCTTCCCAGCTATTTCTCAGGCATGGGGAATTCTGAGAGCTACCAGAAAAGAGACGTGTTTCAAACTGTGGGTCATGACCCATCAGTGGGTTGTGAAATCAATTTAGAAGTTCTGGGTCGGCATTTTTTTAAACGAAAGAATGGGTTGGGGTGGGATGGAATGGAACAAAACAGAATAAGGCAGAACACGTCAGAGAGTGTCACAGCAGAAAAGGTAAATACTGCTTTATGGAATTTTTGTTTTAGTTATACATATGCAAAGCTGAGATCCAGCTGGCATTCAGCACTACAACTGTACCCGTGGTTAAAATACCAAAATGCATTTCTACTGGTTGGGAGACAGCTGTTGCCTGCCCACGTGCCCTCCTGCTGTCTTGGGATACCCTCTCCCCACAACCTCACTCAGATTCAGCAACAAAAGGGTTAACTTCTGGCACAGCAGGGGGCTTCCAAAACCTGGCTCAGCTTTAAGACCAAATTCTGATGGGTCAGCCTCCTGGCCTTCCCAGATGTTAAATATTTTGACTCTCACCTCTGTACATGTGTGTGAGCATAACGGATTGGAATATTAAAATGGATTGCAATTACTGAGAAAGTTTGAAAAGCACGGTTAAGGGCCAAGGGTTCTCAGAGGGCCCCGGTGATGGGAAGGGGGCGGGGGCGGGGGGTGGGGTGCGGAGGTGGGCGCTGGGTGTATTCAGGTTCGTTTGTCCATCCCTTCACCTGGCCGGGCTTCACAAGGCAAAGCAAACAAGGAATGGCCTTTGCTTCTTTTGCACATATTTAATCTGAAAACAAACAGTGGGAGGGTGTGTAAATACACACGCCAAACCCACCACTGGAAGAGCGGGTGGGGAGAACACCAGATCGAACGGGACGATAATGATGTCCAACTACTAGCCAATGTCCAGAGGGGATCCAGAGATCGGGAGGAAACTGAGAGAAGACAGAAATGAAACACTGCTTCTCTGGTCCAGTGGACCAGCATGATCAGATTCCAGCACTGATGAGAATTTTAAATACATCAGTTCTTCGAGTGCTAAATAATAAACCTTATGTTTTGAGATAAGATTCGGCAAGAGACAATGTTTTCATGAATTCAACATGGCCAATATCATTCAAACCTTAGACTCCAAGTAAAATCCATTTCCTAAGACGCTGCCCATCTTGTGACTCTCTGTCTTCCTATCCCACTCGCTCACTTAAATATGATCTGCCCACTTTTTAAAAAACTGTTCATCCTTAGGAGCAGGACGGGAATAAAGACGCAGACGCAGAGAATGGACTTGAGGACACGGGGAGGGGGAACGGTAAGCTGGGACGAAGTGAGAGAGTGGCATGGACATATATGCACTACCAAACGTAAAATAGATAGCTAGTGGGAAGCAGCTGCATCGCACAGGGAGATCAGCTCGGTGCTTTGTGACCACCTAGAGGGGCGGGATAGGGAGGGTGGGAGGGAGACGCAGGAGGGAGGGGATATGGGGATATATGTATACATGTAGCTGACTCACTTTGTTACAAAGCATAAACTAACGCACCATTGTAAAGCAATTATATTCCAAAAAAGATGTTAAAATAAATAAATAAATAAATAACTGTTCATCTTTAAGTCCACTCTCAATGACTTTGGAAATAAGTACACACCCTTGAAACCATCACCACAATCAATGCCATAAACGTATCCATCACTTCCAAAAGTGTCCTCCTGCCTCTTATTTTGGGTGTGTGATAAGAACACTTATTAAACTTACCCTCTTGGCAAAATTTTAAGCACACAGTACAGCGTTGTCAGCTACAGGCACTGTGGTGTACAGGAGGTCCCTAGGACTTACTATTCACCTTCTCTAACTGAAGCTTTGTGTCCTTTGACAAATCCTTCCTGTTCCCTCCTCCCCTCAGCCCCTGGCAACCCCTATTCTACTGTCTGCTTCTGAGTTCTGTTCTTTTATATTCATCATGTGAGTGGTATCATGCAGTATTTGTCCTTCTGTATCTGGCTTATTTCACTTAGGGTAACGTCCTCCAGGTTCATCCATGTTGTCACAAATGGCAGTATTTCCTGCTTTCCCGTGGCTGAAGACCATTTCATCGAATTAGACACCACATTTTCTTTATCCATTTGTCTGTCAGTGGACATTTAGGTTGCTTCCATATCTTGGTTATTGTGGATAATGCTGCCCTGAGCATATAATGAGAATAACACGGCATCTTCGAGATCCTGATTTCAATTTCTTTGGATATATGTCCAGTAGTGGGATTACTGAATCGTACGGTAGCTCTGTTTTAAATTTTTTGAGGAACCTCCATGCTGTTCTCCATAGTGGCTGCACCAATTTATATTCCCACCAACAGTGCACAAGGGTTCCCTTTTTTCCACATCCTCACCAACATTTGTTTTTTGTTTGTTTTGTTTTGAAATAACAGATATCCTAACAGGTGTGAAGTGGTTTTTTCATCAGGGTTTTAATTTGCCTTCCCTTGATAATTAGTGATGTTGAGCATCTTTTCATGTATCTGTTGGCCATCTGTATATATCCCTTGGAAAAATATCTAGCCAAGACCTTTGCCCATTTTTAAATCAGGTTATTTAGTTTTTTGCCGTTGAGCTGTAGGAGTTCTTTAGATATTTTAGGTATTAATCCTTTATCAGATAGATGGTTTGCAAATACTTTCCCCCATTCCGTAGGTTGTCTTTTCAGTTTGTTGATTGTTTTCTTTGTCGCAAGGATCCAGCTGTTGCCAGCACTTGAAAAAATGTTCCACAGGAAGACTGGCAGAATGAAGCTCACTGCAGTGCTCAATTTACTCCAGTAAATTCCTCCAACCCAGTCTCAGTTCAGCTAGATTCTTCTGACCCTCCATCCTACTGCTAGGGATTTACCCACAGATGTGCTTTGGGGAGAGGGTCTAGGCGGGGAAGGGATAGGACTGCCAGACAAAATACAGGATGCCCAGTTAAAACTGAATTTCAGATCAACAAAAACTTTTAGCATAAATGTGTCCCATGCAATATATGGGATATACTAAAAAAAAAAACATTGTTTATCTGCAATTCAGATTGAACTGGGCATCCTGTATCTTAATTTGCTAAATCGGGCAGCTCAAGGAAGGAGGGGCTGCAGGAAAGAGGAGAGGCGTTCATTTTCCACGTTGTACTTTTCTGTACTGTTTGAATATTCAAACATTATAAAATTTAGGATTTTTTAATGTAAGCAGGAATTACACGAGACCTCGACCATTTCGGTGGGTTTGCTTTCCTCTTAATTCTTTGTAATTTTTATACATTTCTTAATGGTTAAAGACATCTTTTAAGATTAAAAAAAAAAAAATCAGCTCCGCGTAAGTAGAAAAAGGGCAATAAAGAAGCGCTTTTCAGATGAACGGATGGGGGAAGAAAGGGTTAAAGTTAAATATGGAAAGTGACCGGAAAAGTCAGGGCCGTTTGAACAGTAAATGAACCGAAAGAAAATACCAGAAATGGAAGCAAAGCCAAAACACGGCAAGAGGGAGAAGTGGAAACAGCGGTGGGTGTCAGTGTCAGGTGGCCGCATGGTAGAACTCTGCGTCTTATTTTAACCAGCCCTGAACCCTCTCCGGTATTTATTTTAGCATGACTCTTATATGATAAACTACATCTCTCTCATTCCTATCATTCTGGTTTCAACACCCTTATTGCACAATCCATCTGCAGAATGCAGACAGTCCTGAATAATTTACACTTTGCTTTTGTGACTCTGGAATTCACACGTTTATGAATTAAAACGTTTTGCCCTAGGCTGAAAATAAATATTTTCTCTGTCCTTGACAGCATTTCAGTTCCCGTCAGGCAACCGGAAACTTTCCCCTGAAGGTTGGACAATTGTCCTTCTGCCCGCAGGGACTTGCCAGCCCCCACTGGGCCTCCAGAGGCAACTGAGAAAGTCGAGTGAACATTTTCCATTAAATCCTCCTGGAGCATCATTTATCTTGCTCAAACCTTCCTAGGAAAAATTTCCCTGTGAAAACCAAAAAAAAAAAAAGAAAGTCGTTTTGTAAACTGTGAAATGTAGCACACACCACACTGCTCAGGAGGAGGCTGGTCTCTCCAGGCCAGGAATTCTGGAAAGTTCTGTCTGCCTCTAGCCGGTTTGTTTGTTCTGTACACTGGCCCTTGTGGTTGGGAATTCGCAGCTGCACAAAAGGAGCTTTCTTGGAGTGAAGAGGAATAGCCACAAGGCCTGCATAACAGGTGGTGGTAATGAAGCCAGTAGCCAAAGCAGCTGGTGGTGCTTGTAACACGCATGTCATGGGGTCGGGTCCCCAGGAGCCCTGGGGTTGGGCGACCCAGCCCGGGGAGCTTCCTGATGCTTCCTGATGAGGTCTGTATTTATCTGGTCCCCGCTGTCTGCGGCTCTGAGGATGAGGGGCTAGGTGGGACACAGTGCCTCACATTCCTTCTAGCTCTGGTTTTCCTCCTTTTTTTTTTTGCAGTAGGCGGGCCTCTCACTGTTGTGGCCTCTCCCGTTGCGGAGCACAGGCTCCGGACGCGCAGGCTCAGCGGCCATGGCTCACGGGCCCAGCCGCTCCGCGGCACGTGGGATCTTCCCGGACCGGGGCACGAACCCGTGTCCCCTGCATCGGCAGGCGGACTCTCAACCACTGCGCCACCAGGGAAGCTCTGGTTTTCCTTCCTGATTCAGAAAACACATTGACTCCATTCCCTGGAACCCAGAGCTTGGCACAGACTAGGCTGCTCCTACCGGGAGACCTCCACAGGCCCAGAGCAGAGACCCAGGAGGAGGGGATGGGGGACATCCTGTGACAGTAGACAGGCCTGGGCTCACCAGCCACGCCTTCTTTAGCCCAGCTCACCTGCAGAGGGAGCATCCTCGCTACACCAGGCAGACTGGCCCTCTGGTAACAACAGCAAGTGACAGGCACTTGAGGAAGGAAAGAAAATGACCTCTGGGTTGACATTCAGGACATAAAGGGGAAGATTGCACAGGGTAAAGGGCCCAGAACCTGAAGCCAGGTGGCCCCGGGTTCAAATGCTGCCCCATCACTCCTGGCTGTGACCCCGGGGAGGTGCTGAAATATTCAGTGTCTCCATCTGGGAACTGGAGGTGGAATTAACAGTCCCTGCCTCAGGCGGGGTGACAGGTTCCTCTCTGGGTGCACTTAGAGCAACGGCGCTGAGTGTTGAATATGAGCTGTCGCTGTGCCTACAGTCACACAGGTCATTCTCTTGGCAAACTTCCACAGAAAAAGTAGGAGGAAAATTGGGTGAGTGTCCACACTGGGTTCAGCAGACCAGGACCTCTGGTGCAGCAAACGCTGCAGGGCAAGGAGACCGATAAAAACTTCCTTCCTTTGACGTGATCCTTCACGGCTCTCTTATCTCCTTCCCCTTGGAAGGCTTCCGCCCACCCTTGGGAAGTTAATGAAAGAGCAGGGGAGGGGAATTCCCTGGTGGTCCAGTGGTTAGGACTCCGTGCTCTCACTGCCAGGGGCCCGGGTTCAATCCCTGGTTGGGGTACTAAGATCCCACAAGCCACACGGTGTGGCAAAAAAATTAATAAATAAAAATAATAAAAATAAAGACACCTGACGATAGCCAGTACTGGAGCGCCCACACACACACAAAAAAGAGCAGGGGAAAGACAGTGGTGCCCAGTTTGTGCCACGCAGCTAACGGGGAAGCAGAGCTGCCTCGGGTGACGCACGTTTGGTTTCCGCTGTCAACTTGAGCAGGTGCATGCACTTAAGTGCTGAACAAAAATGTCGGAAAAGCATTTGAACCAGAAACCGTGTGTTCACAGGAAGGGGTTAAATGAGGATGGACTAAGGTGTACCCAACGTACGAGGCATTTCAACCCCCCGCAGATACAAGCAGACGCTGAACATCCCTATAATATGGTGGTTCCAAGCGCAGGTTCTCGAGCCAAAGACACTGGGTTCAAACCCCGACTCTCCCACTTTCTAATTGTGTGATATTGGGAAAGACATTTATCCTCTCCAGCAGCGCTGCCTGGTAGAACTTTCTGCAGGAATGGAAATGTTCTGTACCTGTGCTGGGCTGTGTATGGAGCACCTGAGACATTGGCTAGCCCACAGTTTAGTTAATTAATGCTCATTTTAATTTAATTAAATGCTGTTCATTACGGTAGCCTCTAGCCACACGTGACTATTTATTTTACTGGAGTAGAGTTGATTTATAATGTTGTATTAGTTTCAGGATTCAGTTATAATATATAGACATAGATAGACATATATATGTTCTTTTTCAGATTCTTTCCATTATAGGTTATTGCAAGATATTGAGTATAGTTTCCTGTGCTCTACAGTAGGTCCCTGTTGTTTATGTATTTTATACATAGTCGTGTATATCTGTTAATCCCAAACTCCTAATTTATCCCTCCCCCACTTTCCCCTTTGGTAACCAGAAGTTTGTTTTCTATGCCTGTGAGTCTATTTCTGTTTTTTAAAAAAAGTTCATTTGTATCATTTTTTTTAGATTCTACATATAAGTGATGTCAGATGGTGTTTGTCTTTCTTTGTCTTACTTCACTCAGTATGATCATCTCCGGGTCCATCCATGTTGCTGCAAATGGCTTTATTTCATTCTTTTTTTATGGCTGGGTAGTATTCCATTGTATATATGTACCACATCTTCTTTATCCGTTCATCTGTCTATGTACCACATGTGACTATTAAAACTGAATTAGCTAATTCATTTGATTTCATAAGCCTCTGTTTTTCCCCTCTGTAACATGGGTATAATAATAGTATCCACCTCACAGAATTAAATGAGATAAAGTGTAATAGGCCAAGTTCTTGGTAAGCATCTAATAAATGTTAGCTACTAATATGGTGAGTTTTATTGGGTACCCAGTAATCTCTCTCCTCCCCGCCCACAGCTTGCAACTCCTCTTGTGTGACCTTCTCACCCCACCTTGGGGAGGCAAAATAACGGCCTCCTAAAGATGTACACGGTACAATCCCCTGAACCTGTCAATTTGTTAGGCTACGTGGCTAAGAGGAATTAAGGTTACACGTGGAGTTAAGGTAGTTAATCAGCTGACCTTAAAATAAGGACACCATCGGGACTCCCCTGGCGGGACTCCCCTGGCGGTCCAGTGCTTAAGACTCCGCACTGCCAAGGCAGGGGGCACAGGTTCGGTCCCTGGTCAGGGAACTCAGATCCCGCATGCCGCAGAGCACAGCCAAAAACTAATAATAAGGACACTATTTTGGATCATCCAGTTGGGCCCAGTGTAATCACGAGACTCCTTAAAATGTGGAAAAGGGGAGAAGAAGAGACGGTCAAAGGGATGCAGTGTGAGAAAAACTCGAATGGCCACTGTTGGCTTTGAGGATGGAGAAAGGGGCCAAGGAATGGGGCAGCCTCTAGAAGCTGGAAAAGGCAAGAAATGGACCCTCCCCTAGAACTTCCAGAAGGAACCAACCCTGCCGACACCTCCACTTTAGCTCAGTGAGACCCATTTCAGACTCTGGACTTCCAGAACCACAAGATAATAAAGTTATGTTCTTTTAAGCCTCGAAGTGCGTGGGAATTTGTTACAGCCGAGGCAGGAAAGGAATACAAGCACTGCCTTGCTGATTCCATGAAAAGATTGCCCGTCTGGCCCCGATGAACCTCCAGCGGTGTCCGCTTTGGATTTCACTGGTCAATGTCACGGTTAATCACAAACCTATAAATCAAACGGAGGGAAGGGGGGAACCTGAAAGACCTCTCATTTAAAGTGTCTTTTCTGCAAGAGAAGGATCTGCGTTCCGTTATATTTTCAAAGTCCCATTTATATGTTTCAAGTCAGTTCTTCTCTAAATGGTGCAGAACGAATTTTAGTCCCCAGTGCACACCCTTTAGAGGATTGTGGGGTTAAAATGAAAATAAATTGACAATGGGTGTATATTGTTCCTTGCAGTGAAGTATCTCTTTCTTTGCCAAACCGCTTCTCCGTTTCTGAGGCACCCTCCAAGGAAACAGGGCCATTTTGGGGTACCTTGGATGCCTTAGAGCTGGAGGGATGACAAAGGGCGGGGTTGTACCAGCTCCAGGGAATCTGGCCCGACGCTGGGGAGGAGGGAGGACAAACCCACGATGACTTTTGACTTTTGCTTATGTACCTCTCCAGCTCACCCACAACCCCTACCACAAAGGCATTCCTGCTTCTCTCCCCAAAAGCACAACTTGGCTTCCAAGAAACAGGGAAGCAGTGTTTTATACCAGATTCCACTTGGTTCGATCAAAGATGTTGATTCAAACTTTTCCGGCAAAGGAGGAATCATACTGTCAGCTTCTCGGGGTCAGCCTCATTTCTAACGTCAGGACAGGAGATACAGGTCCACAACCCCTTATGCACAAATCTGAAGTCCAGACAGGTCTGAACACCAAAAGTGTTCCCATAACTCCTCTGGCAGCAAAACCTGAGTGACTCACCGTGAGGTGATGTGATGTTTATCCAGCTTAGTGTCACTATTCCTAAAACTTACTGCAGAAAATAATGTGTTATTACAGAGTTCTTCCCCAAACCCTGCTGGCAGGGGGTTTCCATAAGATGCAGTATATGTAACAGATTACTGTTCAAAATTCCAAACAAATTCCCATTTCCTAAACACACTTGATTTGGGTAACACAGAGGTTTTGGATAATGGATTATGAATTTGTACTAGATTTGCATTTCTCATTGCATCATCATTTTCCCTCTCTTATTACACCTAGGAACCTAAAAATTTTGAAGTATCTTTTCCCTAGATAATATTTTTCATTTAAAATGACATGCAGGGACTCCCCTGGTGGCACAGTGGTTAAGAATCTGCCTGCCAATGCAGGGGACGCTTGTTCGAGCCCTGCTCCGGGGAGATCCCACAGGCCGCTGAGCAACTAAGCCCGTGCGCCACAACTACTGAGCCTGCGCTCTAGAGCCTGCGAGCCACAACTACTGAAACCTGTGCGCCTACAGCCCATGATCCGAAACAAGAGAAGCCACCGCAATGAGAAGCCCGCACACCGCAACGAAGAGTAGCCCCTGCTCGCTGCAGCTAGAGAAAGCCCGCACATGGCAACAAAGACCCAGCACGGCCAAAAATAGAAAAATTAAAAAATAAATTAATTTTTTTTTTAATGCCATGCAAATATCAACCTTGGGAAAAGGCACCATGGGGAGTCTGGATCACCTGCTGTTTTATCCATGTCCCTGACCCTTTACAATGAGGTGCCTGACTTAAGCTCTCACCAACCCCCAGTGACCTTGCTGGGGCATGGGACTCTCTAGTCAGCCTAGTCTTTGTCGATGCCCCAAGTTCAACAACACTATGGCACTCGGCACATTTACTCCCCCGCCAGCCAGGTTTTCTAGGAGCCAAAGGTGAAGATGCAGTACGTCTCTGCACAACAGCAACCAGACCTGATTCCAAAATCTCTTACATCCATGGATCCTCTAGCCAGGTGCAAGGTCTGATCACCTCCATTTAGCTCTGAAGCCTTTTATTTTTTCAACCAGTTGACTGCCTAAAATGTAACAGAAGGGAGGTCCTCTGGCTATCCATAGCTCCGCATCTATCTCTGCTGAACACTCTTGGTTCTCCCGGAAAACAGCCTAAGTGTCCAGACGGGTGGGAACCCAGGGCTGCCCACAGGAAGCCAAATTTGTGCTGCCATCTGCCTGTGCAAAAAGAATCCCATTGCTCTGGCACATTCAGCTGGGTGTCTTCCAAAGATTCTAAAATATAATCTGTTAGGCTGCATTCATTAGGCAAACCAGGAGGGAAAGTTGAATTAACTAACCAGATTATTTAGAGAAAAGAGTGGTCAGCTGGGGAATAAGTGGAGTCCAGGGTTTCATGCAGATTTCATGATTCTACCCCAATCGATTTCACTGAGTAGCTGCTCAACTAACCACAGCTCTTCCTGGGGTCACTCTCATACCTGTCCCATCTAGTCAGTGGGGAGAAAATGTTTTTGCCGCGAGAGAAGCTGTCTTACTTTGGGCTGTCGCAGAAGCTGACCCTGGGTCAGGATTTGAGTGCAGGAATATCATTTGGAAGATGCAGGGAGCGGCACTAGGGAGTGAGGAAGGAGACGAAAGAAAGAAAGCCAATGAAGGATCAGTCATTTCAAGCTACCACTGTGGGCAACAGAGCTCAAGCCCACGAGGAAACTTCCAGGCAGCGGTGCAAAGCACATGCCCCAGAATAACCCATCCCGGAAGGGACAACTCTTCCTTAAAATCACACTCCAGTTAATACATGTACGACATTATGTAAGAAATAATTATGTAAATAAAATTAGACAATACATTCATAAATTCCAAGTAAATTAATGAAGGAAATACGAAATCACCATTAGGCAAACTACACTGGTAACTGCAGCGGGCAAGACCCATCGATGGATGCTAAAATCACTGGGCCAAAGTTTGAGGAGAAACAGGATATTTGCAAGGTCCTCAAGGGTCTCCCCCAAGAGCGTATTCATTGTAAAGGAAAAATGGTGATATTTCAAAGGAAAAATTTGACAGGTGCTACGTTAACCAAGGGAACAAGGTTAACATCACTAGTAGGAAGGTTTATCGACAGCATTTGCCCTGGCCATCGTGCCATGGAGAGTGACTCGACATCACCCCTGGGGCATTCTTGCCAAAAATGTATCTCATTTTTAAATGTATCTCATTTTAGGGAATTCCCTGACGGTCCAGGGGTTAGGACTCCACGCTTCCACTTCCAGGGCACTGGTTTGATCCCTGGTCGGGGAACTGGGATCCCGCAAGCTGCACAGTGCTGCCAATTAAAAAGTAAATAAATAAAATAAATAAAAATAAAATGTATCTCATTTTAAATCTCTAAATTTAAAGTTATGTACATTTTAAATACATTTAAATTTAAATGTATCTCTGTTTTAAACATGGGAAAACATCAGAGAAACCCAAACTGAGGGCCATTCTCAGAAATCACTGACCTGTGCTCTTCAAAAATGTCAAGGTCTGGACTTCCCTGGTGGTGAAGTTGTTAAGAATCCACCCGCCAATGCAGGGGACACGGGTTCGAGCCCTAGTCCGGGAAGATCCCACATGTCACGGAGCAACTAAGCCCATGCGCCACAACTACTGAGTCTGCTTTCTAGAACCCGAGAGCCACAACTACTGAAGCCCATGCACCACAACGAAGAAGAGCCCCCGCTCGCCCCCGCTCGCTGAAAATAGAGAAAGCCCGTGTGCAGCAATGAAGACCCAATACCACCAAAATAAATAAATAAATTTATTTTTTTTTTTAAATGTCAAGGTCAGGCCAGGCAAGGAAAGAGAGAAACTGTCACAGGTTGGAGGAGACCAAAGAGACCCCCCCCCAACTCACTGCACTGTGGGATCCCGGGAGGGATCTTGGAAAAGAAAAAGGACATTAGAGGAAAAACTTGTGAAAATGGAATAAGGTTTGTCGTTTGGTTAATCGCATCATATCAACGTCAGTTTCCTAGTTTTGATCTTTGTATTATAAATGTGTAAGATTTCAACATTGGGGAAGCTGGGTGAAGAGTATACGAGAGCTCTCTGTGCTATTTTGCAACTTTTCTGTAAGTCTAAAAAAGTTATTCCAAAATAGAAAAGTTTATTTATTTATTTAGAAAGAAGGGTTAGGCCACCTGAGGAGGGAGGGAACTGAGGATTTATACCTTAATTGCCCAGTGCCACTGGTTGAGGGCTTCCGGGATGGCTGGTGATGCCCTAGCATTTCCGGCTTGTTAGGTGGGCAAAGTGACTTCCCTTCCGGGATTCAGGGAAGAGGCTTCAGGCAGTGGCGGCTGGATGGTGAGCAGAGCTGATGACCAACTGAGAGGCACAGGTGGGGCCCTGGCAGCATCACCCACAGGTGTTCACTGTGAGAGGCAGCAAGGAACATTTCAGGGGCATGGAGATTAGACTCTATCTCTTCCTTCCCTGCTGGCAGAGCCTTTCCAGTCCATTTCCATGTAACCCAAATAACCATTCAACACCGACCCCTTCCCTTGCTGGAGGGGACCTGGTGATCTATCCCCCTCCCGAGTGACAGGTTCTTTGTCACCTTTGGGATGTCTACATCTGTGGGCAGAGAATGGAGTCTTCTTGGTATTTTAGAACAAAACTCTATATACAAAGTTCAGTAGATAATGATTGGTAAATTTAAACAAACAAACCACAAAACACTGCCATGTATGCGTAATTCCATTTAAGCATGTAAGTCCGGCCTAAATTCAAAGGAAATGATCTGGGACAAGGAATCGGCCTTTCTTTCCACTGTACATCAAGGAATTACCATTTATGTCATTCTAAAATCCACAGAAGGTAAGCTCACTGTGCTGTCAGCTTCCCTCAAACAGCACCTACAGGTCCCCGGCTCCCAAAGGTACAGTCTTTTCTTAGGAAAAGTAACCTCTTTGGTGGATCTGATGGTACATTTATTTTGGAAAAGAGGGGGAGTTCCTTATACACACTCCCAACCTCTGTGTTAAATTATTGCTTCAGGCCTTCCTGCCAAACCCATCATGTATAAAGGGACTCACAGCTAAGTATGTAAATAATTTTTAAAATTCCAGTGGTAGTGATTTGGAAATAAGGGGGGTTTTCTTTTCCTTTTCTTTCTTTCTTTCTTTCTTTTTTTTTTTCCCCCCTGCTAGGGTTACTAAAGAATTTAACATTGTTTTAATTTGGAACACAAGTCGAGTCTCTTAAAGCCTCTTGCTCCCTGTGTATAAAACTTGTGCTTTACATCATCATAAAGCTTTAGAGTATTAAGTAATTGATTTAATTAAACAAGCAACTTTTTTTGCCCTTGGGCCCAACCCTGGATGTGTAAAGGCTTATAAATTTCAAAGAATGTGGAGACATGGGATAGATCTTACAGACCTAGAAAATCAAGGTCATCATTTGTGAAGATGTATCGATGAACAAAGGCCTGGGGTGCCCCCAGGTTTAGGCAAATTTGAAAGTCTTTAAATATCCGTATTTTTCATAATAGGATTTGGTCAAGCAGACATCTGCTATTTTTGCTGCCCACCTTTTGTGCATTTTCTTTTGGAAAGGCTCTCAATTTCCCTCCAGGGAGTCAGTCCCTGACTAACTCAGATAACGATGGGTTCAGATGGGGTTGCACGCAGGGATCCAGGAACCCAGGACCACAGTGATTGGTTCAGGGGGTGGTCATGTGACTGAATAAGAGCCAATAAGAAGCCACTGGGATGTTGATGGGAATGCTGGGACCAAGGAGCTTGCTTTGTTTTCTTTAAAGCACTAGATCTGGGGCTGCCATTTGTGACCGCCAGAGGTGAGAGTGCCAGTGGCCAACAGGAAGAGCTCAAGGATGGACTCAACATGGAAGAGATGGGGCCAAGAATTAGAGGGAAAGAGAGAGCCAGAAACTGCATCCTGATGATATTGTTTAGACCCCTATTTCCAGCTATGCCCAAAGTCAGCAACTACAGACAAATGAGTCAAGAAAGTATTTTTAGTGCTTAACCCAGTGGGGGTTTCTCTCACTTGCAACCAAAAGGGACATAAGCCAATTTGTCTGGGAAATTAACAAAGCAGAGCCCTAGTAAGTTTAAAAGTTACTCCTGAGGGCCTCCCTGGTGATGCAGTGGTTAAGAATCCGCCCGCCAATACAGGGGACACAGGTTCGAGCCCTGGTATGGGAAGATCCCACATGCTGCAGAGTAACTAAGCCCGTGCGCCACAGCTACTGAAGCCCGCGCGCCTAGAGCCCGCGAGTCACATCTACTGCAGCACATTGCATCCATGCGCCACAACTACTGAGCCCGTGCGCCTAGAGCCCGTGCTCCACCACAAGAGAAGCCACCACAATGAGAAGCCAGCGCACCGCAATGAAGAGTAGCCCCTGCTCGACGCAACTAGAGAAAGCCTGTGCGCAGCAACAAAGACCCAACGCAGCCAAAAATAAATAAATAAATTTATTTTTAAAAAACACACACATCATTTAAAATAAAATTTAAAACAAAAGTTACTCCTGAGGTGTACTATGTCAACTACGCTCTTCAACCGTAGATGCTGTGTGAAGGACGGTGAGGATTCTCTCAGGGCTGGAGGGTAAGGGCCCTGGGGTCTGATGCAGGAGTGACTTTGGACAATCACTCTCTCACTCTGGAACTCAGTTGCTAAATGAGGAAGTAGATAAGGTGGTCTTTAAAACGCCACCTCCAGAATGGTCTAATCTGTGATTTTAGGGATTGTGACGAGCGATCACAAACCTCATGATACCTACACATGTGCACACACACACACATATACACTCACAGACACATGCACACATATACAGACGCACACATGCATACACACATACATAAACACACACACAAGTCTCTTCCCCCATACACCCCTTATCCAACAGACCACTCAGGCTTCCTCTGTAGGATCCACCTCTCTCTGGAGCCTAAAGACTAGGTGCCCCGCTGGACACCACAGTGGTGCAGGGAAAGTGGGACACAAAAGCTGAGGCACCGCGTGCTTATCGGACCCCCACAAAATCCTCAACCCCATTTTAGAACGCCAGTGGGAAGAACAGAGACCGCGCACATACAGCATTCCACACCTGAGTTTCTGGGATGCCGCTGTGGAAAGTTAAAGAAACTTCAAGAGAAGAGTTCTCCTTCGTGACCAAGGGAATAACTGTAGCAACAGCAGCACATTGCATCTTGGGTGATGTTCAATATCTTTCAAAGTGCTTTCTGGTGTTTCTACCCCGGTCATGTTTGTAGATCCAACTCTAATCCTAATACCCGCTCAGTTTTTAAACCATTGTGATGCATATAATGATCTCCAAAGATGCCAGCAGGGCAGTAGAAAAACCCAACTCTTGATCTAAATTTTTTTAAAACGAGGAAAGTGGGAATAGAAGGATATGCTCTCAACTACAGACACACGCGCGCACACACACACACACGCGCGCGCGCGCGCGCGCGCGCGCGCGGCGAGTACCTGTCCCGAATGGTGGGTATACGTCATATATTCTGCACTGCAAGAAGCCTTCTGCTCGCTCAGAGTGAGCCCCAGCCTGCACACCCAGCCCCACGCACAGTCCCCTGAAAGCTGCCTCTTGGCCACCCCTCGGGTCTGAGGACCAGACACCAGCAAGGTGGTCTACCCCAGGCTCAGGCCATTTGGGCAGGGGATCCTGGGGTCCCGGGTACCAGGAGTTGTCTGGGCCCAGGGCTGGGATGAGGGTGAGGCAGGAGAGGGGCTCACTCTCATGCCCAGCTCTGTACTTGCACCCTCGGAGGGGAGGGCATGGCCCAAGCCGGCTCCCTAAATCCCAGGCCTAGGGCAGCCCCCGCCCCGGGCCAAGCTTCAGGGCATTGCTTGCCCCCAGAGGGCACCATCCTCCACCCTAGGACCCTCATAGAACACCGTTTAAAAGCCACAGCCCCAAAGCACACCTGTCAACCCTTGCCCCACAGCATCCATGAAATATCCCCTCTGGGAGCTTTATTTTTGGTCCCCTGAGCAGAAGCTGCCCCCCTTCCTCTGTTCTCCCAAGCGCAGCACCTTTCAGACCAGGCACGAAGAGCACAGTGGTTTCCTACTACTTGGAAAAACAGAATCTCAGCTTCCTCTGTCACAGCCAGCTTCAGAGGCATGGGGACACATTGATTCTTCCAGGGCTTCATTAATTGTCCCAGAGAAGCACTTTAATCCCTTCCGTCCTCTTCTATTTGCAAAGATCTGTTTCTCTAGGCACCTCTGACCACTTTCAGAGGCTGGGAAGGAGCCCTCTGCCACCCTGGGCTGACATGGCCTGAGATTCCAGGAGGAAGGGATAGGGGGCCGGGGTTATGCCTGCCATGCATGGCTCCCACCTTAATGCAACTAATCATGGTGCCTGGGGTTTGTAAAATTCTGTTCTTCCCAGGAACATGAAGCTCACTCCTCTGTTAACCTTACCTACCTGCACATCAGTCAGATGAGGGATAAGGCATCTTTAACAGCAAGACTGGGGGCAGACCCCAAATCTCGTGTCCCATGGGTCTGCCCCGTACTGTCATATCCGATGGGGGGAAGGACTGTGCTGCTTGGGGGTCAAGACAGAGACCCACCTTCCTCGGACACTTATTCGGAGGCTGTCCTGGGGAATGCTCCAGGTGAGTTAAAGAAGCCATTTTTTCCTAAGCCAAATACCAAAGTCACTTTCATGGGACTTAAAACAAAATTGTCCTATGACCGTGGAGAAGGGGGGATGATGCTTGCCTTGGAAAAGACTGTGATGAGCAGTTATGGGAGGAGACAGAAGAGAAATACCTGGGCACGAAACGGTCCAGATCTTCATTTCACCGTTTTAAAGGGAGCAGACAATTATTTCCACTGGAACCCAGAGAGGACTGAGATTCCCAATTTTCCTACAATGCAGGAAGGAAATTGAGACTTTCAGTTCTGGTTCATTCATTTCGGCTCAGAATCACTCTCTGGTTGCAAAACTCCAGTGGCCTTTTCGGGTTGAATTTTTATGCCTTCATTCCTGCCAACTTCCCGTGCACTTAGCTCCAGATCTTCCTTTCTTTTTCCTTTGGGCTCCAAACTATTGTTGCAAAATTATCCTCCTGTTGGGAATTTACGATGCCTCCATTTTTCAAGGGTCTTCCATCAGACACTTCAGCTGTGAAAAAATGACCATTGTTTCCAGACCTTTGGTAAAATTTCTTCATCATGATTTATGGACTTAAGGGGTATCCATTCTTATTGAGGTGTCCGGGGAACCAGGAACTGTACCCACATTTGCCCCTTGGTCAACTGTCCCTCAGACTTAAGTCAAGGGTGCTGTGTTTTAGGGGAGGAACAGGGTATATGACTGCCCTGAGGTGGGTTATTACATTTGCTTCAGATCGGCACATACTCCAAACCCTGAGACCATGGACCACCCACCATAAACCTCCAAACACGGACCCTCATGGAAACTCACAGACCACCAACCACTGGCCCTCATGGCCCTACGTCACCCACTTACACGGGGCCTCTCAACAAGGACACGTCAGTGTGATGCATCCTGGCCCCTGCCCACTAGGAGACAAGTGTATGATGGGAAAGACATAATTCATTTCATGCCAACTCTTTTCATTTCCTTGTTAAAAACATAAAGTAGGATAAGAGTCTTTTTGGAGGGAGGGAAAGAGATGCAGATGGGGAAAGTCAGCGTAGAGCCTAGATCTGTACTGCCAACATTTGCTATTTTCTGGAACGGAAGCTTGGCCCCATAATTCTGTTCCATATATTTATCAAACTCACCCTTCTCCACATCACGTGTTCCCTGGCAGCCACCACCAGGAATACAGCCCTGTCCAGTCTTTGGAAACTTCCTTTAAAACACTCTCCATGTTCTACTTAAATGTTAGAAAGTCACAGCTTTCTGGAAGCCTGGAGAGAGACAGCTATTTTAAAAGGTTCATATGTCTCCCCACCAGCTATAAAACAAAGTACCTTTGTAGTTTGTACAGTGACAAAACAATGCACATAGTAGGTCCCCAATACATTTGTTGAAGTGATTTAACCTGTGTTAATTTCCTCATCTGGAAAAATGAGCATAAAAGTGTTTGCCCTGCCAATCTGAAAACGCATGGGGAGCAAAAAGGCCATTTCAAGGGCTTCCCATAAACTACCAACCTTCACGAGATACCTTTTTGTCACTAGCTCAGTCATAGTGTTTGCCAGTGAGTTACTGCTGTGTAATAAGTGGGTCCAAAAACATAGCCACTTAAAATAAGAACCATTTTATTGTATCTCACAATTCCGTGGGCAGGAATTCAGGCAGGGCTTGGCTTGCTAATGCTTCTGTTCTACATGGTGTTGACAGATCACTCAGTGGTACTCAGCTGGCTGATAGGCTGGTCCAGGAAGTCCAAGATGGCTTCACTCACATGCCGCATCTTGGTGGCGATGGCTGGAAGGCTGGACTCCGATGGACTGTCAACTGGACGATCACATGAGGTCTCCCCAGCATGGCAGGTGCAGGATAACCAGATTTCTTCCATGGTGGCTCCAGGCTCCAAGCATGAGTGTTCCAGTGAACAAAAGAGATGCTTCATGGCCTTTTATGACCTAGCCTTGTAAGTCATATGGAGTCACTTCCACCATAGTCTATGGGTCAAGGCAGTCACAAGGCTACCCAGTTTCAAGGGAAGAGAACCTGGACCCCATCTTTCAATGGAAGGAGTGTCAGAGCTTTTGCGAGTAGGTCTTAAAATTGCCTCCACAGTGTTAACCATCTTCTGTTGCCCATAGTGGGTTGGAAGTTCCACAGACTAAGAGCCAGTCCTTCTGGAAGATGGGAGAGCTTTACCTAGTATACCATGGCCCAGTTTGAATTTTTTTTACACCCTTCCAGATGGAAAGAGGACATGGTGAGCTGAATCCCTGAAAAATCTGTGTGATGGGTGAGTTAGTTCCTGAGAACCGGCCCAACCAAGATGGGTAGCAGTCATACCACCCTCAATCCTGGACCCAATCATTGGCGTTTAATCCCATCTCTGCCCTCAGTCCATCCTGCTGACAGCTTTGCGTGAAGCCCAAAAAAGAAGCCGGAAACGCTGAATGAGAGTTCGTGAAAAGAGAGCATGACTACCTAACTCAAAAGATCAGGGTTTTTAGTATCACAGATAATCATAATAATGCCCAACCATTGTTCCTTTTTTTACTCTTTCTCTCTTCCTTTTATTCTCTTTTTAAAATTCCTCTCTTTATTTCCATTCATTTTCTTCCTTTCATTCAAGAATATTTACTGAGTAACTGCCAAGTTCTGAGCCCACGTCTGGAAGATGAAACAGAAAATCACATAATCTTAATACCAAGTGCATCACTGCAAACCAAGATTAGCGCTCTGAAGCAGGGGTCAGCAAATGTTTGCATAAAGAGCCCGATAGTAAGTAAGGAAGTAGGCCACACGGTCCCTGTTGCAACTCTGCCATGGTAGCAAGAAAACAACCATAAGCATTATTCACAGTAGCTAAGACATGGAAACAGCCTGAGTGCATGGATGCATGAATGGATAAAGAAAATGTGGGGAAAAAAAAATATATATATATATCTATATTACACTGGAATATTACTCGGCCTTTAAAAAGAGGGAAATCTCACCATATGCAACAACAGAGATGGACCTGGAGGACATTGTGCTGAGTGAGATAAGCCAGGCACCGGAAGATAAAGACAGCATGACCTCACGTGTACGTGGAATCTAAAGAAGAAGCTGAAGTCATAGTAACAGAGAGCAGAATGATGGTTGCCAGAGGCCAGGGGATGGGGAAAAGTGAAGACGTTGGTTAGAGAGTATGTTCTGGATATCTAATGCACAGCATGGTGACTATAGCTAATAATAATGTATTGTGGGGCTTCCCTGGTGGCACAGTGGTTGAGAGTTCGCCTGCCGATCCAGGGGACACGGGTTCATGCCCCGGTCCGGGAAGATCCCACATGCCGCAGAGCGGCTGGGCCCGTGAGCCATGGCCTCTGAGCCTGCGCGTCCGGAGCCTGTGCTCCGCAACGGGAGAGGCCGCAACAGTGAGAGGCCCACGTACCGAAAAAAAAAAATAATAATAATGTATTGTGTACTTGAAATTTGCTAAGAGAGTAGATCTCATGTTTTCTCACCACACACACAAAAAAACAGTAACTATTTGAGGTGATGGATTAGCTTGATCGTGGTACTCATTTTACAACGTATACGAAGAGTAAAACATCACGTTATACAATCCAAATAGATATAATTTTTGTCAATCATATTTCAATAAAGCTGGGGAACATTATTTTAAAAGAGGAAAGAAAACATCCATAAACAATACATAAACCAATGAACATGGTGGTGTGCACATAAAACTTCATTTACAAAATCAGTTGGAGGGACAGGTTTGGCCCAAAGGCTGTAGTTTATTTACCTCTATCCTGGAAGAAAAGAACATTGTTCTATGAAGATGTATAACAAGGCAACTTGATCTACTTTGGTATGGGAAGAAAAGAGAGGAGTCTTTCCCTGAGGAAGTGACTTTTTAATAAGTAGGTATTTACCAGGTGAAGGGATGCACAGAAGGATGGTACGGACAAGTCAAAGGGGAGGCATCACTGGAAGAAGTTTAAAAAGGCCAGTTTGGACAGAGGGAAAATGGGTCAAGGGAAATTAGCAAGAAATGAGATTGGGGAGAAGTTGACTGTGGCCAAATCATGCAGGGTCTTGGTAAGCATGTTAAAATTGGGGGAGTTTTGATCCCAAAGCAATGGAAAACCAGTGAAGAATTTTAAGAGTTAAGAAAAAAAAGATGTATGCATACGTATCTTTTCTCTCAACTAGGTCCCATATTGACCTATCTCAATCAGCTGAGGTTGCATTTTCTCGAAGTCCTCAAAGTATTAAAAGGCTATTCAAGCGTAAGGTCTTATTATTAGTCAAGGTTGGTACTCGGAGGGATTCCTTGAATAATTAACTAATTGGTCTCACACGTCTCACCATGGATTTAAAATTTGTTTCTAAGCATTTGGCTCCAAAGGTTTTTAAACTATTCTGTTTCGTGGTGTTAATTTTTCCATTGTCTAGACAGCTGGAGAGTCAGACAGGATTATCAGGAGGAAAGGGGCGACTTATGACCAAAAGTCAACCTTCTCAGCCAATGGAATTTACATATTAATGACCACTGTGGCAGCTGTCATAAGAAACCTTTAAAAACTAACACTTTTCATGTTTGTGCATTTCTGGAATTTGGCATTGGGTAGATATTTTGCATTTTTAATACACACAAAAGACCTGCTAATAAAACCACAGAAGAAAGATTGATGAGTGTGTACCTGGGGACTGGGGTGGGGGGTGCGGAATCTGGGCTTAATTTTAGAGTATACATCAACTTTCTGGAGTCTTATAAGGAATAAGATGAATTCTAACTTCCTTATTAACAAGAGGAGGAACTCTAGGAGTCTTATGGCCACTCTGCTTTGACAGAATCAAAATGCAGAAAATGTGCCCATTAGCGCTGGGTCATAAAACTGAATTCAGAGTACGAGGAACGTCAGAGGTTACACTATTTTATGCTTGTACCCCTTTCCACATTCTCCCCAAATGGGTATTCCATTTCTGTTTGAATATCTCCGTTGATAAAGGAATTCAATGACTTCCTAGTTGGAATAACTTCTTTCTACAAATAATATCTTCTTTGTTGAAGTTTCCATTCATTGGTCCCAGATCTGGCCTCTGAAGCCAGTGGAAGATGCCCACCCTCTCAGATAGAATGTTCTTCTGCTTCCCCGTCTTTACTGGGAAATATCCCTTCAGGGCCCCAAGATGGCTGCTCCACCTCCAGCCTCAAGCCCTCAGTTGAAGCAAAATGAAAAAAAATAGCGAGGAAGAGGGGCGGTATTTATATAAGGAAAGCAAAACAATCCCAGAAGTCTCCACTGGATTTCCACTTAGAACTCATTAGCCGGAACTGAATCACGTGACCACCCAATATACAGGTTCTTTATATAGACATGGGGCGCCGAGACAGAAGTGTGACCGTGTGTGTCAAGAGCCTTTAAACTGTTCTTCGACTTGGCCATTCGCTTCCAAGCATCTACCCTAGACAAAACTTTGTGTTTAAGGATGTTCATCCCGACAAAAGAACCTAAATGCCCACAAATAATAAAACTGCTCGGGAAACTGTTAGAACCAACCAACGACATGAGACAGGCATTAAAAACTGCCTGTGAGATTATTAAACACATGGAGAAAATTTGTAATAGAACTCAGTAAGACATCCTTTAATAGGAGAACAAATGAATAAACTGTCTACTCATGAAGCGTTCTATTCATACTGCTATACGTTTATTCACGCCATTGAACTGTAGAGCAGCAGTAAAGAAGAGCCTTGCCGGCTCATGAAGCAGCACAGATGAATCTCAGAAAGATAGTGCTGAGCGAAAGATGATAAACAAAAAAGAAAATACACTGGATGACTCCATCTATTTCAAGTTCTAGAACTTCAGAACCAATAGAAATGGAAATCAGAACAGTGGTTTCCTAGAACGGACAAAGGGGAGACTGACCAAAAAAGGGTTCAAGGGACCTTTCTGGAGTGCTGGAAATATTCTAGATCTTGACTGGGATAGAGGTTACACATGTTGTATACACGTGTAACATACACGGGTATATACATTCGTTAAAACCCATCACCCCATACATTTTAAATGGATAGATTTTATTAAATGTAAATTATAGTGCAATAATGTGGTATAAAACAAAATTTAAAACTAGATGACAGGGCCTTCCCTGATGGCACAGTGGTTAAGAATCTACCTGCCAATGCAGGGGACACGGGTTTGATCCCTGGTCTGAGAAGATCCCACATGCCGCAGAGCAACTAAACAAACCTGTGTGCTACAACTACTGAGCCCGCGCGCCTAGGGCCCGTGCTCTGCAACAAGAGAAGCCACCGCGATGACAAGGCCACACACCGCAACGAAGAGCAGCCCTGCTCGCCACAACTAGGGAAAGCCCGTGCACAGCGACGAAGACCCAACGCAGCCAAAAATAAATTTAAAAATTTTTTTAATTGTGTTAAAAAAAAAAAAAAAACCTAAGTGGTAAAATCAGGTGCCATCTTGGAAACAGTATTAACTATATTAACATAGACAGGTGGAAAAAAAGCCAGAAGGGACAATATCAAAGAGCTCACAGTACGGGGTTTTATCTTGGGGTGATGGAGAGGTTTGGGAACTAGATAGGGGTGTTGGTCGCAAAACACTGTGAATGTGCTAAATGGCATTGAACTGCTCATTGTAAAATGGTTAATTTTACATCAAGTGACTTCCACTTCGATTAAAAAAAAGTTAATTACGGGTGTGTCTAAGGGGAGGGCTGGCAGAGAGATGACTTCTACTGATCATTTTTATCATCCTTCTCTTCCATTATCCCTTTTGAATTTTCTGCAGTGAGCACGCATTAACTTTATAATTATGCGATAACTGAGCAACTGATCTTTAGCAGGGACCCTCAGGAGTTTCAGAGGGTAGAAGCAGAGTCAGCTTTCCTATGGGACCCAGCTCCCAAGGGAGCTCTGGGCACAAAGGAGATGAATTTAGTGAGTGCTTTCTGCTCTCCTGCAGCTTACAGCCGCGCCCCTTGCCATCCGTCCCAGCACTGGAGTGAGGCACCTGCCCTTGCCCGTCGGGACCTTCTGCCTCACAGAGGCCACCAGAGAATTTCCTGATTGTGTATAAGGTGAGATGTACATTTCAGACATTTTCCGTGTAAAATGGAGAAGCAATGGCCCGACTCCCTGCCTGGATGGTGACGTCCGGGCTGCTTAATGGGGGGTGTCCAAGCTGTGTGTGTCACTGGAGCTTCGAGCAGAGTTGAGGCTGATGCGGGTGAGGGCTCCTGGTTCCGAATTAGGAGATCGGGGACTGTGCCTTGGATGGCCTTCCTGGGGAGAGTCCTTTGTAAGGGGTCTGAGCACCCCAGCTCAGGGCTCCAGTCTGGACTCCGTCCAGGCAGCCTTCAGTGGCAATCGGCTCAGAGCAGAAACTCAAGAGGGAAGCAGGCACCAACGGCAGCCCGGATTCCTGATTCTTGAAAGCTTTGGGGCGAGGGGGGGGAGCCGTGGTCTCAGGAGGGAACAGCTCAGCCTCAGGAAGCTGTAGCCCTGCGGTTAAAACATGAATTCCTACAAAAGGAGCATTGTGCGAGCCACAGGAAGTCTTTAAGGGGGCATCAATCTTGTGTCACCCAGAGATGTTTATCCTAAAGGCAATGCCGTGTGGCCAGGCGCGGGGGAGTCTCAGGCAGACAAAGTGATCCAGGAGGTGGGGGAGGGGGACAGTGAGCCAGAAGTGGGCCAGGCACCAGCAGAGCCCACGCGTCAGATCCACCCACGACCAGCACCCGAGAGGTGCAGGTAGATGAAGACTGAGACAACTTCCCTTGGTCTCATTAGCAAGGGCAACACCTGAGACCAGAACCAAGCGGGTGGCAGAAGGACCTCAGTCTGGCAGGAAATTAGGACCTTGGAGCAGTGGGTCAGAGTGCTGAGTGGAACCACATCCGCCCCCTACAGAGGAGCCAAGGGCAAAAATTCGCACATTACGGGGAGTTGACGGGACACTCCAAGGGCTTTACTCCGAAGCGAAGCCCCCGCAGGTTGGTAAGAAGAACACAGCTTCATCCACCCTCTAAAGACAAAGACACCAGGCTTATCCTCACATCAGAGAGCCAGGGTCACGATCTAAGATGGATAGCCTTCCCGTGCACAGAGCCAGCAACGCAGGCAGCTAAAGCAAACGTCAGAAAGGCCAGCTGGTAATGGCTGCTTGTGGATGCCTCTGGGCTGACACCGGCGGGGCAGCACCAAATTATGAGAAACAACCAGGGGGATCCAGGCCAGGGCATCTGGACCAGATTCCATGAGCCACAGGGCATCTGGACCAGATTCCACGAGCCAGGTCTCAAGAGACCTTCTTTCTTCTTCTTCCCTCTCCCATGGAAGAGTCCAGATAGCCCAGGCTGGTGTGCCTAGAGGCCAGAAGCCCTGGGTTCCGGTGCCATCACTGCTGCGTGCTGCCATGTGACCCTGGCCATTTAACCCTCTGCGGTCCAGTTTTCTCAGTGTGAGGATTCCATGAACAACGCGTGTCAGAGCCTTTCCTAATCCAGCAAGGATCCAAATGCAGGTGCCACCGTTATGGCCTGTCTCTGGCTTTGAGCAGCCATTTCCCCCATAGAGGGCAAAAGAAACCTCCAAAAGAACCTTTGGTCTTTGCAAAATAAAACTCATTCTTTCCCTCACTCACACGCAGCACCTTTCAGCCAGAGAGCAGCCAACAGGCTCATGTTTTGAGAGCTGGATTTTTCCATTTGGGGGCACCGAGGTTTATTTGGAAAGAGAAGCGTCCTCATTTTACATGCCTGGCTCCAAGTAGTATATTGTTTCAGTTCGACTGCTGGTCTCTTTAGCCAAAGGAGACTGAGCCACACCAGAGAGGAGAAAGAAGAACAGTGGGGAGAGAGAGAGGGACAGAATGCGTGAGGTATTTCCTGAAACGAAATCCAATCTGATTGAACTTAAAAATAGCTGGAAAATCAATACTTCAGAGACTGACTTTTTTAAAAAGTCGGGGGTGGGGGGTGGGGCGGGGTGAAGGCAGGTGGAGAAAAGAAACCTCCCAGGTTTGGCCCCTGAAATGCCAAGATCTTATTTGCCAGAGTGATGGGCTGAAGCCAGTAAAAGGAACACAGACTGTCTGTCCTTAATTTGGTGGCAACAGGAGAAAGGCGGGGTTTGGATTCTGAGAAGCAGAAAAGAAATAAGGCTGGGGCTTTCCCGTCTTTCTTGGAGAAGGAAGGAAGAAAAGGCTCCCAGCTGGGAAGGATTGTTACACGGTGTTCATACGGCTAGAAGGCTGGTTCCCCCAATTAAGAAAATGTAAGGGGATTCCACACAGAGGCAGGAGAATGGAAGAGACGGTCATGGTCACGGGAGGTTGTTCAGTCTCTTGATCTAGCCCACCAGGTAACCCTAGGGATGGTGGAACCAACCACGCCCCTCTCCTCCTCCAGGTGAGACAAAGATGAAGTGCTTTCCCCAGGGGCGGACAGGAATGAGTAATAGGGTCAAAAATAAGAAAGCAATGGTGGCGACTTTACTAAGCCTCTGTCTGAAGCTGGAACAATAGGAGAAAAATGGTGATTTCTCACAGCGCACTTAAGAGATGAAGCAAGGGGACTTCCCTGGCGATCCAGGGGTTAGGACTCCGCGCTTCCACTGGCGGGCGGGTGGGTTCGATCCCTGGTTGGGGAACTAAGATCCCACAATCTGTGCAGTGCGGCCAAAAAAATATAAATAAATACCTTGACACTGTATCTAAAAAAACGAGAGAGAGAGAGAGAGAGACAAAGACGAGGCTGGAAGTAAGATTTCAAACAGGAGATGCAAATCTCTCTCCATGTATTGGTTAGAGACGGGGGGGTTCTGGCAGTACCTCTCACCCCTGATATGGGAATTGATGATTTGCAAAGGATGCTCCAGCCCCAGAAGATTTGGGGGGAATTAAGAGAATATGAGTCCTTTCTGGCTTGGCAGGAACAAACACTGGGAAAAAAATAGGTTGATGAGGGTCAGAGAGCAAAACACGCTTATGTTTGTCCTTGATCTTGCATTTCTTTGGAATGTGAGTTGCAGTTACCTTTATCTTGGCATCTGAGGCCTTTCAAAATGCTGCCCCAGGTGGCCCGTGTCTCAGCTGGGGGAGCCGGGAGCCTCGCTCCACTCCTCTGGATGCGTTCTGCCTGACTGCATTCATTTTCCTCCCTGCAGCAAACACTGTCTCCCCTTCCTGACTGTTGCCACAGCACCTGTTAGCTGTCTCATCCTGTGGGCACCCAATTCTATTTCATTTGCCCTTTGAGGCGTGGTTTGGATGACTGTGCTAATTGTTTAATTTATTTCTCACTTGTTCGTTCTCTCCCGGCCCCCTCCAAGGTTACCTCCTGCCCAGCTTTTAAATCTTCTTCTCGCCTCCCTCGGTCAGTGATCCTCCATCAATTCACCCTGTCTCCTGTCGATCTAATCTCTCCCCCTACATCTGTTCCTGCTCCTTGGATATAAATTACCCAGGTCTCTGCAAGAGCACGAGTGATGATTCTCAGCCACGCCTCTTTCCTAGCCTGCGTCGTCAACCTTCACAGAAATGCAGTCCTGGTCTCGGTTTCCCTTTGCCTCTCTTTGGCCCTCGTCCCTTGCAATATACATTTCTGCTAAAATGATTCTATCTGTGCTTCCCAGCGACCTTCTGGCCACAAAACCCCAGGACGCCCGTGGAGTCACCTGCTTTTACAAGCAAGGAGACAGAAACCCACAGAGAACAACAGCCTTGCCCAAGGTCATAACCATAGTTGGTGGCATAGTCATTCTAGTGCTGTGTTAGTGCAAGCCACAGATACGGTTTTTAATTTTCTAGCAGCCACATTTTAAAAAGAAGAAAAAAAGAAAAGGTGAGATTAATTTAATAACTAGGTGTCCTCTAACTCAATATATCCAAAACCTTACCATCTCAACATGTATGTGATCAATATAAATTATTAATGAGGGCTTCCCTGGTGGCACGGTGGTTAAGAATCCACCTGCCAATGCAGGGGACACGGGTTCGAGCCCTGGTCTGGGAAGATCCCACATGCCGTGGAGCAACTAAGCCCGTGCGCCACAACCACTGAGCCCATGTGCCACAACTACTGAAGCCCATGCTCCACAACAAAAGAAGCCACCGCAATGAGAAGTCCACACACCACAACGAAGAGTAGCCCCCTGCTCACCGCAACTAGAGAAAGCCCGCGCGCAGCAACAAAGACCCAACACAGCCAAAGAAAAAAATTATTAATGAGATCGTCTACATGCTTTTTGTGTCCTGGGTGTTTGAGATCAGTGTGTAATTTACACTTGCAGCCCATCCAGACTCAGACGAGCCCCCTCCCCAGCACTCCAGGGCCACGTGTGATTGGTGGTTTCCAGGTTGGACGGCCCAGCTCTACAGCTCCAGTGCCGGGCTCCTGTTCCAGGGCTCTCTCCACGACGCCCAGCTAGGTGAGGCCGCTGGGGTCTCTGCTGTCACACCGCCCGCACCACTTGACTCTGGGCATCACCACTGCCTGCTCCTGCCTGCGGTGCTCCTGACTCTGCATCCTCTGGGTTTTCCTCTGCATCCCTCTTCCCACTCTGGCTCTCCCTTCCTCTTCACACTCCAAACGTGGGCATCCCTCAAGATAAGTATATTTAGGTCCGTAACAGTAGTAATGATCTTCTCCATCATCACCATCATCACCGATGTGATACTGACCCATGCACTGTTCCAAGTGCTTTCCATGTAATAATTCACTGGGTCCTCATAGCTACCCTAAGAGGTAGGTACCGTGATTATCCCCCAGGTATTAGTTTCCTTTTGCTGCTGTAACGAATGACCACAAACTCAGCGGCTTAAAACAGCAGAATGTATTATCTTGTAGTCCTGTAGTTAGAAGTCCACCCCGGGTCTCACTGGGCTGAAATCACAGGGTCAGCAGGATACCTTCCTTCCCGGAGCCTCTGGGAGAGAATTCATAGCATTGCCTTTCCCAGCTCCTAGAAGCCACCTGCATTCCCCTGGCTTATGGCCTCTTGTTCTGTCTTCAAAGCCAGCCATGGTGGGCTGGTTCCTCCCCCCATTGCATCTATTCAAGCTCCTCTCCCGTCTCCCTCTTTGTTGGTTCCACCCGGATAATCCAGGATAACCTCCCCATCTTCAAGTCAGCTGTGATCTTAACTCCCCTTTGCCAGATAATCTAACATCATCACGGGTTCAGGGATTAGGACGGGGGCGTCTTTGTGGGAGGGGGCGTTATTCTGGCTCTCGCACTCCATTTTACAGATAAGGAAAGAGAACAGTTAAGTCACACAGCTGTAACTCCCCCTGACTTTGATGCTTTGACACTTTTCAGACCCAGCCCTTCCATGTCACTCCCACTGCTGGCATCCCAGTGCGGGATCTCTGACCTTAGACTTTGGGAGATGCCAATCCGCCCACCAAAGCCTTTCCTTCCGAATCCCAGGCTTGTTTACAGCTGTTATTTCCTGGGTGCTTTACACCGTGTTACTTAAAACCAATGGATTAATTCAGAAAGTGTAAAGAAAGATGGATTCTCTGAAGAATCATCCATTGAAAGAAAGTCTTTTGCAAAAATTCATATTCGACGTCATGCTCTCCGTGGGCTGTGCACACAAGGGATTGGGGTGCTCATAACGTACGCAGGGGGATCGGGTCCATCTCTTCACCTTCGCCCCACCCCGAAAAGGGCAGCCTTGATTGAAATGTGCCTCAGAAAGGTCAGTTCCAATCAAGGTAACCATTCTCACCCCAGCCAAGAAAAACACCAGGGCTTGTTTTCAGACCATTAAGCACTGTCTCCCCAGTAGGCTGGTTTCCTTCGTTTTTATATACAGACTGTTCAGGAGGAGAAAGAAAACCTCAAATCCTTCCATGCACTGCAGCTGAATGCTCCAGAAAGGTCGATTTGGGACAAATCACCCGCGGGCTTCTCCAGCCTCTGTAGCTCCCCCCTTGTCGGAAGCCCCCTGAGCCCCATAGAAATGGAAGAATAAGGCATCCCTCTTCCCCACACCCCACCCCAGCTGACCCTGGCTAATTCCCAGTGAAGGACACAGAGACCAGCGGAAAAGGAACCAAGAGCAGCCGCAGCGCCTTCCCTGAATCTCTGACTAGTCAGGTCAGGTCCTCAGTCCTGTCTCCTTACGTTCTGCCTGGAACTTCACTCAAAGATAAAGGTCACAGTTTAAGGTTGAAGAAGCCTGAAGCTACACCCACTCAAATTCCTGAGAACTCACAGACCCACCTTCTACTCACCAGAATGTAAAAGAGTAGATTCCACCTCATGATGCTGCGATTTATCATAAGAAATATGTATTTGACCTTCATCCCTATTCCTGGCACAGGGCTCCTAAAACCCTTGGAATTTCCTAAGAGATAAGAGAGATGCGGGTTTGTTTTGCTATTCTTCTTGTTTAGAATTTTTTTTTATTAATTAATTTATTTATTTTTGGCTGCGTTGGGTCTTCGTTGCTGCGCGCAGGCTTTCTCTAGTTGCAGCAAGTGGGGCTTCTCTTGCTGCAGAGCACGGGCTCTAGGCGCGTGGGCTTCAGTAGTTGCGGTGCGTGGGCTCAGTAGTTGTGGCATGTGGGTTTAGTTGCTCCACGGCATGCGGGATCTTCCTGGACCAGGGCTCAAATCCGTGTGCCCTACGTTGGCAGGCGGATTCTTAACCACTGTGCCACCAGGAAAGTCCAGTTTTGCCATTCTTAACAAGCCCATTTTGACCACGGTTTATGTTAATGAGGTGACTTTTGGAAAGCCCCTAAGGATGGGGGCTGGTTGCCAAGGAAACCAACTATGTGCTTAGAGGGTTGGACCCGTCAGTCCCACCTCCTGACCTCCCACATCCAAGGAGGGGAAAGGGCTGGAGGTTGAACTGATCACCAATGGCCAATTATTTTATCAATCATGCCTGTGTAATGGACCTCCATAAAAACCCCAAAAGGACGGGGTTCAGAGAACTTCCGGGTTTGGTGAACACGCAGAGGTGCCGGGAGGGTGGTGCACCTGGAGAGGGCATGGAAGCTCCGAGTCCCCTCCCACAGGCCTTGCCCCGTGCATCTCCTCCATCTGGCTGTTCCTGAGTCGTATCCTTTGCTAATAACCAGTAATCTAGTAAGTAAACTGTTTTCCTGAGCTCTGAGCCACACTAGCAATAATTGAACTTCAGAAGAGGCTTGTGGAAACCTTCGATGTATAGCCAGTCAATGAGACGCACAGGTGGCAACCTGGACTCGTGATTGGCACCTGAAGCTGGGGTGGGGGCAGTCCTGGGGGACTGAGCCCTTCACCTGCGGGATCAGATGCTGTCTCCAGGTAAACAGAGTGGGAATGTGAGTTCAGCTGCAGGACACCCAGCTGGTGTCAGACAGTTGGAGAACTGCTTGGTGGGGGGCGCCCCGCTCACACCTGGTCGCAGGAATGTGAGAACCGGCAGTCCCCATCTGGCCCCGGGACCAGGCTGAGCTTCTCCTCAGCACCGGCAGGAGCCCCTGCCTGGTAGCCTGCAATCACACACCTCACCGGCGGCTGCTCGTCTGACGGATGCATGCAGATGGCCCACGAAACTCACGTCAGGCCACGGTTTGAACAGCTTTCTCATCAAACCTGCAATCAGAGCTCTTCACCAGCAGCAAGGTGGGCCCGTTTCAATTTCATCTCCTTTCACGCATTAAATGAAAGTAAATGGAGACTGAAAGAGACAAGGTATGTGAGAGCACTTCCAAGGGTGCCCAGCAAGATCAGGAACACAGGCTACAAATTCATCTCCCCCCGGGCCGTGGGAGTGCCTTGCAGGAGGGTCCAGGCCCCTTGGGGTGCCCTGGAAGTGAGCAGATGAGAAAAGACAGCGCCCCCAGCCCCCGGAGAATATAATTATTAGATGCGCGTTCTTTGAGCAGTTAAAAATCCTGAAATTAGGGACTTCCCTCGTGGTCCAGTGGTTGACTCCGTGCTGCCAGTGCAGGGGGCCCAGGCTTGATCCCTGCTCAGGGAACTAGATCCCGCATGCGTGCCGCAGCTAAAGATCCCGCACACGGCAACGAAGATCTCTCGTGCTGCAACTAAGACCTGGCGCAGCCAAATAAATAAATAAATAAACGTGGGTTTTTTTAATGTTCTTTCAAAAAATCCTGAAAATGGAATAAACTTACATGAAAAAGTGAGCATTCGAAGATGAAAGGCTTAACGACATGGAATTAGACACAGACATTGTACCTGGGTCGATGTCCTGGTTTTGATAATGAGCTATTGTTATGGAAGATGGAACTATAAGCTGAGTACAGGGTACACCAGATGGTCTGCACTATTTTTGCAAATTCCTGCAGTCTATCATTATGGCAAGATAAAAAGTTTTGTTGTTTTTTTTTTTAAAGGGGAAGGGCTTGTCGCTGAAAAAGAGGGGAAGGTGGGAGGGAGGGGGAGAGAGAGAGGAGAGCTGGAGAAAGAGAGGGGAGAGGAAGAGAGGGATAAGAGCAGAAAGACAGAGCCCTTGCACTGTATCACGGGGTAACAGACGACGCTTTCAGGGGGATCTGGCCATGGCGGGGGCGGGGCTGGCAGCACGGCTGCCTTCGGTTTTGACGCGCCCTGCTCCATTCTGCTTCCAACTGGTCTGAATTAAAAGCTATCTCCAAGAAGTGCTTGGAGGGGCAGATTTCTCTTTATTATTTATTCTGGACCCATACCCAGTGGAAAAGTGCCTTCGAAGGCATTCGCCTTAGCTCTGGGGCCTGTTTTATTTGGAGAACAATTGGAAATGATGAGCGGCATTAAATGCAAATTCTCCTCGGCGGCTCCTTGATGGAGGCTGGAGCGGATGCCTTTCCCATCTGCGGGCCCACGTGCGGGAAGGATGAGGTGCAGGCCTGGGCTCACGGCGTCCACAAGGCAGCCGGGCTACCGGGTCTCTGTTAGTTTCCTCCGAGGAGTCAGCGCTTTCCAACCGCGAGGTGGGTTATTCCAATGGCTCCTGGACTGACTTGCAGCTGCTCTGATCCTGGAAGATTAGTTCCAAATTCTGCCGTCTAAGGTCAAACATTTGGATGTTCTCGGCAGAAACTAGTTTTATTTGACTTAAAAGAACACAGACCATGGGGTGTGTGTGTTTGGGGGGGGGTTCATTGTGAGCAATGGAAAATTTATTCCAAAGCTCCATTTCTCATTTAAAAAAAAAATCTTTTTAACCAAAGAGACATACATTTTCCTGACAATGTGGAATAGAAAAAGGCAGCCGTTCCCCAGAGTTAACTTTCAGATCATATCCACAAGGTAAATAAAGCATAAATTAACCAATTACAATAAAATACCAGATAAATGCCTTTGACAACTCTGAATTTCCCAGGAAAACGCTTCCAGCTGTGACCCCTGACTTGCAATGCATGGGCTGAATGAGGCCTGAGTTTGTTTATAAAGGATGGAGTTGTGTCACCATCTTCCTGCTCCAAGGGGCCTCTACCTTTCATGTGAATGGAATCAAATAGAAGCGAAGCATTTTAAAAGTCAGTGACAAGAAGAGATAAGCCTAGCTATTCCCAGGGCATCCCATGACGGACGACACATCAATCAGAAATCTGCTTTTTATAAATTGGAAATAGACTCCTAAGGCTGGAGCAGAAAGAATGCCAAAGTTAGCAGCCTTGTTCTGGTGAGAGTAATGGTTCATCAGACAGAGGACCGGAAGTGAATGGGGTCTGAGGGCGGGAGGGCCCACAGCTTGTTTCTGTAAATAAAGTTTTATTGGCACACAGTCACGCTCGTTCCTTTACATACTGTCTATGCCTGCTTTCTTGTTATACAGACAGAGTTTAGTTGTGACAGAGAACAGGTGGCCCGCAAAGCTGAAGATGTCTGCAGCTTACCAAATGGGGAGCTGAAATGACACTCCCTGTGGTGGCTGGAATAAGAAAAGGACATGGAAGGTCATGGTTCAACTTGGCAGAGTGGCCAGCAGAGGGACTAAGGTAGCAGTAGCCAGGCTGGCAAAGGCACAGGGATGATAAGGAGTGGTGAGACAGAGCTCAAGCCTCACACCATCGTACACTGCTTGCATTAGCTGTCTACACTGAGTAACAAAGTATCACAAGCTCAGTGGCTTCAAACAACGTTTATTAGCCCACAGCTCTGTAGGTGGGCAGTCTGGGTTCCGTGAGGCTGGGGTCTCTGCTCAGCATCTCGCTTGGCTTAAATCAAAACGGCACTGTCTGGGACTTCCCTGGTGGCCCAGTGGCTGAGACTCCGTGCTCCCAATGCAGGGGGCCCAGGGTCGATCCCTGGTCAGGGACCTAGATCCCATGTGCCACAACTAAGAGTTTCCACACCGCAACTAAAGATCCCGTGTGCCACAACTAAGACCCGGCGCAGCCAAATAAATTAAAAAAACAAAACAAAACAAAAAACTGCACTGTCATCTGGAACTTGGGGTCCTCTACCAAGGTCACGTGGCTGTGTCAGAATTCAGTTCCTTGGGCTCGTAGGACTGACGTCCTCATGTCCTTAGTGGCTGGCTGTCAGCTCCCAGAGGCCACCCAAAATTCCTTGCCACACTGTCCCCTCCATCTCCAGCAAGAGAATCCTTCTCCAACATCAAATCCCCCTCATCCTTTGAATCTTTGACTTCCTCTGTCTCTGATTTCTAGACCCAGATGTAAAGGGCTCCTGTGACTAGATCAGGCCCACCTGGCTATCTCCCTAATATAAAGTCAATTGACTGGGGACCTTAATTACATCAGTTGCGCCCATAATCGTTTTTGAATAACTGGGAGAAGGTGTGTGTACACCAGGGGCTGGAATCCTGGCCCCATCTTATAATTTTGCCTGCTCCATCATCTTACACCAGCCAGCACAGCAGGGAGTCAACAGACAATGCTGGAAGTTGGTAAACCCAAAATAAACCACAAAAGCCTGTCATTCAGAGGCATGGGGTACCCACCAGAACTAAAACCCAAAACTGTTCAGTAGAGGTCGGTTCCAGGGCTAGAAGAGGCCAAGTGAGAGGTGGGGCAAGGAGCTGTCACTCACCACTAGAACACTATTCTAGACTCTGATTTTTTAAATTATGTGCATACATTATTTTGATTGTGATTTTTTTTTTTTTAAGAGGGTAAAGAAAAGAAATCAATCCCACTGGATTTCTCTCCCTGGAAGTTCTTATCTCAGTTTCCTCTGCGTTCAAGTTACCTACATCTGCAACCATCTTTGCGTTCTTTTCTCTAACCCTGAGGGTCCCTCCTCAAAAGCAAGTGGCCCACCTGTACCCTTGACCCCAAGCCTCCTTTGGCCTCTCCTGCAACCTCACTCCATCCGATGAGCTGTGTCCATCCACCATCTGCAAACTCTCCCTCTCTTATTGGGCTCCCCTAGAGCCAGAAGTTGAATGTAAATGGTTTATTTGGGAGGGGACCCCAGGAAGCACCAGATGGGGAGCAGGGAAGTGACACAGAGAAGGGAGGGTGGCCCATGAAGTGCTTCCAAGTTGGTTACCATCGGGGAATCCTAGTGGCCACGCAGAGGAGCCCTCAGCCACCCCAACCAAGGGGCGAGATGGTGAGAAGAGACCTGTTAAAGAGCAGAGTCCCAGTTTTTAGAGAACCCCCGGGGTCCGCAGGGAAGGATTCGTGGCACTTGCTAATATTCCTTGGGAATTCCCAGAAATAGGTAGAACGAGGAACCTAGTAAAAGACCAGATTTCCTGGGTGAAGCGAATGGAAACTCAAACTGGTTAGCAGGGCATGAAAGAGAAATATGCTATCCAGACCCAGAACCCTCAGGGGTATCCCTCCCTCCCCCACTCCCTTCTCTTGTTTTCTTTCCTGCCTTGTTCCAAAAGGGATTTGAGGCAACTTAGGAGACAACATACAATTCACCATGGTGGATTATGAGAAGATGGAAAAGAAAAAGAGACCTGGTCCAAGAATGAGGCTCCTTCAAGACTGTAGCCCAAATTGCCCTGCACATTTGAACAAGCAGATGCACGAATTTGACTCAGATTTTTCTAGAAGCCCCAGTGAAAATCTGGTTATACAGCCTAACTCAGTGTCCCTAACAAAAGATGGGGCAATTGCTCAGTACTCTCAGGTGTTCTCAAGGAAAACGACCCAAAATGTCAGGGCTGACGTCATCCCAAACATCCTAAGTTTGGACACAGGGTGACTCCGGTGGGGCAGCTTCTCCAGCAACGCCACCATGGTCAAGGCAATAATTACAGGTTAACATACAGTAAACCCCTACACTAGGTCATCTGAGATAATTCTACAGCGGCTGGCACACGTCAGTCCCCGGAGAGCACTCTGTGCTGGTTGCCTTAATCCATCCAGTGTTAGATTTCAGACTGTCTAGAGCAGGGGTCTGCAAACTACAGCCCAAGGGCCAAATCCATCTCACAGCCTGTTTTTATAAATAAAGTTTTATTAGCACACAGTCACGTCCATTGCTTAGCGTATTGTCTGCGGCTGCTTTTGAGCTACAACAGCAGAGGTGAGTAGTTGACTATTTGGTCAACAGAGGTGACTATGTGGTTCAAAAATCGTAAAACTACCATCTGGCCCTTTACAGCAAAAACACGCAACCCCTAGTCTAGAGGAATGGAAGGACCACATGCCCTTCAGGTCAGCCCTCCATAACGACTGTTCTCAGCCAAGTTCCCAATAGATGTGGCAGAGCAGTGAGTTCAACGTCATACTTCCTGGCAAGTACCTGGCATGCAGCACCTGACTCTGACAGTTATAAATGGGACGATGTGCCTGAGCCAACATCGTGGGTTGACCTTCAGAATCCTGACAAGGACAGGTGCCTGCATAAGAACCTGTACACCCCAGGTCAGCAGTCAGAGAAGAGAACAGCCATGTGCCAAGTTGATCTTTAAAAATAATTAAGGAGCCCGCGAGCCGCAACTAAGACCTGGTGCAACCAGATAAATAAATAAATATTTTAAAAAATAATCTTGATAACTTTGCATCCCCACACAGGTCGGCGAGCTCTCCAAAGCTCCCATTTCTGTTTCACCGAGCATGGCCATGCTAATTTTAGCCCAGAAATTTCTTAAGGTCCATGCACCCAACCCAAAGCCCTGGTGGACAGCTCAGCACTGAGGTCAGTGCTTTCCCGTGAAGGGTCACAGCCCCTTTGAGATGCGGCTCGGAGCCCCTCGGCCCACCTGAGTTTACCTGCAGCTGCGGTGAGCACTTCCAGTGCAGGCAGATGGCTCCTCTCTTCGAATGCCTGCCTCTCCCCTTCTCACCCACCCTGAGCTTACTCTGGGGTACGCTCAGCCTGTCCCCAGGGAAGCCTGGAAGGGCTGGGGATTTAATGCCTCCAGAGCAAACGTAACCAATAAAGAATGAGGGACTTCCCCGGCGGTCCAGTGGTTAAGACCCGCGCTTCCACTGCACGGGGCACGGGTTCGATCCCTGGTGGGGGAACTAAGACCCTGAAACCGAGTGAGGCCTCCTTTTGTCCACCATTTCTTATAGGCAAGACTCCAGCCTCCATGACCCCCTTGAGTTCCAAAGGGATGTGAACAGTTGCTAATCCAGGGGGGAGCAGCTAAGAAACCACCTGAGGCGAGATTAAAGGGACCAGAGAAGTGCATCAAGATTAAGAGAGACCACTGTGTGACGAGATGAAGGGAGGGCAGGCCTTGCTGACACCCTGATCTTGTCAGAGACTCCACCCTTGAACGCTGCTATAAAGCCCTTCACCAAATCCTCTGGGGTGGAGACACAGTTTTTCGAGGCAGAAGCCTTACCAGAAGCAATAAAGCTATCCTTTTCTACTCCACCCAAAACCCTGTCTCCAGGATTTGATTCGGCACCGGTGCACGGAGAGGCCGAGCTTTCAGTAACAATCCCACATGCTGTGCGGCACAGCCAAAAATAAAATTTAAAAAAAAGTTAAAAAGTGAGAGTCAGTGGATAAATAGCCCAGCTTGCCCGCCCCTCAGTGGGACAACTCTGAGGCTGGCCCATGCAGTCCTAAAGGGGACCCCTGGCAGGACGGAGCCCCAGTGACCCACAGTCCTATCCACCTCCTTAACGCAGCCATTTGGGGGTTTTGCCCCCCCAGCCCCCTCATATGTGCTTCCCAGAATCACCTCCTGGATAACCTATCTGCCCCCAAGGGCTGTCTCAGCATCTGTGTTTAAGGGACCCAAACGAGCCGTGTACCCTCCGAAGATGGAGTGTTTACAAATTATACAATGAATCCGTTAACTCACATGACCCACTCCAGGGGACTGCTATTCATCATCCTGTTAGAAGTTGGAAAACATCCACCAAAGTTAATAACATGGGCTTTAAGAAAAAAAAGTGGAAATGCTATCCTGGTTTGCTCTGGAAAGAATTACAGGGAGGGGCTAATTGTCTGTTAGGACCCCTCGAAGATGACAACTACACCACCATATCCTGCGTATTAAAAAAGTAATCTTACATGTGCAATCTCTGTGATGGCCCTGGCTATAATGTATGACAATTTTCGGAATATATATCTGTCTCCCTTGCCGTGTCGTGAGTTGTAGGTGGGGACACGGGAGGTACCCCTCTTTTACAGGGTTAGCAGGTGTCCAACAGATTCACCTTCTAAAAATGGTTTGTTTGCTCTTTTTTGCCTGTTCGGTGGGGGGAAGCTTTTCCTGGCTTTTCTCACTGCTGGGTTATTTCTCCCAAGAGTAGCCCTGCGGGACATCGCAGGGAGCCATCAACCAGAAGGTGAACTGCTCAACACGCAAAGCCTTTCAGGTAAAGTGACCCACACCCTCTCCTAGACCCACATTTTCAGCAAGATCTACATCTCCTCAACCTCTTTGGATTTCAGCTTTGCTTGGAATATCCATAAATCCGTTTTCCTCCAAGGTTTAACTTAATTTTTCTTTCTGCTTCCCCCAAACTGTCTCCTCCCACAATCCTTGTCTTTCTTGATTTTAAGTCATTTTTTAAATTATAAAAGTCCTGAGGTTTGTGAAAGAAAACCTAGAGACTTATAGGAAAGTGCAAAGAAGAAATGGAAATTGCCTGTTTAGTCACCACGTAAGTCCGATCACTGCTAGTTCTCAGGCTGGTGAATTTCCTCCAAGCCTCTTGTAGGTGTTGCTGGGTGGGATTTTTTTTTTTTTTTTTTTTTTTAACCAATATGATCGTGCTATGGAGATCCAGCTCTTGCCCCTTAATATTATATTTTTTAGGTTAAGTTTTATGGCTAGGGTGGCTAGTATGCAGTTTGAGGTCATAAAAGGCACAAGTCTGCATTTGTTACCACGTAAAATTCCATCAAAAATATTTTTGTGGTATTTAATATCTATCCATCACAAACACCTTTTTACATGACAACAGAATAATCCATGGAACAGGTATCTTGATAAATAATGCTTCTACAAACGTGTGTGCCTGATAAACTTTATTTAGAACTAATTCCTTGAGCTAGACTCCCAGAAGTGAAATTTGAAGGTCAAAGGGCATGAACCTTCTTTTAGGTAGGCTAGTGAAGTATAATAGACTTTGCACTACTGCCTGGGTTCAAATCTCACCTCAGTTGCTAACTGGGTGATCTTGCAAATTACTGCCCTCTGCCTCTGTTTCCTCAGCTATCAAATGGGAGTGATAATAACAGGCCTACCGATAGGATTGTTACATTGTGAGGATGAAATGATGTGCTATATATAAGATGCTACAAAGAGCTGAGTAGGCCCTCAACAAATGTGGACTCTTATGATTGGAATTGTTACTCTTATTACTATTACTGTTAACCTCCTCACTGCTCTGATACCTAGTGCTAGATTGTTTCCAAAGTTCAGATCAAAAAGAACACTCTTTCATTAGAATCTCATGCACTGCAACAGTATTGCCTTTTATTTTATTTTCTTCTCTATTGATTTGATCAGATGAAACGTGATTTTAACTGGCATTTCTTTGAATCCAATTTAGGTTGACCTTATAAAAGGTGTTTTCTATATTTTCCATGGTATAGGTTTGTCAATTACCTGTCCGTATTCTTAGCTCACTTATATAGAGAGACCTTGGTGCATTTCTAACTCTTCCTGCATTTGCACATTCACTAAAACGTTCCTGATGGGAGCACACCTGTTCTTTGCCACATGGAGTGGGAGACTATGGGGATAGATGGAGACAAGGGAGACATAGGGGTGTCTGTGCCCCCAGAGCTTTCAGATGGGAGGAATAAACTGATTATTGCAGCTTGTCACGGGTTGCTGGGTGTGTCAAGAGCCCCGTCAGAGGGATCGCCCTAGTCTAGGGGATGGAGCAAGGCTGCCCTGAAAAGGGGATGCTAAGCTGAGAGATGTGAAGGAGGGGAGACAGAAGAAGAGGTGTGAGAGGTGAGAGCCACGCCAGAAAACCGGGGCTATTTTTTAATGTATATATAAAGAGTAGAATTTTATTACCACAATCACAGAAACGTGGTTTTGCTACAAAATATGTAGAAAAGCTTCAGAGTCTTGGGCCGCTAAGCATGCTAAAGAAGTATCGTCGTCGTCGTCATCACCACCACCACCATCATCCAGCTCCTTCTCTGAGCTGTTCATGATCTCACGTAAAGACAAGTACTCCCAGGGCGGTGTAGCCTTAGGTTGCCCCGTCATCCACGCTCTGCTCTGCTCTGCTCTCTCTCCATTCCTCTTTAATTGTCTCGGTCAACATAGCATTCCCTTGTGCTTCCAACTTGCCCAGAAATGCAGCTTTTTACTTCTATGTTACACCTAACAATCTATTTTAAGATCACCCCAATGGCTGGAAACCAGCTCACACTGGGACTTCTAGGAAAGATTTACTATTGGCCGTGAGGAGAGGCAAGGGCTTTCAGCTCAGTGCACCACGCCAAAAGCTCCCTCTTTTCTCGATGCTCAAAACACTGGGCAGAAATCTGACTTTAAGGTTTTCTTCAAAATATGCAATGTTAATTCTATGCGTTATAAGCTTCCAAATAAATAATGTTGGATGTTCCCCGCTGTTGACTAGACCCCCAGATATGCAAAGGTTCCCTCCTGAAACCATTTCCAAGTCTCCTGGAATGTTCTAATTAACATAGGAAAAGAATCCAAAGACTCTTCCAACAGAGAAAACATGATGACCAAAGGCAGACGATGTGATAGAAAAGAGGTGGGGACTGGTATATGAAAGTCCCAAACCCTCCTGTCCTGGTAGCTTCTCTTTCCAAACAGACCCAAGTTCATTTATCTGTAAAAACCCTCCAAAGTGAGGAGGGAGATAGAAACCCTCATCCTAAAAATGGTAGTGAATTTCCAACTCAGAACACTGGGTGATTCAAAAGAATATAGTTGGGGGTGGGGGGGGTTCATCTAGAGAAGAGGGAGGGTGTTTCCCTGGATCAATGTGTACATATGTACATAACATACATCCATGTACATAATAGACGTATGCTCATATGTATATACATGCATATACATATATGTCAATGTGTGTATGTGTGTGTATACATATATATATATATATATATGAATAGTTTTCCTTGTTGGAAACACAATTTTACAAGCACATACACATATAGATAGATAGATATGTATATATACATATATATACATACACACATATATATGTATCTATGCGTGTATCTACATCTATGTACGTATAATAGGTACATATACACATAGATAGGTAGATAGAAAGATAGACAGTTAGCTAGTTAGATAGATAGATAGATAGATAATGTATGCACTTGTAAAATTCTGTTTCCAGCAAGGAAAACTATTAATAACATCTAGTATGAGACTCTTATCAGGGGGTCATATTATCCAAGTTCCTCTAAAATCTAGCTGCTCAGACTGGCCATAGGTGAGAAGAGTCAGCCTATTCATTTTTTTTTCCCCTCAGGGAAAGAGGTCTGTTGTTAGAGACGTATAATGACAACAACTCTGACCAACGCTCTGACATTTCTAAGCATTTCCACATACATACATTAATCATTTAGATCAGCTGTTGGCAAACTCTTTCTCTAAAGGGACAGACAGTAAGTGGCTCTGTGTACCAGTCGGTCTCCGTCACAATTGTTCAACTCTGTCCTAGGAGTGTGACAGCACCGCAGACACTGAGTAAATGAATGGACACGGCTGCATGTCAATAAAACTGCATTCACAAAATGGGGGGGCAGGCTGTATGTGGCCCCAAGACCATCGTTAGTCAGCCCCTGAGTTAGACGCTCTCAACGACAGCTAGGTGCCGTTTTTATTCCCATCTTACAGATGAGGAAACCAAGGCTTGGCAAGGTTGATTCTGTTCAGCCACTCAAGCCAGCATCAAACCCAGATGCTCAGACCCCAAAGCTCATGTTCTCTTTCTACTATATCATGTTTCAACATCTCTATCTTAGAAATAACAGATGAAAGATGGGGGATGGGGGTTGGGGGGAGACAGTCTCTCTCTGAGCATAAGCTCATTCGTTTTGAGCTACTTGGGAGAGTTGGGGCTCCTGGTATTACTGCCAATGGAAGAAAATAATAGACATGCTTCTCTCAAGGGCCACAGTTATTAAAGGATGAAAAATCCAGTCCTCTGAAAAATGTCAACCAGGGAGAGGAGACAGCCTCATGATGAAAAATAAATGAATAAATACACTTCCAACTGCAGAACTGGCATCCGTTTTGACACATAAATGTTTTAACTAAACATTTATATTTTGAGATAACTGTAGATCCCCACACAGAAGAAATAAAGCAGAAATTCCGTAGTGCCCTTTACCTGGTTTCTCCTATGGTAATTTCCTGCAAAACTGTGTCACAACCATGAGAGTGACACTGATACAGTCGAGATACAGAATCTGTCCATAGTACAGCGTCCCACACGTTGCCCTTTTATAACCACCCTCTCTTCCTTTCCATCCCCACCCCCCAGCAACCACTGATCCCTTCTCCATTTCTATATTTCTGCCATTTCCATCATATCATACAAATGGAATCATACAGTATGCAAACTTTGTGGACTGTTTTTTTCTTCCACAAAGCGCAGTTCTCTGGAGGTTCATCCAGGTTGTTTCAGACATCAGTATTTGCTTCTTTTTTTTAATTAAAAACTTTTTTAATTGAAGTATAGTTGATTTACAACGTTGAGCTAGTTTCAGGTGTACAGCAAAGTGATTCAGATAGATTAGAGACAGACAGACAGATAGATAGATAGATAGATATTCTTTTTCAGATTCTTTTTCATTATAGGCTATTACAAGATATTGAATCTAGTTCCCTGTGCTATATAGTAGGTCCTTGTTGTTTATCCATTTTATATGTAGTAGTTTGTATCTGCTAATCCCAAACTCCTAATTTATCTGCCCCCCTCTCCTTTCCCCTTTGGTCACCATAAGTTGGTTTTCTATGTCTGTGCGCCTGTTTGTGTTTTATAAATAAGTTCATTTATATCATTTTTTTTTAAGATTCCACATATAAGTGATGTCATATGGTATTTGTCTTTCTCTGTCTGACTTACTTCACTTAGTATGATCATCTCTAGGTCCACCCATGTTGCTGCCAATGGCAATATTTCATGGAGGTGCCTTAAAAAAAAAAACTAAAAATAGAGTTACCATAGGATATAGCAAACCCACTCCTGGGCATCTATCTGGAAAAGATGAAAATTCTAACTCAAAAAGATACATGCGGGACTTCCTGGTGGTGCAGTGGTTAAGAATCCGCCTGCCAACGCAGGGGACACGGGTGCGAGCCCTGGTCTGGGAAGATCCCACATGCCGCTGAGCAACTAAACCCGTGCACCACAACTACTGAAGCCCGCGTGCCACAACTACTGAAGCCCACGTGCCACAACTACTGAGCCTGTGCTCTAGAGCCCGCGAGCCACAACTACTGAAGCCCGCGCACCTAGAGCCCGTGCTCCGCAACAAGAGAAGCCACCGCAATGAGAAGCCTGCACACCGTAACAAAGAGTAGCCCCCGCTCGCCGCAACTAGAGAAAGCCCGTGCGCAGCAACGAAGACCCAACACAGCCAAAACCAAATTAAGTAATTAATTAATTTAAAAAAAGATACATGCACCCCAATGTTCATTGCAGCACTCCGTACAATAGCCAAGACTTGGAAGCAACCTATATGTCCATCGACGGATGGATAAAGAAGTCGTGAGAGAGAAAGATATATATATGCAATGGAATAGTATTTGTTCCTTTATTATAGTGTGTCCAACCACTCACACATTGAACTGTGAGGTCGCCTCCCGTCAGCCTCCGTCCCCACCACTCTCTCTGCATCTTCTCTCCTCCGCCCCTCCCCAGCTGTGCGGAGGCAACAGCAGTATCACACTATTTTCTCCTTTCTCCTGCGTGTGCCATACAGAGACCCCCTCTCTTCTTTTCAGCCTCTCGCAACCTGCTGGTTTCTTTCCTCAACCTGAGAACATCCTTAGATCTTCCCTATCCGGCAATCACATCTCTTCACCCAGTTGTCCTTTCCAGCTGACAGTCCAGCACAGAATCTCTCTGAAAGGATAGTAAGAACATGCCTCTCGAAAGGACTGGAGGGCTGGGGACAGGAAAAGGAAGACTCTGTGCTGTACTGGCGGGACATTACTACCTTTTGCATTGTGCACCTGTTCCAACTGTACCATTCCACGCTCCCTGCCCCCGGGAGATCTATACTTCAACAATATCGTTTTTCATGTGCCACGTATTGTTCAGTTCTTGGCCCCAGATTATTTAATCAAATCCCAGGCGTTAGACGTTTTACCTGTTCCCCAATGTTTTCACAGTATGATGACTGGCACAGCAACCCTCTTCGTGCTCAAATCTTTGGCCACATCTCTGATTATTTCCTGAGGATAAATACTGGAAAGCCAGCGACCCACCAGATAGGTTCCTAAAAGTGGACTATTGGGTCAAAGAGGCTTCCCATCGCTTGTGCCAAGCTCTCCCTGTAGAAGGTATAAACGTAGATGCCCCTGGCAGCTCCTTTCCCCACACAGACTCCCAGCTTTGCATTTAATAAGTTAAAACATGTGGTCTCGTGCTGTTCATTTTCATCTCTTTTGTTACTGCTGAGGCTGACAATTTGTTCAATTTTTCATTTGCTATTACAGTTGGCCCTCTGTATCTGCGGATTCTGCATCCGTGGATTCAACCAACCACGAAGATGGAAACTATTTTTTTTTAAATCCAGAAAGTTCCCAAAAGCCAAACTCGAATTTGCCACTTGCCAGCAACTATTTACACAGCATTAACTTTGTAGTAGGTATTATAAGTAATCTAGAGAGGATTTAAAATATGCAGGAGGATGTGCATAGATTTTGTGCAAGTACTATGCCATTTTGTAAAGGGACTTGAGCATCCGTGGATTTGGGTATTCACGGGAGGTCCTGGAATCCAATCCCCTGTGGATACCAAGGGGGTGTTTATTGTCTAATTACATTTCCTCTTCCATGAATTGTCCATTCACAGTCTTTGCTCATTTTTCTTTTAGGATCCTAGTCCTATTCTTATTAGTTTGAGTACTTTGTGCACTTAGGGTTATGACTCTAAAATATTTGAACAAGCATTTACTTTCATGGTTCATTTTTGGCTTTTCATTTTCTATAGGAAAAAAGTATACATATATCTATGGAAATTTAAAATTTTAGGTGGTCAATCAATTTCTTTCCTTAGGGCTTTCTTTCTATTGTTTTTCACACTTGGAAAGAAAGGATTTCCTTATTCAGAGAGCACCTAAACACCATCACCCATATTTTCTTCTGTATTCTTCATTTTATTTATATATGTATTTCCTTGATGCAATTAAAATTTATTTGGAATATGGGATGAGGTGAGACCATTAACTGATTTTTTTCCCAGAGTCCATTTTTCCTGAAACTATTCATTAACTATTTATTAATCAAGCTTTCCCCTTCCGGTGTTTGGGAGTGCTTCCTTTAATGCAATTAAACATATCAAGTGATAGGTTTTTGAGTTCTCTCTTCTGTCCCTTGATCTTCATATTTATTCTTGATTTAAATCCACTCTCTTTAATTATTATAGCTTTGTAATATGTTTACTGTTTGGTAGGGTAAGTCCCCTCCCATTACTTTTATCAAAAATTCCCAGTTACCTTGTCTTTATTCTTCTTAAGAAACTTCAGAATCATTTTGTCAAGTTCCTAAAACTCTAATAGGTTAATTAGTTCAACTAATCCTGTTACTGAACAAACTTGGGTATGCTCGGCCGAAGAGCAGCAAAGCCAATCTACTGACACCGGGTTGTGGTGAAGGAAGGTACAGTGTTTATTGCAGGGCACCAGGCAAGGAGAATGGGCAGCTCATGCTCAAAAGACCCAAACTCCCCAATAGCTTTCAGGGAAGGGTTTTTAAAGGGCACACCAGGGGTGAGGGTTGTAGGGTGACTGATCAGCTCATGCACAATTCTCTGTTCGGTGGTGAGGTAACAGGATGATGTTTCAGGAATCTCAATCATCAACCTTCTGCTTCCAATGGTCTGGAGTCTAAGTGCCAGTGGTCAGCAGGCAGTTAACTTCCCCCACCTGCTGGGGGTTTTAGTATCTGCAAAACAACTCAAGGATATGCCGCAGGACATTATCTACAGCCCTTGAGGAGGAACTAAAGGTTCTTGACTTTGTTTTTTGGCTAAACTATTATTATTTTGTCTTGTTTGACTGCCTTCCTTTGTTTCTGCATCATTTCTCACTCCTCTGATAAAATCTGCTCCTTGGAACTCAGCAAAGGCCTAAGAGGCTAAAGCTTTTCTACAAACAAGAGGCAGGGGGACATGGGGGTGTATCTCTCCCCAGGAAGGCCCCACAGGGTCTTGCTGGCTTTCAATTCCACCCCCCCCAACATCTTTTCTATCCGTTCATGTCTTTTTCTTTCCACTGTTACTCTCTAGGTCTGTCCATCGCCTTCCTGGTAAATAACTGATTTTTCTCCTAGTGGACTTATAAGTTGGTTTACTTAGGATATCCGGAGGCCCCTGTTAAGAAAATCAGCTGGTACTTACAACAGCAGGTTAAACTCCAACTACACAATCAGTGCTCTCCACGCACCAGCTGCGGCAAACTATATCATTGTTCCAAAATGTCCGTTGTCCCTCCCCGAGGGAGGACTGTATTTTCTTGCCCCATGGATAACAGCCTTGGTCACATGAGTTGCTTTGGCCAATGAAACATATGCAGAGGTGCTAAGTGTCATTTCTGAACCAACTCCATGAAGCATCTCCTGAACCCCTGCAGAATGTCACATCTCCCTCTTAACACTTGGTGTGCACTTTCCTGGTGACGGTGACAGGCTTAACTTTCCTTTACAGCCATTTGTGAGCTGTTGGCTCCTCCCTAATCACATAGAGCCCTCTTGATGGCACAGACTGTGTCTCAGTCACCTCAATATTCCCTGTGGCAACTGCCACGCTCACCCATGGCAGGTGATCAGCCTGTGTAACTGCTGCATCAAGGATGGCAAACATACCTCTGGTTTGAACTGTAAGGTAAAAGTTGGGACGGTCTTTTTCCATTCCTTCTCTCTGGCCACCCTAAGACCCATTCTAATTCTAAAAATAATCACAGTGGTTTGTCAAGGGGAGATTTCCATATGCCTGTAAAACCCCATCATTGACATTTATACCTATGTCCCACTTCTTTCCACAATTCAGTATATTTTTCCACTCTTTATGCCCAGCCAATGGAAAATGAATTTAAAAATAGGCCAATGTATTACAGGAAACATCTTGATCCTGGACAAAAAAAACAGAGAGGGACCCTTCAAAAGAAATGGACGGTGTGGCTGCCCTGCCTGCTTGAGGACAGAAAGGGTCCTCGTGCCACATGTGTTGTACTTGGCTGCCCCCTTGCTGACGCTGTCCATAGCCATGTCATCAGCCTCATCCTATTCTAGCTGAGAGAGGGAGGGAGAAGGGAGGGAGGCTTTGAAGAAATAACCTTCCCAGGAAATGTCTCCTGAAGCTGTCTGCACAGGAAATATGTGCAAAGGAAGGAGGAGAAGAGAGAAATGTGGAACGGATCTAGTTTATTCTCAACTGACACATCATGGGGAACGTTTTCTATCATATTTCCTTGTTCAGAGTAGGAGATGGGGTGTTTTCCCTTCTCTCCTTCCTCTGTAACCTGCCTTTGTTTTTCTGAGAGAAGGCTTTTTTGCTCACTTCTACTCTCTCACCTGTAAGCTCTCCCTCTACTCTCCTTTAAGGCAAAGACTTGTTTCCGCCCTGCCTTCTAGAGTCGAAGAGACATTGACTTTTCAAGCTGGGAGGAGGCTAATCAATAGTCTACAGGGCTTTCTCATTTTCTGGAGGGTGAGCATCCTAGGAATTCCTCTCCTCTTATATTTCACATCTTCCATTAAGGATTTTCAATTAAAAACCAGGACTGTAGAATCCAATTCATGAAAAGGCTCCCAACCAGAGCCCCTGAGAGAGGGATTTCTGAGCTTGGAGGGTGTTTTCTAAGCTTGAGGCAATATTTACATGGCCAAGGGCACCTCAGAAGCAGTGAGGTGTCTGTAGGGCCCTCGACATCGGGAAATGACATTTGGAGGCCCCTCGTGCATTTCACAACGCCTGTTACTTTTCAGACTGTCTGTACATCTCATCTCCTCCCACGACATCAATAAAGGAACAAATATTTTTTCACTTAAAAAAAAAAAAACTGAATCCATGGGAGGTAAAATAATTTGCCAAAGGCTGTCCATCACGTTACTGCAGGGCTGGGATTCAGCTTTCCACATGCACGTATGCGGTCTCCATCCCTGTTCCTGGCACGGACTCCTAAAACCCCTGGAATTTCCTAAGTGCTGAGAGCCATAAAGGTGTCTTTTGTTATGTTAAGGAGGTGACTTTTGAAAAGGACCTGAGGGCGGCAGCTGGTTGCCAGGGGAACCAATCACGTGATTGGAGGGTTAGAACTTTCGGTCCCACCCCCTCCCACATCCATCCTGGGAGAGGAGAGGGGCTAGAGGTTGAGTCAGTCACCAGCTGCCAGTAATTTAATCAATCATGCCTACATAATGAAGCCTCCATACCCCAGAAGGACAGGGTTCGGGGTTCTGAGAGCTCCCAGGTTGGTGAACATGTGGAGATGCCAGGAGAGTCGAATGCCCAGAGAGCATGGAAGATCCCCACCCTTTCCCCAGACCTTGCTGTATGCATCTCTTCCATCTGGCTGTTCCTGAATTATATCCTTTGTAATAAACTGGTAATCTAGTCGGTAAAATGTTTCTCTGAGCTCTGGGAGCTGCTGTAGCAAATTAACCAAACCCAAAGAGGGGATCACTGGAATCTCCAATCTATAATCGGTGGGTCAGAAGCACAGGTGACAACCTGGACTTGTGACTGACATCTGAAGTGTGTGTGTGCGGTGGGGGGAGGCAGTCTTGTGGGGCTGGGCCCTTAACCTGTGGGATCTGATGCTGTCTCCAGGTAGAGAGTGTCAGAGTTGAGCTGAATTGTAGGACACCCAGCTGGTGTTGGGGACTTGCTTGCTGGTATGAGGACCCCTCCAAAACCCACACACAAACACACTGGAATTGGTATCAGAATTGACAGGCAGTGCCATTTAACTCTACTCTGAACAATGAAAAAATTAACACTTTTTAACCCTCTCCCATTTTCCTTCCTCCAAACTCTAATTGTTGTTGGTTGTATTTTTTTAGCTTTGTCAAGATTTATAAATATCTCCAAAATAACCATAATACGCCCCCAAAAAACCTCTTATTTAAGTGGATGATTCAGTGCTTACCACTATTTGTAAAACTGTATTTTCTCCATTCCTGAGTTCTTTATTTCAATTTATTTCTTGGTTGGTTTGATTTCAATAAGAATATTCCCTGCTTGAGAACACTTTTTTGTTGCCTTTATAAGCTAAGGACAACGTGTCTGGGTATAAAATTACTGAGTCACAGTTCTTCTCTTTGGAGTTTGGTAAACATTGCTCCACTGTGTTCCTGCACTGATATTGTATGAATCCTTTTGCTACCGTGTTTCCATTGCTGCGTTTTATCTTCAAATAACTTTTTCAAAAGGAAATAAAACCTCAGAATCATTAGACTTCTCCAATATTTGAAAAAGACAGCCTGTTGCCTTTACATACGAATGCAGGGAGAATGAATAACCAGAAGAAATCATCAGATATACAGAAGACGTTAGGTGGTGATAAGTGTTAACAGAGAATAAAGCATTTAATAGATATGCCTCCTCTATTTTCTAGCACTGAATATTAATGTGGAGAAGTCTAAGGTCCTATTTTCCCTTCTAAATATTATTACCTTTCATGCCCAAATGCCTGAAAAATTCATTCTCCTTAATGCTCATTTAACTGAACTTAAAGCTCATTAACTGAACCCAAGCAGTTTTAGCATCAACCAAACTGTCTAAATTTTAGCAGGAACATAGTGTACTCCCTTGAGCTGAAATTCAGCACTTCCTCCATCTCCAGGAAAGTTTCTTCCAACTTTGAATACTTTTTGGTTCCACCTGTTGATTTCTCCACTCATCTTTATGTTGGATTGTTTTTGCCCTCCATAGCGCTTACATTCTTTTTAATTACTTCACTTTCTTTCTTCTATTTCCTCTGGGCCAGAGATGATCAGGGTGGACTGTCCAAAACTGTCATTTCTTTGTGGGTCAAAATCAGCAATTTCATATGGTTCAACCTAGTCTGGAGATTCATTAGAGCTTCAGTGGTAGCTGAAGTTATGGGAACAATGCTATTCTCCCCTTGTGTCCTAAAGGAAAATCATTCCCATAAGCTCCCATCAGAATTTGCCTTATGTCCCATTGGCTAAGACTGGGTCACATGCCCACCTCACTGACCAATCACTGTCAAAGGTAACAGCATGGACTTACTGACTTATCTCAGTCATGATTCATCCTATCTCAGGGCTGGACACTGGCCAGCCAAACAAAACCAAGATTTGGGGTTGGCAAGGAAGAAGGAAGGATGGCTGTTAGGGAGGTGACTTAGACGGGGGGTAGGTTTAGGTGACAGCATGGCTTTAGGGGTCAGTGCTCATACCGTTTTCTGGGAGACTCATACCAACAACCCAGGGTCAGGGAATGATACTTAACTAAACTTCCTGGCTCTTCAGAGGAGGCTGGTCGCTGTCAAGGATGAAAGGGATGAGGTCAAGGGCTCATAAAGCATGGGAGGTTCCGAAATAACATGAAGGAGCTGCATTTCTGCATTACTGGAAAAACGCTAGAAAGAAGAGACTGGATGTCTGGCTCTGCTGCCCCTTTAACTGGCCTCATATGAACCTGTTAAACAACAGATGAAGAACGAGAGTTTTGGCGGGTTTTTTGTTTGTTTGTTTTAAGGAAAAGCAATTCAAGGACTGAGTTGCGGAGGACACTTATTTCAAAACTCTTTTTTCCAGGGCAGCTGGCACCTTGGACATTTTTGCAAACGCAAAGACGGAGCCTTTGCAGTAGCTTTTTACTTTCTCACAGCAGCTCCCGAAAAGGGGAGCTGGCAGCGTGAAATGAAAAGACAAAGAGAGGCTTTTCCCTCTGCCTCCTGATGTCCTTTTGGGGATCCTGATCTACCAAAAAAAGAGAGAGAGAGAGAGAGAATTTCCATTTTGAAAACAGGCCAGCCTACTCTTGTGTTCACTAAACTCCCCAAGCCCGGATCCCAAGAAAAGCTCACCACCTCCTGGTCTGTAAAATGCCAAGTTAGCGAAATCTCCGCGCTCTCAGATTTTGCATCTGGAAAGCAGGGGTGAATGCATCCCCTCCTGCCCTACGGGCCATGTGGTAGAGGATAAGTGAGGTCACCTCTGAGCCAGGGATTAGTCTCCAATCCCTCCCTCCCCTCAAAACTGTTCCACAGCGCCCTCTCCAGCAGGAGCTCTGAATATTTTTAATCACGCATCCCCAGGAGGAAACCACGCGAGCACTGTGTCGATTGGGTCCTTCTGGAAGTGGATGCTGAGTTAGGAGGGCAAGAGGTTCACGCGGGGGGTGGGGGGGGGGGGGGGGGTGACACCTGTGACAGACAAAGGGGAGAGGAAGCAGGACCAGGCTGGGCAGATCTGAGGGTCTCAGCCAGCCCACCGGGGCTCCAGAGCAAAGACTGCCTATTAGGGAGGTCCTGCGTGGGGCACAAATGGCCAGCCCTGGGTCCCTGCCTCGCTCAGGCACTGGCTGGCAGGCTGCCTCTGCTCAAAAGCAAAGATGGAGCCTAGATGCACATGTAACAGCTGGAGGCTGCAGTGGAGCAAGATCTTTCTGGAAGGCAGGTCTGAGCGCGCGCCTCCACAGTGGCCATGCGTGCATGCGTGTGCGTGTGTATGTGCGACACCCTAGGAAACAGACAGCCCCGTGCACACGGCCCGCGGGGAGCCCTCCCCCTCCTCGTGTCCAGCAGCTCCTGCTTATTCCTTAGACCCCCACGAGCTGCAGGGCCGGCTCTTTGCATTCACTTGTTAACAACTGGAGTTGCAGTATCAAAACCCTATCGCTTCAGTGGGGTTTTTTTGTTTTTGTTTTTTTTTGCGGTACGCGGGCCTCTCACCGTTGTGGCCTCTCCCGTTGCGGAGCACAGGCTCCGGACGCGCAGGCTCAGCGGCCATGGCTCACGGGTCCAGCCGCTCCGCGGCATGTGGGATCTTCCCGGACCGGGGCACGAACCCGTGTCCCCTGCATCGGCCGGCGGACTCCCAACCACTGCACCACCAGGGAAGCCCCTATCGCTTCAGTTTTTACGACATCAACTCACAAAGGTCCGTGCCAAACTTAACTACATGCCAATCTTGTCCTTCTCTGGGTCCTGGAGTAAAGGAGCCCCCAGGAGACAAGATCCGTCAGATCCTAAAAGGGGAGAAATCCCTACTTTGCAAAACTGTCTCCAATCTGGCTCCACGATTATTTACTTCGCCCACGTGTTGAAAAATCCCCCAACGCGTGATTCATTCCAGAAGGGTGTGGGAAAGGTCGCACGCTCAGCCTCCAAGTGAAGCCCAGATACAGCTTCCGGTTCCGGAGGTTACAGAGAAGCAGAGCTTCCCCGACTCTTCAGGTGTGGATGCTCCCAGGACCAAGGAGCCCCAGGTCACTCCTCAGGTGCTTGAGAGGCACAGAACTGTGCGCTTGACTTACGTGCTCTCTGCTCTTCGCAAACTTAGACTGTGAAGCCAAGGAAAAGAGATAAAAGAAAACGCGGATGTAAAAGCTTGGGAGGAGAGTTGAATAGTTTTGATAGCAGCGGCTGCACAGTAATTTTATAATATCATACATAACACCGTGCTCATCACTGCTGGAGGACAAGTCCCCTGCCCCCAACCCCGAGAGCAGATTTTTGTCTTGTTTGTTCATTTATCTTTTCAGAGAACTTGTATCAGGGCCTGACTTCAAATGTTGCTTGAAATCTGCTCTCCTCCTAGCATTTAAGTTTCATGGAGGAACTGAGGCATCCACAATAAAAATATGAATTAAGGAATATGGAGAGCTGCTCTTTTTTCTTCTCTTGTGCTTTAGAAAGTCTGGCTCCTTTGTGTCTGGGGCGGGGCTGTGGTCCGCAGACTTGGTAATGTATTTGATCTGCCCGTCTTGTCCCTTGATGAAGAGTGGGCGGCAGAGACGGAGAGAAATCAAGACCTGTTGCCAACGAGCACAGAAGTTCTTCCAAATGCCTCGTGCACACATACTCTCTGCCCCGCTCCTACTTTTAGGGTTGAATCCTGATCAATCCCGTGGCCCAGAGCAGTGCTTCTCAACCAGGGACATTTTGCGCCCCCTCCTTCCCCCCAGGGGACGTGGGACAATGTCTGGAGGCATTTTTGATTGTCACAACTGGGAGGATGCTTCGGGCCTCTCATGGGCGGAGGCCAGGGACGCCGCTCAACATCCTATAAGGGCCCAGGATGGCCCCACAGCGAAGAACGACGCATCCCAAATGCCAGTGGTGCTGAGGCTGAGAACCCGTGGCCTCAAGTAACACAATACACGGGCAGCTTCTTATCTTTTTGTCTTGTTGCATTCTTCAACTTCATCATGCAAAAAACAAAAACCACACACACTTGAAAATAAAGCCTTTCGGCTGGCCCTCAGGCCCGTGGCATTTCAGGACGACAGTGGCCAGTAACAGAAATGGTGAGGCTGGGGGTGGCCTTTGCGTGAGGCATCTGGGCGGCCTCCTGGATCACTTGGGAGCCTGGCTACAAGCTCAGATAGAGGTGACTGGAGTGCTGGTTTTCCGAGAGCCTTTTCCCTCAGTCATGCCAAGGACCTTGTATACGATTCGTGGTGATTAGGTAGGGGCATGAATGTGTTTTCAGCCAGCCGGGTGCCCGTATCCCTCGCATGGCTACTGCTTTGTGTACAGCGAGCTGCAGGTATTACTCTTCTGAACGGCCGCACAGAGGGCCGGGCAGAGGTCAGGGAGGGGCGTAGAGGGCAGCCCCTGACTGGTCCTTGACTTAGGTGCTCTCTGCTCTTTGTGAACGTAGGACGTGCTAAGGAAGGGGATCTGGTCTCTTGGCAGCTCTGATGGTCATACTTAGGGATGCGGGAACCCCCTCAAATCTGCAGGCCTGGGAAGAAGAAATGCCTGAGAGCCGATACTCAGGGCTCTCTCCTGTGTTCATCGTCATGGGGATAAATGTTTCTGTAAGAAGAGTTCTTGGCCCCCGATGAGGGCAAAGACAGAACTTCTTATCAATCAGACGACTCAAGGATACCCACCACAGAAGAGAAACATGTCCTGGTTGCCTTGAGGGCCCTAATATGGGGAAAGATTCACTTCAGTTTGAATCCATCAATTCTAATAAATTCACTCTCTATTCATTGATGGTTGAAAAGATAATGAAAGTAGAAACAGGAGACAATTAAAGATAGGGCTTCCCTGGTGGTGCAGTGGTTGAGAGTCCGCCTGCCGATGCAGGGGACACGGGTCCGTGCCCCGGTCCGGGAGGATCCCACATGCCGCGGAGCGGCTGGGCCCGTGAGCCATGGCCGCTGAGCCTGCGCGTCCGGAGCCTGTGCTCCGCAACGGGAGAGGCCACAACGGTGAGAGGCCCGCGTACCGGGAAAAAAAAAAAGAATTAAAGATATTGCTAACTTTTAGGTTTATACTGATGGAGCTGGTGTAATCTCATTATTGCAATGAGGTCATACAGTTGGGAAAAGCCTCCCCTTTCTGACTGTCAGGCATCCAGGCATCCCTTCTACCGGGGGTGCCCCCATCGTGTGGGTCTTGCTTCGAGACAGGCCCACCTGTGTTAGCAAAGGTGGAGACGCAGATATTCCTGCTCCCTGGTAGCCCAGGTGCAGGCACGTGGCCGAGCTGTGACCACCTAGGTACTGTGCTGGGGTGAACAGTGTCCCCCCCAAATTCATGCCCACCGTGAACCTGTGAATGTGACCTTATTTGAAAATACAGCAGCCATACAGACACCCCTGCTTGGGACCTTGAACCCTGAGGGTGTGATACAGAGCCCAGTGTCGGAGGACTGGCCGCCCAGGTAAAATGGCACAAACTTTTGGTTCTTAATTTCCTTTTCCTGCCCCACCAGGAGCAAAAGAAATCTGCTTGGTTTCATCCATTTCCCTCTTTCATTCTTTCGGAGTTTCCATCCCCCGATAAACCGTTCCATGGGTGACGATGTTTTTCGAACAAAGGATAAGGTCATTCTACCCTACTGCAAACTCACCCAGGGCCAAATCACGGGGCTGCTGAGTGGGCAGCACAGAGAAATGAACCATAGCTGATCATTTCCGACTGTGGGCTCCAGGGCCAATTTCCCAGCCACTTTCCGAGTTAATTCTATCTCTGCAAGCGCCGTGTTGAAGATGGAACTTGTTTCCTAGGTGTATACACCGCGTTCCATTTTTAACATCATGGGCTCAAATATGAGGGAGAAATGGATTTTTAAAGTTGGGCAATCCCATAAAAAAGAAGCATTAAACAGGGTCTTTTGAATTTTCTTGGATCGAGGGCGTGCTGCTAACTCAGCCTTAACCACATAATACAAGAAGTTCAGGGATGCATCACACTTCATGGGCAAGTTGGAAAAGTGATTTCTCTTTTAATTCACAAAGGCAGAGTAAATTGGCTGGACTTCCATCTTACACCAAACTTGGGTCAAAGACTGTCTCAGCCGGAAACACGGACCGTGCCTGGGTGGATGCCAGGAACTGTGCCAGCCCTGCCTCACTCCTGAGAGGCTGCAGTATTATTACCCCCATTACACAGTAGGGCAAACTAAAGCCACATGGCCGGTGTGAGACGGTTCTTGATTCGAAGCCAGAACCCATGCACTTAACTGCCCCTTGCTGACGAAAAGGGGGAGTCTAAGGGAGAATGGGGGAAAAATATATAAATTTTCAGGGAAACATTTGTACCTTAAACTTAGTAAGGTGTGCTGGGGGAAAGATCAATATTTATGTAAGTCGGTATATGTGTGTACAGATCAGCCTATTAACTGGGGATCTAGCCATGACCAAAGATACCACCTTACTTCAATGGACCAAAAGCATCTTACATTTTCATTTTATTTAATACATCTATTTTCACTCACTAATACCATCTCTTTCAAAAGTATGAACGAAAGATCACTTAAATCCTTTCTTTATCTGCCGCTTCATTTATTTTTGTAAATCGAACAGACTTCTCCCACTGACTTATAATGTCAAGAAGGCTTTCTATTTGTATGAAAATGATTTCAGGTTTCATCTTGCTTAAAATGCATGTATTTCGGGGCTTCCCTGGTGGCACAGTGGTTGAGAGTCCGCCTGCCGATGTTAGGGGACGCGGGTTCGTGCCCCGGTCCGGGAAGATCCCACATGCCGCGGAGCGGCTGGGCCCGTGAGCCATGGCCGCTGAGCCTGTGCGTCCGGAGCCTGTGCTCCGCAGTGGGAGAGGACACAACAGTGAGAGGCCCACGTACCACAAAAAAAAAAAAAAAAAAAAAGCATGTATTTCTTCATTTCACCACTATCATGCTCCTATTTAAATAATACAAATACCTCCCACTTTTAAAAAATACAGACTTTCCACTTGAGAAATACTTCCCACTTCACATATTGAAATTTGCATTTAGAGATCTGGGTAGCGCCTGAGGCAGGACATGGAGCCTCTCCTTTTCTAAACCTGGGTCCGGCTCCTCTGGTCCCTCTCCTCCCCAGGCCTCACCCATGGGCCCTGTCTTCTGTCTGCTGGTCTGGCTGTAGCAAGGATCCTGCTAAGTCCCTTTAGAAAGGATCTCTTACCCTTGATATCTGATCGCCTTGTCCTACCTTCAGCAAGAATCCCGCTAAGTTGGTTTAGCAAGAATCCCTGCCCTTGATGTTTCCTCTTCTATCCAACGACCCGACCCGTCATTGACTATAAATCCCCAGCTGTCTTTGCTGTATTCAGAGTTGACACTGGCCTCTCCTTCACTGAGACAATCTTGACACCTACAGTCCTAAATAAAGTCTTCTGTACTATTTTCACAAGTGTCAGAAAAACTTTTTTTTGTGTGTGGCTGTGCCACACAGCTTGCGGGATCTCAGTTCCCTGACCGCGGATTGAACCCAGGGCCACAGCAGTGAAAGCCTGGAATCCTAACCACTAGGCCACCAGGGAACTCCCCAGAATAACTTTTTTTTTTTAACAGGCAAAACATCTCACCCCTTGAAATCATATGAGTGAAAGAGTATTATTAATATAATGCAATATATTAAAAACCCATATATTTAAAAACCAGTATTCAAAGTAAGAGTGCTCCGAGAGCATTCCAGAACATGCCTTCTTTCTCTACTCTCCCAGGTGGTCTTGTTCACGCCTACAGAATTCAGAGGTGATTCTCAGCCATTCTCCCCATGTCATCCCAACAAAAGTCCCATCACTTCCGACTGGACCAATTGTTCTCCCCAACTCCCCCCCACTGTCCCCTCTCCTCTCCAACCCACCAACACCACCAGTCACTGCCCCACTGAAAACTCCCCCGTGGCATTCAGAATAGTGGATACGTTCCAGACCTCCTAGCTCTGAGCCACCCAATCCCTTCCAGCCTTCCTAAACACATCCTATGTTCCAGAACCTTCCGGCCTTTCCACCTTTGCTCTCGACATCATGACGTCCTGGAACATCCCCAGTGCCAGCTCACACCCACCTGTCTGAGCTTGACTCCTCTGACCTCAGGCTCGCGCTGAGATGTGCTGTGGCTGCCTTACCTTCCCTATGGGGGCGGGAGAATCACCAACCGGGAAAACGTTTCATTTCTTTGCCACCCACAGCGCCTAGCCCCATGAATCAGACGTGGTGGGTATTCAGTAAATGCCCATTAAGCAACTGAACAAACGTCACCATTGAATTCAGCAAGATAGAAAACACGGACGGAAAATCTGAAAAGATTTGTTTTCTAGGACATTTGATCCCTGCTTGCCAGGCCTGACGAATTTAAATCATTCAAAGCGAGCAAGCGCCCTCTTGTGGCCACAGGATGACAGCACATCACAGAAAAGAGTTCAATTACAGAGTTCTGAGATTTCCCACCTGGGGGTTTTCTTCCTCCTGACCGTAGGCAGGGGCGCAAAGAAACCATTCCCGTGAGGAACCCAAGGTCAACGCAAGTGGCTCAGTAGCTCACTCGGAGCATTTAGCTCCTCCTCACGCCAACCAGGTAACAGGAACTGTGGCTACATCAGGGAATCTGATCCCTCCCGCTTGAAAAGCCCACCAACTAATTGCAACGTGGGGACCTTGATTGGATCGTGGCTAAAACAAACCAGCAGGGACTTCCCTGGTGGTCCAGCGGTTAAGGCTTCGCCTTCCAATACAGGGGGCGCAGGTTCCATCCCTGGTAGGGGAGCTAAGATCACATATGCCTCGGGGCCAAAAAACCAAAACATAAAACAGAAGCAATATTGTAACAACTTCAATACAGACTTGAAACATCATCCACATCAAAAAATAAATAAAATAAAACAAACCAGCAGTAAGAGGCATTTGGGAGAATCAGCAACAAAAAAACCTTGTACGCAAATGTTCGCTGCAGCTTTGTTCATTAGCGATGGAAAAAAGAAACAGCCCAAGGGTCCACCAACGAATAACGGTGGTATATCCATATAATGGGATAACACACGGGATAAGAAGGAGGAAACTATTGAGACACACACAACGTGGATGAGTATTACACATCGTGCTGCATTAAGAAGGCTCACACAAGAGTACATTCTATTTAACCGAAGTTCCAGAAGAGGCAATGGTAGGAAAAATTGGAACAGGGGTTGCCTGTGGTTGGGGGCGGGGGGGGGCTTGACTGGGGCCTGGGGGAACTTTCTGGGGTGATGATAATGTTCTGTAACTTGATAGGGGTTTGGGTTACACAGATGTATGCATTTGTCTTAACTCATCAAATGTTACACTTAAAATGGGTGTCTATCATTATATATGTAAATTTTACCCCAAAAGGAACAAAACGACAACAAAAAGATGCTAAATCTTATAAATGATATGCTGATGCTGAAGTGTTTGGGGAGAAGAATACTGAGATCTGCATCTTGCTTTGAAATGCACTGGAAAACTAAGATGGATTAACGGACAAACAGAGGGATGGCTACATGGACAGGCACATGATAAAGCAAACAGCAAAATGTTAATTGCAGGACTAGTGGTGGTGGATATGTATATAGATGTTCACTGTAAAATTCTTTCCACTTGTCTGATGTTTGAAAAAAAAATATGATAAAATCTTGGGTGGAAAGATATTGGGGGATATTTGGATATAGACTGAGCAGTAGATGACTGAATAAATTCTGTTCAACTTTATGTATGATGGTGCTGCTGTGGTTAATAGGAAAATGTCCTTATTTTCAGAGATCCATATTCAAGTATTTAGAGTGAAGTGTCATAATGTGTGAAACACACTTTAAAATACTCCAGGGAGAAAATGAAGCTAAGGGCTTCCCTGGTGGCGCAGTGGTTGAGAGTCCGCCTGCCGATGCAGGGGACACGGGTTCGTGCCCCGGTCCGGGAGGATCCCACATGCCGCGGGGCGGCTGGGCCCGTGAGCCATGGCGGCTGAGCCTGCGCGTCCGGAGCCTGTGCTCCACAACGGGAGTGGCCACAGCAGTGAGAGGCCTGCGTAGCACAAAAAAAAAAAAAAAAAGAAGCTAAAATTGCAAAATGTTAATAATTGTTGTATCCATGTGATGGATGTATGGGTGTCAATTATTCCATTTTCCGTCTTCGAAGTGTTTCACAGCAAAAAGGAGACACGCTCTCTCAAGGAGCTTGAACTCCAACAGTGAGTGAAAGTCCTGCCCTTTTCCCTTGTCTGCTCGCATTGTCATCTTTCTCCTTTTAAAAATTAAGTCCATGATGAGGATGAAGAAAACCTGTTGATAATGTGTAATCTGGTGATGAGCATCTCATCAGAAGGGAAGTGTAAAGAGAATGAGTGAATGATAAAATAAAAGACAAAGTTAACAAGGAAGCAAGTAATGCAAAGGGAGAGGACAGGTGCCTGTGAGAAGGAGGGACTTTACCTGTTCCCATAATTCTAGACAGAATATTTGCAAACATGCCCCGCCCCCCAGGCTTCCTGTCTTGGTCACTGTCATTCCCCAGTATCTACCTCCAAAGTCAAGACCGAGATGCTGCTTGCCACATCCCATCAGCCACCAAGTCCAGGGTCTTCTGCCTCCTATATCTCTCTCTCCGGTTAACCTTGTGCCCCTCAATGACCTCGTCTGTAAACTGGGCATGATGACACCTGCTTCCTGAGTTGTTGTCAGGATCGAATACTATAGCATAGTGTGTCTGCTGCGGCCAGAATACACAACTGTGTGTTTATTTCCCTTGCGCACACCTCCCTGGCACTTAAAGGCCTCTCCCAAGCTCTCTAAATATATCACCCAGATGCTTCAACTTCCAGCAATAACGTCTTACTTACAGTTTCCCCAACGCACGTCGTAACTTCACGCTCCAGGTCGTCATGTAAATCAGCAACTCTCAAAGTGTGGTCAACAGGTCCCCGTGGTCCCAGCATCAGCATCCCCTGGGAACTTGATAGAGACAAAAATTCTCAGGTGCCACCACACACCCACGGAATAAGAAAATCGGGGTGGGGCTCGGTGATCTCTTTTCACGAGTCCTCCAGCTAATTCTGAAGGATGATGAACTGTGAGAACCATTGGGGTATTCCATCTCCTCTGCTTGAAGTATGCTTTCTCATTGTACCTGTCAAACTCCTATGCATCCCTTAAAGCCCTCCTGTAGGAAGCCTCTCCTGGATCCATAGCCCTAGATAAGGTTATTCATGCTTACCTCTGCACTAACGCTGTACCTTGATCCTACTTCTTCTGTAGGTGTTCTATGACCCCGTGCTATAGTTATTTGTTTGGAAGTCTTTCTCTCCAACTAGGCTAAACAAAGGTAGTAAGGAGCATGTTTGATATCATCCTCTGTATTTTCAGCCCTTAGCAAGTAAGTGCCTTTCACTCAAGGAAAGTTCACCTGCTTGAGCTGCCTGGGCCTGGTGGCCCAACTAGCTGTCCAGGTGAAGGAGGTAACTCCCTAACCAATAGAGCAGCGGTCTGAGATTCAGGATACCTGGTGGAGGTGTTTGCTTTGAGTGTACTTTTATTTTATTTGAAAATCATATATATGCATCCTTCAATTTCATTTATAGGAAGAGTCGAATATTGGCAATGTTGTAACACCTTTAAATTTCTTAAATGCATTTTCTGATTATCCTTAAGCTGCAATGATTTCCCTCCAAAGATGGTAGCACTTTGCTTTCAATTCGATCCAATAACATGATGTGTGATGTGTACACCCAGATGGTAGAAAAGACTGGCTGACATGCCTTTTGCAGGAGATGCTGCTATTTACCAGAAGCAAGTCCTTGGCCAGGTTAAACTCTCTAATAGTAGTAATGACAGCCAATATTTACTGAATGCTCCATCTCTGCAAGGCCCTGTATTCATCTCCCTTCAGCTTTACAAGAGCCATATGCAGTAGGTACAGATCCTATTCCCATCTTACAGGTGAGGAATCTGAGGCACAAAGAGGTCAGGCAACTTGCTCAAAATCACGAAGCTAAATAGGGGACCAGGATCAAAGCCAGGAAAATTGGCTTCAGAATCCACTCCCGGGTTTCCCTGGTGGCGCAGTGGTTCAGAGTCCGCCTGCCGATGCAGGGGACGCGGGTTCGTGCCCCGGTCCGGGAAGATCCCACATGCCGCGGAGCAGCTGGGCCCACTGAGCCTGCGCGTCCGGAGCCTGTGCTCCGCAACGGGAGAGGCCACAACAGTGAGAGGCCCGCGTACCGCAAAAAAAAAAAAAAAAAAAAAAAAAACCACTCCCACTGTGATGGGTTTTTTGTTTTGTTTTGTTTTGTTTTTCTGACTCGGCATTCTAAATATTCCTCCAAGATGCCTTTCCTTCTTTTGGTTGCTTTTTTCCACTGTGTTTAAATATACATCATGTTTACCATTTTCGCCGTGTTTAAGCGCACGGCTCAGGGGCGTTAAGCACACCCACACTGTTGTGCAACCGCCATCCATCTCCAGAACTCTTTCATCTTCCCCAAAACAAACTCTGTCCCCGTTAAACACTAACCCCCATTCCTCCTTCCCCAGCCCCTGGCACCCACCCTTCTACACTCTGTCTATGAACTTGACTACTTTAGGTATCTCATATAAATGGAATCACACGATATTTGTACGATACTCAGCACAACGTCCTCAAAGTTCAACCATGTTGAAGCATGCCTCAGAATTTCCTTCCTTTTTAAAGCTAGTAGCCCATCGTGTGGATAAACCCCATTTTGCTTATTTGTTCATCCATCAGTGGACACTTGGGTTGCTTCCACCCTTTGGCTAGTATGAATGATGTTGCTGTGAACATGGGTGTACAAATATCTGTTGGCGTCCCTCCTTTCACGTCTTCTGGGTATGTACCCAGAAGTGGGGTTGCTAGATAGTATGGTGATTCCAGGAGACCTGGTTTCTCGCTTAGCTTTGCCCCCTCACTTTTGCAAGTCACTGAACACTCTTTCCAGTGTCCCATGCATAAAATGAAGACGGAATACCTTTTTCCCTTTGAATTACTATGACCATGACAATGACAAGTATATTAAGACAGAGATATCAGCTTCTGAACTATAAAGGGGGTTTATGAGTTCCATATATTGTTGACTGGAGGAGGAGAAAAGGAGGCAAAGAAGGAATATATATATATATATGAATATATATATTTATTTATTTATTTATTTTTTTGCCGTACGCGGGCCTCTCACTGCTGCGGCCTCTCCCGTTGCGGAGCACAGGCTCCGGACGCGCAGGCTCAGCGGCCATGGCTCACGGGCCCAGCCGCTCCGCGGCATGTGGGATCTTCCCGGACCGGGACACGAACCCGCGTCCCTTGCATCGGCAGGCGGACTCTCAACCACTGCGCCACCAGGGAAGCCCAGAAGGAATATTTTTTAACCACCCATAACCTCAAAAGCTTTTCTGTTCTCTAAGCTAAAATCTGCCGTCCTGGGCTGCTGCACCATCTAACTAACTTTTTAGCATTCTTATATTTTTAGCAGAACTTTCTTTGGTCAGATAATGGTCATTGATGAGCCCTACAGGAAAATGAAAAGGGAAGGTAACGTTAATCTGCTGACACACACGCTTGGGATATTTAGAGCCAAAAGAATTGCTTTATCAATAGGCTGTCTTATCAGAGATGATTCTTGGCATGCTTCACCAAGCAGTTGTTTAAGAGTTTTTTAAAAACATTGTCATTTGTGGTATGATTTACATGCAATGATCTGAGCCCTTGGAAGGAAACCCACTTTTTCAAGCCACAGCACAAGTGAAGTAATGGTTTGTAACTCAATGATGTATACGCTAGACTATCAATTTTCATTTTATATTATCTCAGAGAAATTGCCTGATGAAATCACATAATGCTTCTCTTTTTTATAGACTGCTACCTCTTGTAAACGCATGCACACACGCACACACAGTTTTCTTAGCATTATTAATTGTATCTTTCGATCTTTTAAATCAGTGATCACTGAAGGACGAGCCTAGATATAATTAACAGAACTTAGAAAGAATTCACTAAACATATGAAACAAAGTAAATGGATTTGGAGCATGAGGTTCAACATTTAAATTAGATAAGAAAGGCATAAGTCAGAGAGAGAATGGGTTAAAACTTGGGACCATGAAGTGATACGACATGAATAGCGGTGGCTATCTTTTTTTAAAGTAATTCAGAGAACAAGTGGAGGATGGCAGTTTTTGGGTCTCCCCTCCCAGGGGTAAAAGCATTTAGAAAGCTGCATGGAAATTGGGGACCCGGACGGATAATCACAAGGAACCTGTTATCCCAGCTCCTGACCCGCCCCTTTTGACCACTAGAGGGGGCCATCTGTGCAGTTCAAGCCACATCACCGCTTCATTTTCCAAAGCGAAATGACTCCATTTTAACTTGGTGGACCCCAAATAATCAAGGACTTAATTTTTGGCCTCTCTAGTCATGCAGCATAGAACTGTCAGGTTTTTAATGCCCAGCAGCTCTTATTTCTTTATGTAAAATAACTTTGGCATTTGACTCTGCCATGTTAATAAAATGTATCTCAGCAGGTTTATTTTATTAATTTTGTTCTAAAATGTATCAACTCTAGAAACAGGTGAGGGAGATTAAGAGGTACAAACTTCCACTTACAAAATAAATGAGTCCTCCGGGATGAAATGTACAGCGTGCCGAATACAGCTGAAATTGTAAGAGCTGTGTACGGTGACAGACGGTAGCTAGACTTAACCTGGTGATCATTTTGTAACGTAAAGAAACCTCAAATCATTATGTTGTACATCTAGAACTAACATAGTGTTGCAGGTCAATTATACTTCAATAATAAATAAATAGATGTATCAACTCCAACAAAGGCAAGAGCGACACTATTTCCAGTAAAAAGTAAATAACAAAGCAAACTGTTCTTCGGTCTTAGAGGTTTTTTTGTTTCGCAAAAGGAAAATGACCATCTCTTACTATTTTTTGGTCTTAAAAAATACCCCAAACTATCCAGAGAAGATAAACTCTTCAGTGTATGATTAATATTCAACTATCCATGAGTGAATCAGCAACTTCTAGATGACTATTCTTTACACAGAGAAAAAAAAAAAAAAAAAAAAAGGACCCCAGGTTGGCTTTTTCCATCAAATGATTGGCTCTTTCCCAATCACCTACATAACTTGCAATTGCTCAAGGAATGTCAGCTAATTTGATTATATTATTCAAAACTAAATCATGAAGGCAAATGAAATATAATTAATTCCAAAGCAACCTATTTTATTATTCCATATTCGCGGGGGTTATCCGAGTGATTGCTTCACCCCATCAGTCTGCATATTAAAATTGTGTCGATACTCAGAGGCAGTTATCAGAGGGGCCCGAGGACTCTGGGGGACTTGTACGCTATTCTGTGCATGTCCTCTGAGAGTGTGAGAAAAAGAAGACAGAAGAGACCCCAGGTGATGCCACAGAGCTGATGAGGATCACAAGCCATTTCGCTGCCGGGGTCCCTGATGACAGCGGCCTCTCGAGCCTCCAAGGATACCCTACGCTGGGCACGTGAGGTTGACAACAATCTGTGTTTCCCAGGCATCTCGAAGCCCAAGGATCTCTTGAGGATCTTGATTAGCACTTCCGCTGAGATGGAAACTCTTAATGCTGGAAAGTTATTCACACTCGGTCTGCGTTAGGTCAGCACCTCGGCCGACGTGAGATCAGAGCGGGGGGAGATCGGGAAAAGACCTGAGAATACCGACTGGCAAATGCCCTAGTGCGTGATTGAAGGCTGGAGTTCACGGGCTCTGGTTTCTGGTCCTTCCCCTCCTCAGAATGACTGTCCTGTAAGTACTCTTTTTGTTTATTCACACGGGGCAGAAATTTCCGTTGGGCTGGTCTCACCTGATACTGTCGATAACTCAATCTCTGCAGGTGCATGGTCTGGACGGCCCTTGGACCTGGTCAGGAGGGGCCCCTGCCCTGGGCTCCATGCTTCAGAGGGCTCCTCTCAGACCCTCTCGGGGGCCACGGGGATGTGCCCACCTGGAGCCTTGCCTCTACACCGTGCTCCAAATATCCACACACACACCCCCACCGGATGTTCCTTCCCAAACAGCCCAGGCCTGCTCTCAGGGTCTACGTGAGGCTTTCTTCCTGTGCACCCCCCTCCAAGCGAGCTGCTGCTAGAGATACCCCAGCCCAAAGACCCACAAGGGGGGCAGCTCCGGGGTGGAGGTAGGGGATGGACAGCACTTGGACCGTGGGCTGGGGTGTCCACCCTCCTGGCCCACCACGGCCAGCATGGAACTCTAAGGCTGAGCGGGCTTTCAGTAGGAGAAGAGAATATATTTTAGCGAACACTTCGTTAGCTTGATTTCTAACTTTTAAAGGAGCAGACACATGGGGTGTGGGTCCCCATTTGTACTCTTACTCCAAGCACCAAACAAATTAGGGGCTGCATTAGCCAGGGCTCTCCAGAGAAACCGAGCCAACGGAACAGAGACAGATGTATAGCAAGAGACTTTTTACAGGGACAGGCTCAGGGGATTAGGAAGGCTGCAAAGTCCCGTGATCTGCCATCTGCAAGCTGGACACCCAGGAGAGCTGGTTCCATCCAGTCTGACTCCACAGGCCCCAGAACCAGGAGCACTGGAGCTTCATTTGCCAGGTTTCTCTACGTTCTGCCCAGTGCCACCGCCGCCGCCACCGCTTCCAGGCACAGCCAGGGGCGCCAGACCCTGCACTGGCTCAGCCCAGCTCTGATGGGCAGTGCCATCCTTCCTGCAAGATCCAAACACCACCAGGGACCGCTGCCCCCTCGGCACGGTGGGCACCCACTCTGTACCAGGCACTGAGCTGAGGCCGGGACCATCCTATGAGGGACAGACTCTCAGTCGTAAGTTCTGTTTTACAGATGAGGACACTGAAGCTTGGAGGTAAATAAACTTGTTTGAGGTCACACTTAGACACGCTGGAGGCACCCTGAATCCAGGGTGTTTGGGTACCGCCGCCCTCTGGCCCTGCTGATTCTTCTCACTTATGTAGCTCTGAGCACAGCACAGATGGTATTTTGTTGCTAAGTGACTAGATCCAGGAGAACCCTACAGTGTGAGCAGTATCAATTGAGCATCTACAGGGCACGTAAAGCCTAGTAGTATCTGCCTCTTAGGATTTCCGCCTCATCCCCCTTTGAATAATTCCAAAACGCTAAGACTTAGAGAATCCCGGAAAACCCAGACCACCCCCCAAGAGCTGTACCCCAGCGGGCTCTGCAGCCTACGGCTCTCGCTGCGTCCCATCACCTCAGGGCAGTGCCGGGACGAGAGCTGACCTTGGCGTAGATGGTTGGCCCCAAGTCGGTCCAGTTCCATGTGTCTACCCGGGGGAAAGTGGTCCACGTGGCCCGGGGTGGCCCTGGCCTTGATTCCTGAGCCTCACACAGTCTTTTCCCAAGGTGCAGATGCCCAGAAGCCCTGGGTCTGATTGTTCTTGTGAACCCAGGCCCTTCTTCCCTCTCCCCGCTCCCTGGGGAGCATGTCACCAGGGCGTGCAACCTCTCTTTAGAAACCAGCATGGCCTCCCTGCTCCCTGTGCAGCCCAAAGGTCTCCCCACCCACCCCAATGAGGGTCTCCTGCACTCCCCCTATGACACCCCTTCCCTGAACGCTAGAGCCCCTTCTCATCCTTCCCTCCGGCAGGTGTGCCAGGCTTGGCAAATGAAAAAAATACACGGCACTCGGCTAGATGCGAACTCCAGATTAACAATGAATAAACGATGAATAGGTTTTAGCATCAGTAGGTCAAATATCTGAAATTCAAATGTGACGGGGCATTCTGCACTTTATCAGGCAACCTTACCTAAGGGTGACTCCCCAGGACCCAGGGGCCCCACCCCCTCTGCCCGGGGACCTAACGGTGCTACATGTTGTGTGTTATCCTTATTTTTCAAAATGACTCAGCACAATGATAGGTGAGAGGAAAAGAACATATAATGGTCTTGATAAAGATCAAGCATGTAAGTTCAAAGGCTTGGTTTACTTTTAATAGTTCTTATCTAATAGATGAATTTAAGTCTATGAAAATTTTTACTCATTTTGGTCTCACCCGAGATGTGTTACGTGATACCATCACTGCCATTCATCTCTGAACAGTTTTACTGGTCTTGATTTCCTCTCTAGCTGTCAAGTTGAGGGAAAGGGGATGCTTTGCTTGTTCTGTTTTTAAATCTCCAAGTGGATAGGATTTTTGTCTCTTTCTCAGCAACTCTGATGTGTATGATGTTATAGTCAGAGAATGTGGCCTGTGGGATTTATGCATTTTGAAATCTGGTGAGATTTTCTTTCTGGCATGAAACATGGTCAGTTTTTATGAATGCTCCAAGAGGGTTTGTTGGCACAGAGTTCATAGACAGCTGACACATCAAGTTTGTTAACAGTGCTGGTTGATTTTTCTTTGTCTAGTTGATTTGCAGATTTCTGAGACAGGAGGATTAACATATTCTGTTGTGGTTGGGAATTAATTTCTCCTTATACCTCTAAAAACATAAACTGTATCTTTCAAAGCTATGTTTTTAGCCGAACACATGTACACAACCATTTACCTTGACAAATTATTCCTCTGATACACTGATGCTTTTTACCTTGCATTCTATTTTCATTGGCAAGGCTGCCACCACTGGCTTTCTTTCTGTTAGCATTTTCCTGGTATGTTTTTCCATTCCCTTATTTTCAACCTTTCGTGTCACCTCTGTATTGTAGGTGGTCTCTTGTAATCAACGTGTACACATATTTGTGGTGAAGTTTATCATTCAACTTGAAAACGTCCGTAAACAGCAGAATTTAACCCATTCACGTTTACTATGATGAATGCTATGTTTACATTCACTCCTGCCACCTTATACTTCTTTTTATTTCTTTTCCTGATGTTTACTGGATCGAGTGAGCTGTCTTTGCATGCAATACGTAGAGAATTCATTCCTCTCCAAACATGACCTGTTGTCAACAGTGACACTGTGTGGCCTGCTTGTCATCAGCCGAAATCTCCAGCTCCTTCCCCACAGGACATTAGAGGCCGGACTTACCCTCTGGACTAAGTCCCTGTGGGTCTTGAGTTTATCTCAGAAAGGGAGAAGGGGGGGCATGCAGGGGCAGAGGAACGCCAGGGTAAAAAGGATATTTTGGTGACAGACCGGATGAAGGCTCAAGGTGGTTGATTTGACCATTAATAAGGAGATATCTCCTTAATTTTGTATGCCAAGCAAGTGGAGTGGACACAGAAATTAAACACAGAAGGACACGACACCAAGTGATGTGAATAGGTTTATTTGAGAATCTAAACACAACCCACACAGGCACTGGGGACCTTGCTCCAGTTTTACAGCAAGAATTGCCTTCCCTGCAACCGAGAGCCGGACTCAGTTGTGGCTCCAGCACTTTCCATGCATGGAGCCGACTCTTCCCACTTCCAGCCAGTCCCTCTGAAGGACCCAGCTGTTCTCACCCACACAAACTCTCTCACATTGCTCACAGGACTTTTCTCTTGAGCACATTACGTTATACTGTAACACGGCTTTGCACTGAGCCCAGGGTAACAGCACACACACACGCAGCTTTCATGTTACGCCAACAGCCTCTTCTTTCTCCACAGCACAGCACGAGGTCACTTTTTTTCCATTCATTACACCATTGCTCTCTGTTTGTCCCAGTGACCCACCACTGTTCTGACCTCTTAGATGCCCCTTTGCCCAAGGTCCCTGCACAATGAATAACCGTGTGGCTCAATCAGTGTTCTTTATCCATTAGAGTCCCAAATTAAATAGGAAAGCCCGCCTTCCTAGAAAAATGTCTACACCCACAGATACACAAACCCCTGCATACACTTTAAGAAGGTTCTGGACCTCTCTGAAAACCATCTACAGACGCTAGGTTTAAAAGCTCTCTAAACATGGCGCTCCTACCATAATTCATGATGCAGAGAAGATCTGGGCCAGGGCCAGCTTCATTTTCCAAAGGAGAAGGGGGAGTCTGAGTGAACCCATTTTCAGAAGTGGCATCGAGGGAGCAGAACTGGCAGGGTACACACAAAACAGGCTATAAAATGTATAAATTCACCTGAAAATCAGCAAGAGCAACTTACACATGCTATTATTTTACTTTAAAAACGTATTTTATTTGCATATACCTACATCTGAACAACAAAAGCACTTTGGTCTAACCGTCACCTTCCTCCGAGACCTCCGCCGACACGTTTAACAAACACAAGGCCCCGGAATCTCTGGAATTGCTCGTGTGCCTCTTAATATTTTAAAATATAACATGAGAATGACTTTTTTTTTTTTAATGTTTTCATGTCCTTCTGACCTCAGAATTACTCTGCCTTATGCACACCAGGAGTGGGAACCAAGGGGTAACACACAGAGGCCTCCCTGCCCGTAGGGTTTGGGGGACCCCGGCCTGTGGGAGCCGGAAGCTCTCCCAGAATTTCTGTGCGGTCCTCGGGGCGCACGTCTCGGGGCCACCCTCTCTGGGCCCCGGCGTCTCTCAAAGTGTTGTACTTACATGTTCTGCCCACTTCAGTTTGGACACAGCACCTGGCCCTTCCACCAGTTTCCATAAGAAAGCCACTCAGACCAAGCATCCCAAGGCTTTTGGGAGGGATTCTGTGGTCATAAGGGTTCATACAGGAAAGTGTGCAACCTGACACCATTCTACTCCGCTGGGTCCCTCTCTTCGACTCCCTTTCCAAGTCTACTCTGTATTTTCTTGTCTCAGACTATCCCAGGAGACTGCAGTTCTTCGCTTTCTCACCACGTGGAACAGTTCAGCCCTCTCCAGGTCCCACCCCAAACTGAGATGTCCTAACCCCCCACAGGGCTCAGCAGAACCAAAGAACTCCAAATAACACGATTCATCTTCCTTAATAGGCACCTGGGATTAAAAATAATTTTTCTGTTGCATTACTAAAGGCTAGGCACTTGATAAGTGTTTACTTAGTTTTCTCAAATGTCTCACAGGTTAGGTATTTTCAAAACCATCTTACAGATGAGAAACCTGAGATTCAGAGAAGTGAAGAAACTGAATAAGGTCACAGAGTAAGTGCTGTATCACCTTCGTGTTTCCTATCTCTCTTTATCTCAACCCATGTACCAACTCGGCGGTGCTACTTATATTTGCCTCCTGCCCTGTAATGGTATCAACCTCTTTCTCATCGCTTCCTCGGGGTTTGATTTTACCATTGAGTACTTTTTCCATCCGCTGATACTTGCTTTCACCTATTATTTTCAAATTCCTGAGGATAACAGCAGGTTGCACAGAAAGACTCGCTTAATAATTTTAAATCTGGGGTGGGGGGGGGGATAACTGAACCAAGAGGTGGAAGGCCCCTTGGAAGGCATCGTGTCCAAGCCTCACGCAACACCAAAGACACACCCACAGCTTCCTCCAGATGGCCCGCGACTGGCCTGGGCACCCACCTTCTCTAGGGCAGACCACTGCAGGCTATTGGGCTGGCTTCTTGAAAGAGTTCTTCCTTAAGGTAAGAGACCGTAAAGATACAATCTGCCATTTACTCGGGCTCCCCTTAGAAACTGTGAAGTCGGCCCTGGCTTTTCTCTCTCACACCCTAACTCCCAGCAGGCACAGGAGTGACCCAGTGGGAGAGCTCAAGCCACGTGTGACCCACGTGGGGTCTCTGCCCCACCCCACTCACATCGAAAGGGCCGTCTGGATGGCTTCCGCCTCAACTGTGGAAGCAGAGCCTAGACTCGCCCCGAGAGGCAGGTGGACGCCAGACCCACCCACTGTCAGAGACTGGTGTGTGGGGTCTGGGCCACCACTGCTTAGCTGAGAAGTGTCAGGCCTTAGCATGGGTGGGAGACAGCCATCAGGGACCAGAGCACAGCTTGCAAAGTGAAAGGAAAGCCTATGGGCACCATGCAGGTAACACAAATGACGAAAATGGGTCACACAGGGAACATGAATTCGTTGCCAACCTTTAAAAATCATTAAATTTTATGTAAAGATCTGGATGGTTGGTTTTTCCTTAGAAGAGCAGGTGATGCAGGACCCTAAAGCCTGTATCTCACATGGAAACAAACAGCTACCACTGAGCAGGCGCCGTCCTCTCAGGAGGGCAGGCGCTCTCCAGTCTGCCAGACCTCACGACTCCTTTGTCAATTGCTTGACCCCTGGGCCAGAGGGTCCTCGCAACTTGGTTTGCTGGGGCAGTCCCAGTGTAGGCCTATTGTCCTTGTTTAGGTATTAACAGCATCGCCCCCTCACTTTATTATATGGTCACCTAGACATAATGCACAAGCCACCACACACACACACACACACACACACACACACACACACGCTGACCACTGAATTCACACAACCACATGTCAAGCACAGAACCCTGTTATAAAGTGATTTTATTAAATTGATTTGGACATACTGTAGGTCAAATAATATTTTCCGAAGATAACAATTATGGACTTTAAAGCTCGACATAAAATTAGTAGCTTCAAAAGTGTTAGTCATATTCCCCAGCAACAGCATGATAAAATAATTCAACTATGTAGAAATATAGACCTCTAGGACTAGCTGGAAACTCAGAAATCATTTAGCCTAATGTCCTCATTTTGTAAGTGAGAAAACTAGACTCAAAGATTAAGCAATTTGCCCAAGCTCACATACCTAACAGTAATACAGCTACAAATCAAACCAATTTTTCCTAACCCTAAAATTCTAGCAGTGATATTTCAACTGGCTCTCTATCAACTAAAAGTCTAGGCTGTTCTCTAATGCCGCACATTACTGTGACTCGGAAGTGGGTTAAGACACTGCAGTAAACCGTAGTCGAGGAATCCAGGCCTGGAAGGGGCTTTATCAAAGAACTAAGCCAGCCCTCTCTTTGCGAAAATGAGGAAACATGAGAAGCAACTTCCCAAGGGCTTGTTAACAGAGATGTCTGCATCAAAATTCAGATGGTAACAAATTTACCCCCAAATCCCACCTCCAGTTTCATGGCTCACCCAGTAAGTTATGTGCTCCTTCCTTTTAAATCTCCTTTACGCATTGAGGTTTTAGTTATACAAGAAACCCTTCCAGTCAAACAGAAGAAATTAATTCAAATATGAAGAGAAAATCAAGCTTCATTTCAGTATTTCGATGACTATTTCGGGTAGTTCATTTTCCAACCTCTCAGACAGTGGACAGAGACCGCTAACCTGAACACCCATTTCAGAGCTTTCAAAGAGCCTTAATTTCCCCAAAGACTTCCTGAGCAAAAGGACTACATGTGGGAAATCAACGAGAATAGGAATGAGAAGGGAAACAAAGTTAAAAATTAGTTGCTTTTTGTTGTCATTGGGGACTTTTGGTCTTCTAAACATTCCTTGAGTTCCTCCACATGAGTTTTTAATACCAATCTAGCCAGAAAAAAAAAAAAAAAAAAAAGAAAAAAAAAAAAGGCCTATAAATGTCAGGATACTGAGCAGCTCAGTATCTCTCCCCCTCCCCGCTGCGCGCTGCCCTCACCGCCGGCCGCCACCTCCTGCTCCGGAAGCTCCCCGGCGGGACCGCGAGCCCCCTGCAGCCGCCCCTGTGCTGCCCCCGGAAAGGCCTCCCTGCCCGCTACCTACCGCTGCCCCCCGCCCCACCCCCACTGCTCTAAATCTTCACCCTAGGTTATTTTCTCCGTATCACTTAATCACTACCTCAAACTACATTATTTATTTGTTTACTTGCTTATCATCTGTCTCCTCCACCAGAAGTCAACGCCACGAGAGTAGGGCCCTTGTCTGTCTTACTCAGTGGTATTCCCGGTACCTGGCACAGTGCCTGGCACGTAGGAGGTGTTCAATAAATACTTGTTGAATGAATGAAGAAAGTTCATGCCTACAAAGGAACTGATATGTAATCCTCAATGAAAAGGTATCGAGGACTCCTACACATTATTGCCCCAAAATCACAGAATCAGAGACTATTATTAGTGAGGCCTCCTACCATCCGCTTCTCCTATGGTCTCCCCAAGCTAGTAAGGGGCTCCCCTTGTTACCAAAGGAGCCTGAGAGGGCAATTCTGGATGGAGAAGAGTTCTAACTTTGCTTGCTTCTTCCTCCCTATTTACATTCAGCTATTTCCAAAAAAATTCAAGTTAAAAATATGTGATGTAGCCACTAGAAAATTAAGTCTGACTAACAGAGACACAGTGATTAGCAGAATTCACAAAATTAAAGAAAAGTTCAAGGGCATGTATGTCCGCCAATGATTTCGCCAACAGACAAAGTAAATGGAAATTGTGAGTCACCTAAAATCTAAAATGAAATTTAATGCCATCTAGGAAGGGGTGGATATTTATGGGTATTTTGAGGATATACAGGTACAGTGAGTTCAGAAGTAACGGGATATATGGACAGATACGTAGAGGCTGAATCGGGTGGTAACCTCAGAAATACCAGAACACTACTTCGTGAGAGCTGGCCGTTTTCAAATGCATTCACCAGTATGCTTGGATCAAGAGAAGGTCGGTCATGAGCTCCCGAAATGCGGGAGTATCTGGGGTAACTTTTAGGTAAAGTGTAGACAGAAGGTGACTCAGGAGGCTGGGCAAGGATCATGGTTTCCTGTGTAGTGTTTCAACTATGGAGGCATCGCGCCAGAATCCCAGGAAACGCACACCCACGACTGGGACCTCACAGCCTGTCCTGGGCAAACACGCGGAGGGATTCCAGATTCAAAGTCAAGCTGTGGAACACACTTGGCATGAATCCAAAAAAAATCAACCTCACACGTGCCTCTTGGAAAACAATGTTCTGCTGGGGCTTGCTGTAAAAATTTCTTGGGTCAATGTAGCTATTTACAGGGTTTTCCTTCCTAGTGGCACTTATGGGTTTTAGGATTTTCATCTCTTAGCAAAACGCTTTATATAACTGATATTTTGAGATGGTTTCTCTCCTTTGTGTGCACTCTCTGGTGGATGCAGAGGCTGGTGCTCTGACTGAAGGCCTTCCCACACTCATCACATTTGAAAGGTTTCTCCCCCGTGTGCACTCTCTGGTGGATGCAGAGGCTCGAGCTCTGGCTGAAGGCCTTCCCACACCCACAGCATCTATAGGGCTTCTCCCCGGTGTGGACTCTCTGATGGATGCAGAGGCTCGAGCTCTGGCTGAAGGCCTTCCCACACTCATAGCATTTATAGGGCTTCTCTCCTGTGTGGACTCTCTGATGCATGCAGAGGCTAGAAGTGTGCCTGAAGGCCTTCCCGCACTCTTCACATTTAAAGGGCTTCTCTCCGGTGTGGACTCTCTGATGCATGCAGAGGTTTGAACTATTGCTAAAGCCCCTTCCGCACTCACTACAGACATAGGGTTTCTCACCTGTGTGAACTCTCATGTGAATCTGAAGGTGTGAGCTCCAGTTGAAGGCTTTGCCGCACTCGTAGCACTTATAGGGCTTCTCCACCGTGTGGATCTTCTTGTGTCTATTGAGCTTTGTCGTGGTGCTAAAGTCCTTCCCGCAATCATCACATTTATACGCCTTCTCTCCCGTGTGGTCTCTCCAATGGATATGGAGCTCTGACAGATGAAAGAAACCCTTGTCGCACTTGTCACACTTATGGGGCTTCTCAGCAGTGTGAACTTTCTGATGCATAAAAAGATCTGCTCTCTCAGAGAAGAATTCCCTACACATGGGGCACTTGTAGATCATGTTTCCTATTTGGTATCGTGATTTAGCGGAGAAGATTTCCTCACAACTACTACAGTTACAGGGCTGCTATTTCACAGAGTCTCTCACTTGGCCATTTTGGTGCTTATCTCAGGCTGGCTCTGCTCGGGAGGTTCGAGGCCGGCCTAAGCTCTCCCCTGCCTGTCTTTCTATGGAAGGTTCCTCCCTGCATAGTGCTCCTCACTCGGTATTATTATTGATTAGAAAGTGACATTTACTTCCACGTGGACTCTGTAACTCGTTAACACAGAACTTTCTTTGAGATCCTGAGCTGCCAACATTCCAAGGGGCTCCCAAGGTAGAAACCTTTGCGTTTTTAAGCCCCTGGAATCTTCCTCTTGCAGAATAATCTCGTACTTCTCAGTTGCAGGAAAAGGTCTGCACAGTGTCCCCTGTAGCCAAGGGTGTGATACTGCGTGCTGGTCTCGGTCACCAGGAGCCTCCCCTTGCAGAGTCACAATGACATCCTGCCTCCTGCACATCAGACAGGAGCCTCCCGGGAAGCCAGCGCCTTGGGTCCAGGTGTGTCAGTCCTTCCTGGTGAGGATTCCCTACGCAGGTGTCACTCCAGCAGTCTCCTATAACAGAAACATAAATACTTACACTGAAAATGCCTTTCTTGTCCAGAAAATTGCTATGGATTCCATAATTAATTTTATAAACGTGACAGCAGTAACACAGACCTTTTTTGATCTTGAGGAAGGAGCTCTTATCTTCCAGAGAGACGTGTCTCTTGGATTTGCAGGTCTGAAGAAGAGAATTTGTAGATATCATGCTCCTGTTCATAGCCCAAGTACATAATCCAATTACAACCACTTACTGTAATTATCTGAGCAACATCAAGGGAATACTACTGAAAAAGAAAAGAAATCCTCAGAAGACCTACACGTGAGTATGAGAAGCAGCTGTCCTGCATAAAAGGCACACGAAGGAAAACGCACTCCACTTGGAACTTCAGAAGGGAAAATGTTGCTTCTGGAGCTGAAACATAATATCGAGTCACCTCCCAATCCACAGAAAGAATAAATATATGACAGCATCAAATGTCATTCCCTTGCTTAACTGTCCTCCATGGTTTCCTGATGTACTTAAAATCCAAATCCTTAACCTAAAAACCAAGGTCCTGCATGACCTTGCCCCCAAGCTCCCCGACCTCACGCGTGGCTTGGTGTGTGAGCCGCCTCTCCCCTACGTAAAGAAGGCCCCTGGCTAAGGCTCTATTTTAACCTCTTATTTGATTCCTTCAAAGCACAGAGAACTTGTAATTATCTTATGGTTCCTTGCTTCTTGTTCTGTGTCCCGTACTAGACTATAAATGCCAGGAGGGAAGAACTCTGTATGTTGCTCGCCGTTACATCCTGGCAAAGGGAGGTGGGGAGGTGTTTCAGTTAGCATTTGTGGAATGCATCTCCAGAGTACTTATGACACCGCCTCTCTCCTGCAGACGTGGCCTGCTTAAGAAAGCAGCAGATATCTTCTACACCTATATCTTCTACAGCAGATAAAGGTACATTTTCCAGTGCCTGGTTACCAGGCTTTTGATAACCAACATGGGACGAAATATATACCAAATAGAAGGAGAGGAAACAGAAGAAAATTCCAAAATATTCAATCTGAAATCTTTTGAGGTTTAGGATGCCGTGGCCACCTTTTCATGCCCTGTACTTTATACTCAGTAAGTGATACTTCAATCAATTAATGAAATTAACAGATCCTAAAATAACACTCTCCATAATATGTTTTATATAAAGATAGGGTACATGAGAGACTGAGATTTCTTCAACGTTAAAATTGCAAAATAAATTGCACTGTTTCTAGATGGAAGTGTTAGAACAATGAAATTCAACTAGATAAACAAAATTTCAGCAAAAAAAAATATAGTCAATGTCTGAAAAAGTATATATGCATCTATCCTCTGACCCAGTAATCACACTTCTAGAGCTCTATCCCAAGATATACTGCAACACAGGAATGACTGATGGCCCAGTTTATGGAGGCAGTACTTGTAACAGCAAAATTGCCAGCAACCCAAGGCCCGTCCACTGGGGAGTGGCTGAATCAGCTCTGGGACTTCATTCCGTGAACTACTGCTCAGCCATTTAAGACAGGGAATGAGGAAGAGCATGATGTACTGATGTGAGTGAACCCCGATAACACTGTTCAGTAAAAACACACACAAGGCATAGAATAATAGCTCAAACATGCTATCTTTTGTGCAAAAAAAGAGGGGAATATGAATTATTTAAATATTTCTTTACATGATGTATAAAAGTAAACATGGAGAAGGATAATACAAAATGAATTTTTTATTGAAGTATAGTTAATTACAATGTTCTATTAGTTTCAGGTGTACAGCAAGTGATTCTGTTATACATATATATATATTCCTTTTCAGATTATTTTCCATCAAAGGTTATTACAAGATATTGTGTATAGTTCCCTGTGCTATAACAGTAGGTCCTTGTTGTTCACCTATTTTATATATAGTAGTGTGTATACGTTAATCCCAAACTCCTAATTTATCTTCCCACCCCCATTATCCCCTTTGGTAACCATAAGTTTGTTTTCTATGTCTGTGAATCTATTTCTGTTTAATACAAAATGAATTTAAATGGGAGGAAGGAGAAAAGGATGATGTAAAGTTTCTCTGAATGTAACTTGTGTTGTAGTTTTGACTTTGGAGACATATGAATCTTTATAAATTCAAAAAATAAAACTAAATAAACAAGAAAAGCAATCCCTAAATTTTGAAAACAAAATGAAGAAAACGAACCTTAACTTTCAAGTTGGTGACATATCCACAAATGACTTTTGAGTACAGTAGACTGATCACACATACTCAGGGGGACATTCTGTTGATAAACAAAGCTGCAAAGAAGTCAAACGTCTTTCAATAGTTTAACTTAGTTATAATAACGGTGGTGTTTTTATAAAGTAGGATAACGCAAATAAGTCATTACGGTAATGTTGTTAGGAACCAAGACTCAAGGTGAAACAAATGAGATACAAATATAAAATCAAAGGTAAGGAAAAAAATCCTATAACGTAAAATTTGACTTAGAAACATCAGTTTGAATTCATATCTTTTTTTTCCTTAAGGCTGTCCATCAAAAAGGCCTGGAAGCAATGACAACCGACAGCAATGGTCCCTTCCCTTATAGACCCTTTTCCACCAAATGGCACAGGGACCCTTGCAGAATGCCTGGTCTCAAGAGCAGCACTTTATGAAGTGAGCCTGGGACACCTTGTTATGCCAGAATGTAAGAGAGTCATGGCAAAGGAACACAGATGCCAATTCATGAAGAGACTCCTGCAGGCCAAAAATGGGACAACTAAGCATCAAAAGGAACAATGAATGCAATCCACTGAAACACACTAAATAGACAAAACCCCCGAGTTCGCAATGACGACAAGGGTTGGGGAGGAGCGGAAAAAGAAAGAGAGGGACAGACAGAGGCAGAGAGACAGACTCAAGGCACTAGACTAAACTGAAAGTTACAGGACACCAATTTTTACCTTTTTTGACACTTGGCAACTAAAAGGAAAGAATGAAAAATCCTTCGTCTATGAACTATCTTTCAAGATGATGCAACAATCCAGCTAGGAAACACGCAACCCTAACGAAATGCCTGATTCAGACCACGGTAAGAAATGGGTGAAAACGTCAGATGAAAGGCTGATCAAGAACTTTTTACATTTTGAGGATCTGGCTGTCAACCCCTGAACCCACCAATCCATGACGTCAGCGTAACTCCAAGGGGCAACAGGAAACACACAGCGTCACCTGCAACATTCCTGCCAAACACGCCTCCAGGACTCATTTTTATTTGAAGGAACTAGGAGGGCTGGCTAGAGGAACTACCAGGATACCAGCAGAAAAATATCAAAATGTGACGCAGTCCACAGGACAGCTACCCATTTCTGCAACAAGTAAATGGCATGGAGCAAGGGGGAGGGGGCGCTGGGCTGCTCTAGATTACAAAGACTTGAGATAGAACAACCCTAACAGCCAAATGTAACTTGAAGACCTACCTTCTTCAGAATCTGATTCAAATGGGCCAGCTGCTAAAACGGACAACTGGGGAAGCACCGTTAGGGACTAGGTATCAGATGACACAAGGAACACTGCTCACTGTATTCCGTGTGACAATGCCTTTGCAGTTGTGTAAACAAATGTCTGTATTTTTTGAGATTTATACTGAAGTTTGTAAGAATGAAAGGACATGATGTCTGAGATGTGTCTTAAAATGCTTTGGCCAAAATAAAAACAACAGACAAAGCAAATGAGGGAGGATTGTTGTAACTGTTGCTTCTAGGTGATGGATAAATGATGAATAAGCTAATCTATCTTCCTTTGTGTATGTCTGTAATTTTCCATGATAACAAAACTGGTTCATGTTGGGAAAACATTCTTTTCCTGCTCCTCTTGCAATGACAAACTGATCCCAGAACCCGGCACATTGCACAGAGGTGAAACTGAACTAAACAGACGCAATCCTCCAATGGCTGTGACTTCCCCAATCAATCCTGAGCACGTGAGAACGTGTGCACCGCAGATGTCACTGGAGAGCAGAGGGAAGGTGGCGGTGACAAGCAGGGGACACAGGGAGCAGTGCTGCACTCCACCCTCCTTCCCTCCTGAGCTAATTAACCGAGACGCCATGCGGTTCTCCTGGTGCCCTCCCTCAGAAATGAAGCAGTGAGGGTCAAGGCACCCATCCAGACTGGCCTCAGGAGAGGCTGACTCTGCTCAGAAGGGTGGAAACACCAAGCTCAGCGATGTGAAACTCCTACAGTTGTCGTACATGAACTCCCACCAGTTTCTCTGGACGAGGAGTCAGGTACTGCCATTCCTTCCAGGTAAAATGCCTGGACACACATGTAAGTCTCACCGCATGAGGGCAAGCTACATTCTGCAGGAAAAAGCTCAAGCAAAAGAACCTCCAGCAAATTTGCCATGTGACCAACCAAAAAACAAAAGAAGGACAAACCACCACCAAGGATCCTCACTGTAGCCTTTCCTAAAATAGCACCTGCCTCACTGCTTCCACACATACAAAGGAGACTGTAAACCCAGTGAGTAGGTAGATGCCACAGAATTCTACAGATTCCAAGGGCACAATGTCCCCAAGATTCTCTCACTCAAGACGACGTCTCCTATCCAATGTCCCATAATGGCTTTCAAGGGGACAGCCCATTGTTTGACTGTGAGGCCACCTGGGAGACCTGAGGAGGAAGGAACCTTGCACTGAGGTCACCTGGCACTGCCACGAGTGATGTCCCATCTGTCCACGAGACCTCAGGGGCACCCTCAGCAGTGCAAGTCTTCAATTTATATTTGAGGAGAACCTCCCAAACAGGAAGGTTAGAGTCCGGCTGAGAAGTGACAGGAAGAAAGCTTCAAGTAGCCCATCTGCCTCAAGTCCCCACCTTCCATGAAAAGAGCCCTCTTCTCTCCCTGTAGTTTGTCCATTAGCAGCTGTGCCTCATCTAAACCTTGTGACACCAAACAATACCTGAATTTGTACCCATCTCCCAGCACAGTTAGAAGTGAGGGATCAGCTAATAAACAACTGTGGCTGAAATGCGAGGAAGTAAAAAAATGAGTCCTAAATACAAAGAAACTATGCCCTGAGAGAGTAAAAGCTCTGGGCCCTGGCATTGGAAAGGGTCATCTGGAAACAGAGACGCAGGATTAACGGGCTGGGAGAACGGAGCTGTTGCCCTTGGAGTGCTGATCGGGCCAAGAGCTCTCAATTCTAGACGCAGGTTCAACCACCACTGTGCTCAGGAGGTAACACTACTACTGGACTGTGGTCTGAGGCACTGCGTCTGCTGCAGTGGCCTTGAATTTCCTTGCAGGCAGATATGCCTGCAGGGAGAGGAGCCCACTCTGGTCACATCTGCAGGGGGCAAAGGTCAAGAGGAAGGTACAGAGGGGGGGACGCTGATTTTCTCTCCAAATTTCGGCCTGAATCTGTTGCAGAACTTGAAGATAACAGTCCCTCCACCCTGGGAGGAAGCTCAGGACACTGTGCTGGGGAGGGAGATTCTGAATGTGGATTTTGAAAGAGGATTACTTAAACTACTTCTGTGTACGCCTTTCACGTATTACTCTCTTTTACACAGCTGTCCCCAGAATATGATTCTGCACAGGAAAAACGGGCGAACTAGTTTTTCACAGATTTCTTGTTAAAATGATCCGATGCTTGCAAAATAGAAGGACCCAGACTGCACAGGGCAGGTGTTGAAGAACGAACAGAAGAGCAGGCGAGCAGGACACTGAGAGTCACTGTCCCACAGGGCCTGGTGCTGGGCTGACGGGAGGCGTCAGTGTGGCTGCACTCAGCAGAGCCAACCACCCAACACAGAGACGCAGGCCGGGCAATGGCGACCAGCAGGCGCTCCAGAACGCTGACTCGGATCTGGATCACACTCAGTACAGGCTGGACGTGAAATCAAGACCAACCACCCTGACCCAGCAGGAGAGAAATCCAGTCACGCTCGTCAAGGAGTTGGCACCAGAAGCCTCGCCCTCAGACTGCACCCGCGCACCAGGCCGGCTGCTGTTGTGCGCTGTACCGCGGTCCTTCTACAGTATGATGGCTCCTATACAGCATTAAATATAAATAACCCCGCCCTAGAGTAGCAGACTCTTTAATACATCAGTTAAATCTGTGTCAACAGAGATCAAACTAACTTCCTATCTAGAACCAGATCTGCCAGAACATGTGGTTTATAGTTCTGTCACTCGAAGGGATAAGGGCACACTTTCTGGGAAAGATAAAAATGAAACAGAATAGGAAAGAAGACATTCCTATGCCTCCAGCCTCAACCAAAAACCCCACCACCAACTGCAGTGCGCTGCACCGGCCATGTGACTCATCTCCCCCACTTGTAGAGCAGGCATTGTGTCATGGGGCCTGGAGAAGATTCTCAAAGATAACCAAAGTGCCGTAGCTCAGGTGATGATGCCCTAGACTAGTCACTGTGAAATATAAAGACTCCAAATCAACTTCCAGGTCTCTTAATTACTGGGAAGTGTTTTACAGGAAGATCCCTGTGTTCCCAGTTGCCCTAACACATGTTGGTTCATGCCACGTTGTTTAGTGTTTGATTTATAAATGATACTCAAGAGAATCCAGCTCACCCAGAAGCAGGCCTAGAAGAAAGCCACCATTGATGCAACAGTCCCGGAAACTGAACTCAGATGCAAGATCAGCACATGCATGCATGCAGGTATACGTTCCACAAACATTTAGCACCCAGCATTTGTCAGGCAGCGGGCTACACTCTGGAAGATCCTATGAAGAACAACACAGCCACGGCTTCTGCATTCGTGTGGTTTACAGTCTAGGAGGGGAAGGAGACAGGCCCAGCATCATGCAAGCGGTGCTGTGGCCGAGCAGGCCCCAGGGACACAGCTGCACGAAGGGGGGCATCCTAACTAGTCTTTCGTGACAAGGAAGACTTCTAGAAAACTCTACTTTTAGACTGAAACCGAAAGGACAAACCGAGTTAACCACGAAGGGTAGGAGGACAGAGGGTCTTGGCCTAGAGAAGGGCAAGTGTCTAGAGACAACCAGAACCACCAAGCCTAGGAGCACACGTTCAGCATGTGGAAGGCAAAAGGGGGGCTCTGCCCCTCTCTTACCTCTACCAGATTATGATGTGAAAGGACACTTCCTTAGAATAAAACTCTAAGGTTCAAAATCAAAGGGGAGTGGGCAGCAATGGAAAAGAATATTCCGTCTGGAAATGAGAGGGGAGGCTTTCTAACTGATTTGTAGTTTCTGCTGTGGTCACCTCAGCCGTAGGAATCCCTCCTCAGGGCCTGGCCAGTGAGGGAGTGTGGCTCATTCCCACGGGACCAAGACAGAGCCTGCCTGCGTGTCACAGCCTGGGACAGGGTGGGGAGCATACAAAACTCCACTCACCCGTCCCTGCCACTCCCCTTCCCACAGCAACCGTGACTCCACATCTCCCGAAATCATCATAAACCCTGCCAAGGGATCACCTGCTAGAGCAGTCGGAAGACTACATGCCCCCTAATGGGCCAAGAACATGAAAAAGCTCCAGCCTCACCCAGAAGTCCTGATCGCTAGAAAACATTCCAAAAAGAAATAAGATTCCACTCTTCCTCTACACTCGTCAAAGCCAATGAAAACCTACAGTCAATCCGACAGCATGATCCTGAGAGCGTGAGTCTCTGTGCAGCGCCAGTCCCGCGTCCCCAGCTGCCCCCACTCCTTCCAACGCTCAGCCCACTGAAAGCCGCCTCTCACCCCAAGAAGCAGCACTTTCTGCCAACCTTTTTTATCCTGCAAAAAACAACACACACTTGCCAGCTCTTCCACCAACAGTGTGACTTTAAGCAACTCACTTAAGCCTAAGACTCAATTACCTCACAAACGTAAAAGAGAAATGGTACTCACATCCATCTCTCGGGGCTGTTACGAAAATGAAATGAGACAATGCACAAGCCTAGGCCCCATAAACTCTCCCCCGTCCTTCCCTCAACTCGTTGAACATCGGGAAGGCGTGCTGTTTACTGGAGGGTGGCTTCAGGAACCTGCAGTGCTCAGCCGTCAACCTGTCACCTCCCAGCGTCCATACGCTTTCCTGACTGCACGCTCACTTCCTGTTCGGGATCACCTCTCCCTGTCTACGCAGCACTGATGGGCCAATAAATCAGGGTGCTCTATCCTCCCACAGTGAAAACCGAGTCCCCAGACCTTCCCCTCCTGAGTTGGGGAAAATGCTAATAAATACTGGCTACAGAATGACAAAGAAATTCTTTTCCCTAAAAACTCCTCTTTTATCCAATTTCCTAGCTCAGAGTCAGCTGGGTTTGCCGTGGTATCCATCTCTTCCTTCTCCTCTGTCCCCGCTACGCACAGAAATGTTGAAGTATGCTCTAAAATACGTCCTTCACATTCTGTTTTCCTCACTCACTCCAGGTTCAAGGCCTCTCCTACAACACACTAAGCCAAGAGCCTGACAAACGGCCTGGTTCACCTTAAAACCATGCTCCAGCAAGGCGCACGAAGTCAGATGCCTTCTGGGATCCGATAGGGAATATAACCGTGTGCTCTTGTCCGGCTTAAGACATCAGGGGCTAGGGGGTCCCTCCCACCTACTCCCCTTAAAAGCATTCATTCCTACAAATAAAACGTCAGCAGGCTGAAATCAGTCCACCAGCCACAAGTTGAGTCTCTTGCAAAAAACCCAACTTGTGAACATGGGATACTGAACAACTGTCCAACCTCGGGAAGCTCAGTTCTTTCCAGTTACTGTCGCAGACCAGCAATTCTCAAAAACCAAGACTCTTGGGGGTTCCAAAACCCTTATAAAACAAGATCAAAATGATTTTCAAAGTAACAGTAAGATGTAGTTTACTTTTTTCACTGTGCTGACACTTGCATGGAGGGTGCAGAAGTACTGGCTGGTAAACTGCCGACTCCTCAGGCCCCTCACACAGAGCCCTACGGCGGAGGCACCAAGTGATACCTGTAGTCAAAGTGTTCTTCACCTCCAGGGGCTCACAGTAAGCCAAAGTTTCACTTAAGAATATCCTTGGGCTTCCCTGGTGGCACAGTGGTTGGGAGTCCGCCTGCCGATGCCGGGGACACGGGTTCGTGCCCCGGTCCGGGAAGATCCCACATGCCGCGGAGCGGCTGGGCCCGTGAGCCATGGCCGCTGAGCCTGCGCGTCCGGAGCCTGTGCTCCGCAACGGGAGAGGCCACAGCAGTGAGAGGCCCGTGTACCGCCAAAAAAAAAAAAAAAAAAAAAAAAGAATATCCTTGAAGAAGCAATAAAAAAATAATTTTACTAAATCTAGACCCTTTTATTATATTTATTACATTTATGTTAAACATATTATGTTTATTACATTGATATGAAATACATACAAATATATTTTCAATGTATATTTATCATATTCTAGATTAAAATGGAAGCATACCAGGTCGCATACCCAAGGGCAATGGTTGCCTGAAGGAAAAGCACTTGTATAAATGTAACTGTCTGAGCTGCAAGCTGAACCGCCTCTTCTTCTCGACAGAACATCATTTTTACTTGAGTGACTACACACTTGCTATGCAGACTTAGGTGCCGGACAGACATCTCAGATAACAGGAAACTGATGGTATTTACTGCCAACTGTCAAATCCGAGCTTTCAAGTGAAGATTGGGATTTTGGAAAACTCCTGTCACCATGAGCTCTCCAGCTTCCTGAGACTTGAAGACTTTCCTGATGAGACTGACAGCAACACTTACCGTGAATTTTCTGAAATTACATGTAATGGAACATATAAACATTCTCAGGATCTGCAAAAAGTGAACCAGTGTTGCCCATATGACCAACGTGTCAGGTAACAAATCATTGTGGGTAAAAGATCTATTCAAAGTACAAAAGAGACCAGGGATTTTTAACATAGCACAGTACAAAAGGTTCACTGATAGGACTGTACACTGCAACTAACCTGTAGGAACCGACCACTTGTCAAGTTTCGGTATCGTGTCACAAATGAACTCACAATTACCTGAAAAGGCTACCGAAATCCCTTTTTCAATTCTCTTGTCTGTGAGGCTGGATGTCTTCATCTACTTCAGCTAAAACAACATATTGCCAGAGATTGAACACAGAAGCGGATGTAAATATTGCCACTCTTCCTACTAGATGTTTTCTTGTTTTAGAAAATAGCTATTTTTCATACAAATGTAATTCGTGTTAATGTGTAATGAGTTTGTCATTATTTTTTAATTAATTTTTTTGTGAAGTTCTAGTCTTCATTTCTATTATAAGCATCGATGCCCATAACCCACACAGACAGAAAGCTCTCTGAGGTCCTTAAATGACACTTCTTAAAGCGTAAAAGGATCCAAAGACCAAAAAGGGGTTGAGATTCCATCTCAAACCGACTTTTTTTTTTTAAAGCTGAAAGTATGTGAACAAACTGTAAGATGAACACTTACTAACAGCTAGTAATTTCCATCATCAGCCATCATTATTCTGGTTGTAAGAAAAATACCCTCCAAATTCCTCTACAATAACCCCAAAGTCAAGTTTTGTGCATGAGAAGACTAGAAGATGAACACTACAAGAAATAACTCTTTACCCAGAGAGATGTTTTATAAAGGATTCAGAAATTATCCCATTAGGCAGAAGCCACTAATGAGTTCCTCTAAGACCTTGATTTCGGTTCCAAGGCCCTGTGATTCTTATTATCCTATACGGTTCCCCCTGGACATAATGGATGTCCCTGTTCGTGGACAGAGAACATGGAACGTGTCCCCAGCATGGCTAGGAACTCGTCCTCCTCACAAACCATCAGGAAGTCCCACAAATCAACTCACTCAGATAGTAATTGGGCAGTGGTATGCTAAGGAACCTCTGCTTGGCCCTTTTCTACAGGCCTCGGCAACAAAAAATAAATGGAAAGGCTGTTCAGGTCCCTGGTGCCTGCATGCTGCAGAGAAACAGGGCTAAGAAGTTCAAGGCCATCCCCCGTGTGCTGCAGGGACCTGGGCACACGACAGAGGCAGCATCTACCTCCTTGTTCATCTCACTACACGTTCAGAAAATTCCAGTCTAAACTACACATAACAGGGTGTAGCTGACCTAGATACTCAAGCTCCATAGGCCCAGTCCACCCCATCTCTGCTCGGCTACCTGTCTCAGAATAACTTAATTAGAGCAGTCACTTGTAACGCATCGATTAGGACTGTGAATGTCAAGCCCACTCTATTTTGCTCCTACATCACCATCGGTCCTTGAATAGAAGATATTAGCGGCCTGGAAGACACCCAGGCTGGCTGCCCAAAAGGCCCTTCCTATTTCCCACACTTTTCCCAGTACGTCACTTCTCAAGCTACCAGGGCCGCTTCTCCTCATTACAGTCCCTCTGCACGGGCCCCGGGCCACCTCTACGGTAACGGGTCACAGGGAAGACCACCTTGTAAGGTCCTAGCCCTCTCACCTTGGTGGCTGGCTTCCCTCAACACTCTACGGCAGCCCCAAAGGCCTCCAGCTAGTCCGCTCCCCACACCTCATCTGCCCTCAGTGACAACCCCCAGCAAGGCCCAACTGCGGGCCGCGTTCCTGAGGTGTGCTTCTCACTCACAGAGGTGAGAACGCAGGCTTCCTCATCTCCCAGGCTGACCTCAGGAACGGGAAGCTGGAGGCAGTCCAAGCTGAGAGGGGAGCCTCGCTTACAGCAGCTCAAGCACGCAGCTCTCTCCGGGGCCTCAATCTCCCGGGGCCAAATGCCCAGCCTCACGACACGGTCCAGGCTTCTATCCACCTAAGGGCCAGTTCAGGTGCTCACGTGCTGCACCTACTCACTGGCGTACCACACGCTTCGGAAAACCACAGCGGCCTCAAAGCAGGCTCCTGAAACGGTCCGTCAGTCACCGGCCACTGGCTGCCATTCACGCGGCGTCTACTCAGTAACCTGCCCTAAGCCCTGTTCCAACACTCCCCGACCTGGCGCTCAAGCAGCGCTTCCTGAATCCACCACGATAAGCTGCCTTGGTAATTTATAGGGACAGTTTGCCCGAGGGCACTGAGGCCAACTTTTAGGTCAAAGGAGTTTCTGAGTCTGAGCAGGAGTCTCCAGCTCACCTTTAATGACAACAGTGGGTTTTACATCACTTCTGATGCCTTCCTCTCTGCTTCCCTGCCACCAGTGGGTGAGAAAAGACTCCAATCCAGTGTGACCCCTGAGCACTAAAAGAGAGCCCCTGCCACTGGCTTCCTCAGCCGCTCACCCAGGATCTCCCAGGGGGCCACCTTATCCCTACCACGTTTCCTACTTGGGGCCCCACGTGTGTGGGCTCCTCTCTCCCCGCCCCCTATTCCTGCCCACACATCCTGAGGCCTTACACGCTAGAAGTCCTAGGTTCCCTGACCTCGCGCCTAATAAAGTTCTCAGTGGCTAAGGATCTGGGCTCTGGGTTTTAATGATCCGTAGGGAAGAGAGCTGCTTTCCTCCTGTCCTTGGGACAACAGCTCTTCGTGTGACTTGGTTTAATGACTCCTAATGGAAAAAAGATAAAAGACAAAAGAAACCGTGCCGTATTTTTCTTTAACTAGAAATTATCTCAGAGGCTATGAAATTGGCTCTGGAGAAGGGCAACAAAAAGTATGGAGGGAGTGAGGCCAAGTTTTCTTCTGAGTCTGAGAAGGAAGTCTGAGAAGGACAACTGCCTGTGTGATTACGGTGATAAAGGATGACATAGGTATATACTCCTCAGCTTCCCTCCAGCCCAGTCCTCCCACAAAAATGACGCTCTGGAATGACACAGCAGGGCGTGGGCCTGGCTCTGCCGCTTGCTGTGTGACCCCGGCTGATCTAAGACTGATCAGTAAAAATATGGATAATCGTGTCTACAACCCTTTGCTGTGATAATTAAAGAAGATAATAAGTGTGAAAGTACTTATCAGAGTGCCCACAGCTTGGCTGAAGCCAAATAAATGTGAGTTTCCTTATTTCCCTTATTTTGACTAGTGCATGACACACTCCTTCATTTGCCTCATCTCACAGGCAGAGGCCTCCCCAGACCCCACGGTGTGTCTCCCAGTAATTACGGTTCCTCCTCTGCTCCAAGTCAAACGCTGCTTTCACACCTTCGTGCCTGTCTCCTGCACCTCCCGCTTCTACCCAGCAGTTTTTCCTTCTTGACTCTCTATTCATAGGCTTGTCTTAAAATCCTTCTGACTGCAGTGACATTTCCTCACACTCTGGACTCCACCACCACACCACCTGTTTCCTGCTCTTCGACACTGTACACAGGAACGCCCAAGGAATGGGACACGATGTGATTTGCTTCACTGATGGCCCCTATGTGAGTACCACATATAAGGCCCAAGTTTACCTTATCTAGTAAATGTGTAACATCTATATACATTAGGAATCATAATAATTTGGTGGGTGGAACACTGGGCTTGCAGTAAGAAGTTCTAAGTTCAAATTCTTGATCTGACACTGAACAGCTGTGTGGCCACAGATCACTCATTCTCAGCCTCAACTCACTCATCCAGGAAATGGATGGTCAGACCCACTGTTAGTCATACAGATGCTCACTCTCGCTCTCACAGGGCTTAAGGGCCTCTGCCTCATTCTGTCCCCAGGAAGGAGCAGCAAAGACCGGGAAGCAGTGGGGGGTATGGGAGGGGGGACTGAGAACAAAAGCTTTTCGGGACACAACAAGGATGCTTAGAGAGTCAATGCACCTAAGCACTACAGCCTGTAAGACTGTGCCCTCGCCTGCATAACCTGCCTTTTCCTGTCCCTTCCCTTTGGCTGATTCCATTGGCTTTGTCTTCCTCAGGGGACCAGCCTTTCACAACTGGGCCAGGGGATTCCCCTGCTCCAAGGCCCGCAGCAGCGGGGCCGGGGCAGGGCCAGGACAGCAAGCACAGCAGGCTGAGGTCAGAGGAGCTCTAATGCGCAGTGAGAATGACTCTCGTTTGTCAGACTTGATTCCTCCTCGTACTGCTGGAGGAGTAAGACCTACAGGGACAAAATCCATGTTCAGGCCTAGAAGAAAAAGGCCCAGAGACTAGAAAGCTCAAGCCACCCTCAGGGAGAAGCAAAGGAAATACCTGAAGGTCACACAGGGCCTGGCCAGCTAAAGGAAGGATACACACAGACTGGGCCCAGGTGACCGCGACAGAAATGAAAAGTGGATTTTTAACAGGACTGTCCCCAGTGACGCTGGGATTGGGAGTATAACGGTAGTTGGCAGGTCAGAAAATTAGAGATTTGGGATTCTGTCTTTTTTATGCATTTCTAAGATTGTGGTTAAAACTGCATAGTAAAATGTACCACCTTAGCCATTTTCCAGCGTAGAGCTCAGCAGTGTTAAGTATGTGATGTACACATTATTGTGAAACCTCGCCAGAACTTTTTCATCTTTTTGCAAAACTGAAACTCTGTACCCACTGAACAACTCCCCCTTCCATTCTGCTTTGTTTCTATGAATTTGACTACTTTAAATCTCTCAGATTCTGGCTATTTTTATACCTGGGTCACAACTTGTAACTTGTTCTGTTTGGCAAACCAAGGTAAGTATGTATGGGCATGACAGATCTGTGCAGCAGGCTCACTCAGGAAGCACGAACTGCAAGAGCAGCTAACTTCCTACAGCCACACAGAGACAAGCATAATCCTACAGCCGCACAGGCCATGGCCATCAGAATTCAGGATTAGCGTGGAGAGAAATGCATCGCCACCCCACTCTCAAAAAGAGCCAGGGAATGGTTACAAAACCCAGTGCAGAACGTCAGCGTTCAGGCTTTTGACCTGGTAGGACTAGCACCTGAGGGTGATCAGTGCCATTTTGGAAACGTACGCTATTAAAGACTACTAACAAATTTGGCCAGTGGTCCCAGCGAACACTCCTCACCTCCAGGAACTCTAGGCAGAAATGTGCATAGGACTGAACCAGAAATACAAAACACATGAATACTTCATCATTAGCTAGGCCTGTGAATCCCATTCCTGATGCAGCATTCCACAGCGGGGCTAGATCACATGGAGAACTCCTTTTCCCTCTGTTAGTGGTAACCTTGAGCTTGAGACCAAAGTAATTATGGGCAGAACAGGAATTCATAAACTACTAGGCCTGTATCTCAAGTCTTACTACTCATAAAAAGGAGGCTGGCTGAGGGGACCCAAGTCAACACCAGAGAGAATGGAGCCAGAAAGGGACAGAGGAGAGAGAAAGATCATTTGCCACCATGCCCAGGTAGACTCGCCCAGGCTTCCAGACAGGGCCGTGGCCTGGAAGTCAACCCAGCCAGCACCCGGAGGAAGAGAGGAGAGCAGCCTCTCTTCCCCTGGGCTGGTCAGGAGCAGCCCCAGCGTTCCCACCCTGCCAAGTAGAGTCAGGAAAGAGAAAGACACCACACCTCCCCACAGGCTTAACCTTCTCACTGTGCACGGTATCTACACCCACTAGGGCAAAGGCCACTGAAACGTCCTTTATCTCACTGAGTCAGTTCTCCTCGTGCAGGAGGGACATGAAGTCAGGGCAGGGAGAGGCCCAGAGCTGAGAACTCAACCTCTGGCAGTGAGGGGAAAAGATGAGAAGCCACATGCCCCAGGCCAACAACCACTGAGACAGGGTTCTCCTTCCTCTTGCTGCCCAGCCATGCATAGCAAGAATGTAAAGTTTTATCATGAACGTAAACCACAGCGATCCAGACTGCGTGTTCAACTGGAGTATTTTGGATTTCAGCAATGACCAAATAAAGAGGAACAAATACCTGTCCTATGTAAAATATATGTTGTCTTCTTGAGTCAAGCTGAAGGAAAAAAAAAGTTATTAAAAAATGATCACAAATCCAAAGGCTCAAAAGAAAATGAAGGAAAAAAATGCTTGTGCTGGACACACGCTGCTCTCAGAACCATGTCTGCACAGAGACTGATGTAACAGAGTCCCCAGTAAGAAGACTTTCAGGAACTCAAATTTAAGGAGAAAGCTGCTGTTCAGACTTTGGAAGAAAACACCAGAAACTTATGGAGTAACAAACTCAGCTTAAAAACAAGCTGTGATATCTCAGTGAAGACAGGACCAATGGGAAAGAAAACCAGGAGGGCATCAGTCTAAAAAGCAGGTTTCTGGTCCCGAAGGCCTTCAGGACAGCAAAGGAAAATGGAACAGAGAAAGCAAAGCTTTAGTAACCAATGGCTTACATGAAATCAAGAAAATCAAACTCCAGAGGTACAAAGAGGAACTCCAGATGGGACAAAGGTGCTTCTGCTGTCTTCAGAGTTAAGGAAAGTTGTCTAAGGCCTAGAGACCTCAAAGCCAGAGAGAGGCAAGAGCTTTCTTAGAAAAATCATGAGACAGGGAGACTTTCTTCCTCACTGAGTCCGAAAGGGAACATGCTTAGAAAAAACGCCAGAGACAGTCTCGGTTTAGAAATAGTTGAGGGCGATTCTCCATCGAGGAAAACGGTCAGACAAGGGGAAAACTTACCACAGTGACAGAAGTCAAAACCCCCAAGACATTCCAGAAGAAGAGGCAGAGGCAGGGCCCACAGTGGCTGAAGGGCAACAAAAGCCTCGGGATCCTGCTGGGTTAGAAACATGCAGAGAGAAAAGTAGAAGGTTTGTATTATGGAGAATTTAGGATCACAAAGTTTTTCGAAGAGCTGACTATTATAAATGTGGGGTCCCAGCTCAGAAGATAGGTAGACCCACTTATATTTAGGATTTATATAAAAATATGGAATTCAAGGCCTGTAGGGCCAAACAGAGGATGAGAAAGCCTGAGAAACTCTAGAAAGGAAATTCCAGGCAAGCCTGCACAACTTCCCTTCAAGATATAGGAATTCTAGTATCATAAGTAGCCTCTTGATAGGAACTTTATCCAAATGGATTTTTAGGTTCACACTGGATACTGAGTAACTGACTCGGATTGGCTGGAATCCTAGAGAGTCTAAAATCAATACAGTTTTTCTCACTTATTTTCCAGGTGAGAGGCTGCTGAAGGAGCAGAGACTAGAGGCAGGGTGAACGAGTTCATACCCTGGTTTTACCACACGCTAGCTGTGCAACCTTCACCTAAGAGGTTAAGAGTGGGGTTAATGGAGATAATAAAAGGCAACTGACCTTGAAAGGTAACATTATAAGGTAGTTTAAGGGTTAAATAAATTAACACATGACAAGTATTTAAAACAGTGCCTATGGTCTTCCCTGGTGGCACAGTGGTTGAGAGTCCGCCTGCCGATGCAGGGGACACGGGTTCGTGCCCCGGTCCGGGAAGATCCCACATGCCACGGAGCGGCTGGGCCCGTGAGCCGTGGCCGCTGAGCCTGCGCATCCAGAGCCTGTGCTCCGCAACGGGAGAGGCCACAGCAGTGAGAGGCCCGCGTACCACCAAAAAAAACAAAAGAACAAAAAACAGTGCCTAGAAACTGTTAAGGGCTCAACGAAGATTAGCTATCATTATCATTATTTTATTTATTCCATCTACTTCCTCCCCTCTCTGCTATATTCTAAAACTGCTAAGAGTAGTTTGGGTATAGATTCCAAGATCTATTTTAAAGTTCGGGGAACATCTCTTTTCCCCGGGAAGTGATGACACATTAAGGGAGTTAGGGATCAAACTGCTGCCACGTTAACGTTCGGATGCAACGTTCTCCTGAATCTGGGGAATCTAGGGACGGTGCTAAGTTACTATGTGTCTATATTAGGGAATCTAGGGACGGTGCTAAGTTACTATGTGTCTATATAGCTCCCCAGAAATCGGGGGGAAGGAAACATGCAAATGATACGAGGCTGGAGTTTAGCCAACTCTGCTAACATCCATCTGAAGCAGCTCTATCACTTCAGCAGAAACCACTAACATGAGAAACGGAGTCCTACAGACTGCCCTGAGCGACCCTGCAACATCTGAGACTGAATCAAATGGGGAGAAAAAGGAAAAACGAAAATGCTTTCAATATATTTAGGGATTTTAGTTTCTAAAATGGGAAAAAAGGGTTGACTCAGAATGAAGGTTGTTAATAGGATATACTTTAAAGGGCAGGAATTTCAAATGGTTGAGAGGGGGCCAGGTTTTTTCTTCCTTGCTGAATTACACATGCCAATCATGGTGCCTGCAAATCCTACAAATGGGAACGGCCTCAGCTTTAAGGATAGGCCCAGCTGCTGCAGACCATATAACCGCTCCATCTCACCTCACCACAGGGTCTTAGACTACGTGCAGACACCTGACCCATGAGCTTAACAGTGACCTCTGCTGTGGCCTGGAATAACAGTAAAAGCTGCAACAAAGCTGTATTCCCAATCTCTCTCTCTCAGGAATCTAAACAATATTGAAAATGAGGTGATTAGCCAGGAGACATGAAGCTGAAAGGTTACTATGTACAAAGGAACTGGAGCGGTCATGAGCAATCACAGCAAACCAGAGTCATGAGGAAGTAGAATCTCTAAGTAAGGTAGAGAAAAGATAGATGGGATAGGAAAAAAGAAAAAACCAGATGGCAACAAGAGGAAAAAGACACAAAGGAAAGACAGCTGCCTTGAGACCCCACTGTCGATAGGAAAGACTGCTTGTCTCCGAGCTGCCTTAGTTAACGACAGTTTTCTGGCCCAGGTGCATCCTTACGCCATATCCCGTTTCCTAAAATGGAATGGATCTCTGCTCCTTGCAACAGAAAATCGCTCACTAAAACAGTTACTTCAGCTCCCCTGAGGATGGAGTTTTCCCAGGAGGCAGCTCGGTGCCTCCAACAAACAGACTTCTGGCGAGTCCACCCCAGCCAGACGTGCCTAGATGTCGCAACAGAACGGGGGGGGGGGGTCTCATTCCCTAGGCTCCTTCGGCACAGGCCCTAGGGCTTATGAGCATCTCAATGGCCTACGAAAATGTTTGAGACCTGAAAAAAATATTTACTGGATGTAAAATATGAAAATAAAATCATAAAATCAAAGTTAATAAATGTTTAATGTCTACAACTAGTCTAATGAAGCTTAACTCATTAAGTTTTGTATAAGCTAATTTCATGTGGGATGTGGGTACATTTTTTTAATACGTTTGATATGTGACATGGTAAAGGCCACCGAAGATAAGAATGCTGAGGCCTTCTAAGGACTGCAAACCAGTCCCGCGGAAGGAGACATGCTTGGGTGTAAGCTGCAACCTGCCCACCCTGCCCTCTGCAGAAGTTTACACTTAAATATTATGCCTTACTACTCAAAACTGAGCAGTCTGAAGTTAGAAATCAACCCTCACCTCCCAAATTTAAACATACTGTAATTTTGGTAGTCCTGAATTAGGAGTCTATTATTTTTTCTTAATGTAATATTTTACAAAAATGAAGCCAAACAACTTCTACTAGCCATCCTGTTAGTTTTACCAAAAAGAAGGGAAAACATGTTATTCAGGCTACAAATGGTCCTGTATGTTTGAAGGACATCTGTCAGAATAATAAATCAAAAATTGGTCACATTTACTCTCTCCTTGTGCAAGAGTCCCCATGAATGTCAGGAAGAGATCCAAACATTCTCTCCCATTTGGCCAGATTCTTAATCTGAGAAAAACAGGAGGTAGTTCAGAAGTTATACGAGATTTAAATCTTATACCTGTAAAAGCAGAAAGGCAAATATAATTCTCCTTCCACAGTCACTGCTGATAAGGGCTCTCACTGGGTGAGCACAGAGAAGCTCACCGTCTGTTCCAGCTACGACCACTGCCCTCTCCCCACCTTCTCTGCTGGCCTTCCCTGCAGACCTCTACACTTCCCGGTCCTGCCCCCCACACACCCACTCTCCCTTCTATACCCCACCCCCACAACGCCTCTTCTGCAAAACTGTTCCCTGGGAGTTCCCTGGCCGTCCAGTGGTTAGGACACTCTGGGCTTTCATTGCCGAGGGCCTGGGGTCCAGTCCTTTGTGAGGGAACTAAGACCCTGCAAGCTGTGTGGGGCAGCCAAACAAAACAGAAAAACCAACCAAACAAAACCATTGCCCTCCTCGTCAGAGCGCAAGGCCAGACCCTTGCTCCTGTTTCACTCTTTGACTCTAGGTTACACACGTCTCCTCCGTCCCCAGTTCCCTGCACTTTCTCACCTCTCCTCAGGCCTTGCTGAAGGCACTGACCATTTCTTTTATTCCTTCTTTCTAAACACCAGTGTCTGCTAAAGGTACATCCTGACTCCATTTTTTTTTTAGCTCAACCACCTGCCTGGCTTGAATAAGAACCATTTCCGTGATGACAATTCCACATTCTCTCATAACAGGAATATTTCCCTATCATCCCACAATGAACTGAAAATCACTAATTCGCCATATGAAGTCCCTATAAAAGGCAACATCTTCCCCCAACAAGTCTCCCAGGCTGGGAGACTCTCTCCCCCTCCCCACCCTACACATCTTTGCATTTCATCTGATCTCTGCTTATGTTCTCCTCTCAGCGTTTAAACCAACGCAAAGCCTCTTCCGTCTTAAGGAAAACCCGTACTCAATCCTATGCCTTCTCTAGCTGCCATGCTCTCTCTCCATTTCCCCACCCAGGCTTATCTTCCCGACTTCTATCGCTCCACTTCCCACTTACTCCTCCACCCATCACTACGCCACTGAAGCGCCTCCGGGCGCAGCCTTCATCTCGCAGGACTCTCCCTCTGTGACTCCGCTCTCACCACCACAGTCTTACGCTCAGCCTGCTGGAGACTCCTGCTCCCCCTAAGCACCGGTGCTCCCGTGGGCTCCACCTCGGCCCTCGCTGCTCCCCACTTACACCCCTACCAGGCCAGCCATCCAGTCCACGCGTTCTCAACTCGAGCTGTTAAAGAGAACCTTTTGTAGGAGTTGTTTTAACCGTGCAGAATGCCTCCAGAGGGCGCTCAAACACTTGCTCAGAAATCTTCATGGCCATTTACACGACAGCATTAGAACCTGAAACGAATTTCACAGTGGATTACTACCTCTAACTCGTTGCTAAGCAGCATGAAGATTTGTACAACCTGCTTTCTGCAGGTTCCCTGATCGTAACTGTGAGTCTGGGGGCTTGCTTATCACAAGGTCCTAATCCTAGCATAATATAAAGTAATGTTACTGCATATTGGTTAACTAAAAACCTGACTTATGTTTGCTGGCCGATGCCAAGTATTTTGAATCATTGAAATATTCTTAAATCCTATCAAGCTTAATCCTACACGTTTGACATGCACATCTAAAAATAATTTTGAAAGCCAGAGGGACATAATGGGGTTTACCCTGAAGGAAAGGGTTTCAGATTATTTTTATGAATTGTTTTATCATTTACCTAACCTCTTTGGGACAGACGTTTGCTCTGGCTTTAATAAGGGCTTCCTCACAAGATCTGTCACAATACTGTGGAAGGCGCTGCAAAATTAGATGTGGAAATAAGCTATGATTATTTTATGAACTTGCAGGTTATGAAAAATAAATGAGCTCTAGAATAGCTTTACTGAATTTCTTATATCAGGTGACACAAGAGACAATGCATATTCTAGAGTTAGAATAAAGCTGTAGAAATGCTTTCGTATTAGCAACACAAATGACTGCTTTTTAAAATCAAACTGTGAATTCTTCTGATACAACGCCAAAGTTAAACTTCATTTTTTTTGAAAATCTCCCTTCTTCCAACTTCTGCCCAAATGAGTATCTACCATAGCCACTGGTTATCCATCTTGTAGTTCTCCCAATTTGGATTAGCTGTGGTAATTCTTTAAACTTAGGCCAAACACTTTGATTTGCCCAATCTAGTTTCACTCCTTATCCCTTTATCACATCTGTGAACATTTAAAACTACTGCCCCTGCCACTTCTGGGAACTTCCTCCCCAGCTGCCAGGAACCGCCCTCTCCTGAGCCCCTCCTCGGCACTCACCGCCTGGCACATCTGCCCCTGTAGGCCCTGCAACAGTGAACCCCATCAGCTGGGCTGAACCAATCAGGTGCTCTTCCCTGAGAGTTTAGACTTGGGACGTGGAAAGTCTGGGTCCATAAAGTGACCTGGCAGGGACAGTGACTCAGGAGGGACAAAGGCAGAGAGAGCAGCTGCACTGATTCCTGTTGACGTTCCAGCCACCACTGGGTCTCGGCCAAGAAACAGCCTTGGATGCCATGGTAGCCTCCTCAGAAATCCCCCTTCACTTAAGCCATTTCAAATGCATTTTCTTTTAACCAAATGTTCTCTAAGACATCCTCCTCCTCTCTGATGAATTCTTTTGAGAATTTAAAGGTCTCCCCTACCTTTTCCTTGATGGGTCATATGCCCCAGCTCTGCTCTGGGCTCCTCCTCATTCTGGTCTACACAATCTCACCCATCCACGGTTTCCATGCCAGCTGTGCGGTGAGGACACTGTGAATGATTCTCCAACCTCTATCCATACTTCTGCTACAGCCTGAATGTTTGTGTCCCCTAACTCCAGTGTGATGGTGTTAGGAGGTGGGGCCTTTAGGAGGTGATCAGGTCATGTGGGTGGAGCCCTCACGATGTGATGAGTGTCCTTATAAAAGAGACCCCAGAGAACTCCCTCGCCCCTCTGCCACGTGAGGACACAGCGAGAAGATGGCATCTATGAACCAGGAAGCAGGACCTCACCAGACACTCAATTTACTGGCACCTTGATCTTGGACCTCCCAGCCTCCACAACTGTGAAAAATAAATACTTGTTGTTGTAGCCACCCAGTCTACGGTATTTTGTCATGGCAGCCCAAATAGACTAGGACAACTTCTAATGGCCAGGTAGGCACCTGCGGATGGATCAGACCTAGGGCACCCCTCTGCCTATGTCCTGGCCCACCTCTGTGTGGAACGACCAGTTTGGAAACATCAGTAGAAATCGCTCCAATTATTCAGCAGTACTGACAACAGGATGACTGACTTTAGGACCACCACCTGCTCAAAGAGTCAGAGTCTAGCCCAAAAGGCAACCACAGTATTACCCAAAGTCAGGGTCATGAAGTCTTAACTCCATATAAAAGACATCAACAGTCCAGTCTAAGCTAGACAGATACCCCAATCTTAAACAATACATAGATGTGTAATCATATTCCAAGAAAAATTTACCACACAGAAACACTGATACATGTCCTACAAGCCCCATACACTCAGCATGTCCAAAACTCAATCTGTCATCTCTTCACCAAAGCCAACTCTGTTCTCAACTATAGTAAATGGGTCCACTAGTCTCTCAATTGCAAGTCAGAAACCTGGTTACCATCAACCCTCCTCCCACTCACGAAGTTCTGTCACTCTATCTCCTCAATTCCTCCTGAATTTATCCACCCACCTCACCGACATTCAGCTGTCATTCAGGCCACCATCTTCCCCTGGAACACTGCGAAGCCTCCAGGCTTGCCTTCCTCTAACCCATTATCCACTGTAAGGTAATCTTCCTAAAATGCAAAATGGATTATTACCCCGCTTAAAGTTTTTCAATGGGTTCCATTAATTCTCAGTGTAATTTCCAAATTTATTCATATGGCATACATTTTTTTGTTTGTTTCTTTGTTTTTGGCCATGCAGCATGCGGGATCTTAGTTCCCCAATCAGGGATCGAACACCGTGCCCCCTGCATTGGGAGCACAGAGTCTTAAACCACTGGACCGCCAGGGAAGTCCCAGGCTTTCAAACTCTGATCAGCGTTAGCTACTATTTACCTCTCCTGGTTCATCTCTCACAGCTGCCCACTCCGATTCTAGCTCCAGCCAAACCAGACTTCTTCAGACTCGCCAGGTTCTGTCTGCTCCGAGGCCCCAACCACTCCCCGCCCCGCCCCCCCAACGCTCCTTTGAACTCTGGGCCCTCACACTTGCTGTTCCTGCCATTTACCTTCGGGGCTCACCTTCTCTAGAAAGCCTCCCCTGACTGGCACCCCTACCCTCAAATCTGGGTCATGTAGGGTACCTTCTTATGTGCCCCCAGAGCCCTTCCATGTCCACAACGCTATCTCCACTATCACACTTCCTCGGCTTTGTCCTCCACTAAGCCACATGCCACTCCACGTCCACAGAACCTACTGCAGGTCCACAGTTAACCACTGGCAAGGGAACAAATGCACATGCCTTTAGAATAACCTCTTCAGCCTCACCTACACTGCATACCCCGAGGCACCCTGAGCTCCACTCTGCCGAGTCACTTGCAGGCCCTGTATGATAATCAGGCTCTCAATGCTTCTGCCCTTGGTCCAGCTGGCTAAGCGCTACTCATCCTGACTCAGTTAAATGCAACTTGCTCTGTGACTAGATCTGTCTGTTAGGAACACGAAGAGTTAACAAGAGTCAAACTAGGAAATTCCACGGCCCATGTTTTAAGTTTCTGCATTTATTCTACAGTTACAAGAAACGAGAACTATTTTTATTCTGCATATTGCTAAGAAGCAATTTTCCTCCTAAAGTTGGAAGAGACAAAATTCATTCAAACTTACTCCAAATGCATCACTCAAAAAATGTTTAGATATTAGTTTTTAGAGAACATTTTAGAGGGCACTTTAATATATAAGACAGATCTATTTTTTTAAAGGGCACATATCTATTAACCATGCAGCTAACACATGTTCTACATATGATGTACTTTTTTAAAGTAAACGTTCCAAAATAAATAACAAATTATAGATGTAATAACATAATCCTGAAAAGTAAAAAAAGCAGAAATTTTTAAATCATCCAACATCCTACTACCCAAAATCCACAACTTTTAAGATTTTCATTTAATTTCTTCTAGACATTTTTCCATCATAGGTTTTTGTGGAGGGTTGTTGGGACTTCTGTTTAACTAAGGGTTTTAATCATATCACGTATGCAATTTTGCATCCTGATTTTCCTTCAACATTGTCATAAGCACTTTAATACATTTTCTTCCAGTAATATATTATCCAGTGGATGTACCATAACTTAACCCTTAAAGTTATAGGAAATGCACCCTTAAAAATAATTCCACAATACATATCTTTTGTATGTAAAGCCTCTCTGTATTTAAAAATATTCCTCTGGGCTTCCCTGGTGGCGCAGTGGTTGAGAGTTTGCCTGCCGATGCAGTGGACGCAGGTTTGTGCCCCGGTCCGGGAGGATCCCACATGCCGTGGAGTGGCTGGGCCCGTGGGCCATGGCCACTGAGCCTGTGCGTCTGGAGCCTGTGCTCCGCAATGGGAGAGGTCACAACAGTGAGAGGCCCATATACCGCAAAATAAAGAAAGAAAGAAAGAAAATATTCCTTTGATGGCTCCTAGGTGGTTGCTACATCAAGGAATATGATTACTTTTAAGGCTCTTGATACATATGTCTAATGTAACATAAGAGTGTGACATTTTTGCTACATCCTCGTAAGCCCTAGGTCTTAAAATTTTTTAGTCTAAATTTAGGCCTTTATTAAGTGAGAAATTGTAAAATCTTCATTACAAAGTAAATCTCGTTGTAAAAAGGAAAAAAAAACTTTAACAATCCAAAACATTGTGAAATAAATATAAAATCAGTCCCAGAACTAAAAATTCAGTCTCCCCTATTCTCTTCCCCTCAGAAGTAGTCACATATCTTTCTAGATCTGTCTCTATTTTTATTCAGAACACACACACACACAACCACACACACTATTTTGTTTTGTATCTTACAAAGAAATGGAATTAAACCTGCTCAAAAATATATTCTAGACATCTATCCAGGCTATGTCAATACATACAAATCTACCTCTCTTTTAAAAAGCTACATAACATTCCATAGTGTACAGGCACCAAATTTTTTGTGTTCATCTTCAGTTTTTCCTCATTCTAAGTGATGCTGCAACAGACTTCATTCAAACTAACTTGTATCTTCTTATTAGAATATCATCAATTCCTTGAAGTGTATCTGCTAGATGAAAGCATATACGTGTTTTTAAAATTTTGACAGGTTTGGGCAAACTGTCATCTGGAAAGGTCGAACCAATTTTATGTTCCCAAGAATATATGAGGTACCTTTTTCTCTACATCCTTGGGCAGCTTTTAAATTTTAGCCTGAGAGCACCCTCCCCAAAAAAAACCTCACTGTTTTAATTTCCATTCCCCTAATCACAAGTGAGGTTGAATTTCCCGTCATTGCTTTGATATTTTCATTTCTCTCAGAACTATTCATATTCTCCATTCATTTCTTAATTGTGTCAATTCTATTATCCTTTGTTTATACATGTTACCAAAACTTTTTCCCCAGTCTGTCACCTTGTGTTTTTTTGTCACACAGAAATTCAGCTTTGATGATGTTCCAACTTATCATTCTTTTATGATATGAGGCCTTGGTCTTACCTAAATGGTCTACCCCAAAAACATTTTTCCCAACATAATACATCCTCCAACATAATACTTATATTTTCTTCTAGTACTTTTAAAGGTGTTTTTGTCTTTGAGTTAGTTCTTTAATTCAAATGAAAGTCATTTTTGAATATGGGGAAGTAGAATCTTTCTTTCCAAATAGTCATTTTTCCCTATACAATGCATCAAACCATTGCCCAACTGTTTCAAAATACCAACTTTATTATATAATAAATTCCTATATATATATATATATATATATATATATATATATATATATATATATGGGTCTGTTACTGGATTCTACTGGTCCATGTACCAGCTTGTCTATTCTTGTGCTCACCATTTACATTACTGTACCGTTACAGTATGTTTTGATATCTGGCATAGCAAATCGTTCATCACTATTTTTCCGCTTGAAAAATTTCTTGGCCACTCTAGCACATTTAGTCCTCTGGACAAATTTTAGAAGCAATTTATCAAGTGTCCAGAAATAAGTCTCACTGGGATTTCAACTGGAATAACACTGAAGTTACAGTTTAATTTGTAGAGTATTGCAATCTTTACAAAGATGCCGTCCCTTCCAGAAACATGTAATGTCTGCCCATTTATTTAGGTTAGCTTTTAAATTCTTCAGGTAAAGGTTTTTACTTTTTTCATAAAGCTCTTGTACATTTGTGTTTTACTCTTAAATGTGTTCTGGTTTTGTTGCTACTGAGAAGAGAATTTTACTTTTCTATAGGAGTAATTACCAATTATTTGATTATGAGTGAGATTACACACCTTTCCAAATGTTGAACAAATTATATTTCTATCCAATGAACTATCCACGTCCTGCAACCACGTGTGGATTTTCATGATTTTCCTCATTGATTTGTGTGAGTTCTTTGCATGTTGAAGATATTAACTCTTCACTTATATTTGTCATAAATATTTTCCTACTTTGTGGTTTAGTTTTTGATCCTAGGGTTTTGTTTTCTCTTTCTTCTTAAAGAAGTTTTAAATGTGTACATAATCTAATACATTGATTTTAACTAGCAACAGATTTGAGTGCCCCATAGGTGCGAAGACCTGTATCTCTCTCTCACAAAAGCTGCACGGTGGGTATTACTTTCCTCACTTAAAATAATGCAGTTCAAGTCTGTGTGACTGCAAAGCCTGTCCTCTGTCCACCTCAGCGTGCATAACTCTTTTTTCCAGATGTTTAATATTTACTTCCGTATCTTCTTCCTGATTTGAAGGGCATTCACGATGGTTTGTCATTTATTACATTCCCATATACAGTTTATCTCTGGGGTGCTGAATAGGTTCCAGTGACCTGTACAGAACAAACATGATTCTACAATATGTTTAGACAATCAGATAGGGTTTGTCCCACCTCATTACTCACTATTCTGTCCAGTTCACCCAAAAAAGGGCATCTCTATAACGTTTAAACATCACATCCAGGAATACGGCCTGTCCTTCTGTTTAAGACATTCTGTCTTATCTTTCAGGATGCTTTCTGGTCTCCTCCAGGCAGACCGCACTTGTCTCGATGAGGCTGTGCTTACCTGTTTCTTATTTTTTGTTGCATTGTGATCAGAGCCTGCTGTTTTGGTTGTTTTTCCATTTAGTTTCTGCCAGGTTATTTTTAGTATTCAGAAAGCTATGACTTTTATGTACACATTGTGCGCCCAGTCACTTTCTCGATTTTTTTGTCTGTTTTTTCTGTTATTCTCATTTTTTTAAGCCAATAGCATCTACAAATGTTTCCCTTCTTTTAATTTTAGAGCCTCACCTCAGTCTTATTTCACGTATTCCTGCTTTGACAAAACTTACCAAAAACACGTTAAATACCCCAAATTTTAATTTGACTCTGATACTTTTCTGTTAAGCATAGTATGAATAATTAGTTTAACACATGTGTGCCTTTCGCATTAAAAAAGTGCATTTTATGCCTACTTTTTAGAAATAAAGAATTATTTATTTTTAAAATCAAATACCTATCTTGACCTTAGTTTAGCTGGTAGTTTAAAGTCAACGTGAACTGGACGGGAAAGACCACTTCTCTTCTAGAAAGGCCTCTGCAATGGCCTACCTGGTCTCCCCCACTTCAACTCTCCACCCCTACATTCTGCACGCAGCTGCTGCAGTGGTTGTTTAAACATGCAAATCTGATTATGTCACTCCCCTATTTAAAACCGAACCCTTGTAACGGTTTCCCATTTCACTCAGGGTGAAATAAAACATCCTTAACCTGCCCTACAAGACCCTACACGATCTGGCCCCTGCCTAGCCACACTTGCCCCTCACCCACCATAATCTATCCACACGTCATTCTTTCAGCTCCCGGAATGGGCAAAGCTTCCCCCCTTCTGGGCCTGCCTACAGGCTGTTCCCCTGCCTGGAAAATTATCCCCCATCTCATTCTACACTGACGCCTACTCACCCTTCAGATCTCAGCTCAAATCTTGTTTTTGCAAAAAAGTCTTTCCTGGGCCCTCTTTCTGCAATCTAAAATTTGGTCCCCTTTTTATACTCTCTCATAGGCAATGCTACTTCACTTTCATAGCAGACACCAGTTTATGATTCTACATGCAGCTGCGCGATTGTGTTTAATTTCTGATCTCCTCTCCCCCCCACAGATCAATTACAAGAGAACAGGGTCAAGTTGATTCTGCTGGCCACACTACAAACATTCATGCATATATGAATGAAAGAAAAACACCTACAAAGCCCCTAATGGTACCTCTTACATCTTAAAACGATACCCATCACATTATTCAATAAATATTTACCGTTAAAACTCTGATACTGCCTGCAAACTCCGTAAGAATCCATTTTACTCAAAGGACATAAAAACTAACCTGAATCTGCTGCTGCTTCAGAAAAACACATACACAAATTTACATCACTAGGAAGTTAAGTTCTGTTTACATATTATGAGAGTTTTATGTAGTGTTCAAGTTGCTGATACTTTATTCTCAGGCAACTAATTTTTATGCCTTATTTTTAAGGTATGTAAAGCACTATGAAAAATGTGCTTTGTAAAATACTCTTTCAGAAGTCTAATGTATTAACAGTACTTGGTAAAAATATAGCAAAATCAGAAATTAAACAGCATTCAAAGTTGGCTATCTGTAGTATTCTGTAATATACATATCTGGTCAAAAAGAAAATATAAATTATATTGTAAATTAAAAATTCCTTCAGATCACAAAGGCCAATAAAATCAACATTATATACCGCTTTACACTCTACAAAGACTTGCACATACATCATATGACTGAACTTGGTGGGACAGAGCAGGTATTAACATCATTTGTAGAATGTCCTCCCCAAGGTCACAGGACTTGAACGTAGTAGAGTCACAATCACAACGGGGGGAGGGGTGGAGGCTCCTACATGTAAATTTCTGAACCAAAGAGAACTTCCATCATAAAAGCTGAGGCTCTGTAATTAGTGTAGATTTGTGCTCCCTTCACTAAAATTTCATTTCACTAGAGAACGACAACCAAAGAAGCTGTTTAAGTATAAAGTTAAAACATCCATTGCCGTCAATCCAGGAAATGGCTAAATAAACTATGGTGCACTCCAACTATGGAACATGATGCAGCAGTGCTGCAAAATGAGTGAATGCATCACAGGCTACAACTGAAAGCTGGAGTACACTTGTACTTGTTAAAACAGTCAAAGATAATACAAGTGCACACATTGTTTAGATCGTAAAAACATTTTCAAAGATCTAGAAGGATACACACCAAACATAATAGTTGTTATCTCTGGGGACAGAGATTTGTAGTCAAAGACTTTAGCCCATCTCTGTAATGTTTTAATTTGTACAAAGAAAATGCTTTACTTTGCCAATTTAAGACTAATTTTTTAAATTTAAATTAACCTGTGGGTTGAACAAGAAGGTCATTTTTCTGTTCTAAAAAGCTGTGCATCTACCAAGGAAGTAGGGCCCCCCCAAAGAAAGGACAAAATATAGAAACAAAAACAGTTCGATCCTTTTAAAACAATAAACTATCACAAAACGTTCCTTAAAAAAAAAACCAATAGCTCAGAATTTTAAAAAAACATCTAGTCTCCTTTGTTGCAATAAGACAACCAATCAACTATCAACTAGAAAAGTCCGGAACAGGCTCCTCCTAGAGAGATTTAGTTGTTAGAGTTCGGCAAGGAAGGTTTCACAAAGGAGCTGAGTTTTGAGGGAAATGAGAGGTGACTTGGCAGAGAGATGCGGGAAGATTAAGCCAGATGGGGAAATGTCTGGGAGGTGGATATGTTGAGTTAATCAGAAGCAGGGCACGGGGAGAAAACTGGAGTAAAGTCCTGAAAGAGGAGAGGAGGTTCCTTTGGATGTGGGAGGTGAGAGGGAGCTCGACGGCGCTGCCATCCAGTTTACCTGGGTTGAGAATCCGGCCCTTGTTATGGTCAAACAATGGAGGCGTCCAGCGGCAGCAGCGATCTGCGCTGGGTGCCGGGAGGGTTCCTCATCACCTGAGTAGGATGCTCGGCTGGCTCTGCTGGGACGCGAGGCGCTCTAAAAAAAACCACAACATCACATCATGCAGCCAAGCTTCTCCGCGACACAGCCTGGCTCCCTGATCCCACGGCGCGGCCATTACCGCCTCTCCGCGGACCCGCCTGGAAAGGCTCCAATGCGCGGCTTCACGGGTTTCTAAAGCTGTTTTGCTCCCCCTTCCCTCAGCTCCAACAACAATGGAGCCCGGCTCGGGAGTCCGGCTCCCGCGGGGCCTCCGCCCGGCCTCGCCCCTGCCGCTGCATCTCCGCCGCCGCGCACCCTGCCGCCATCTGTAACCCCCGCTCCCCGGCACTGCGGGCCCACGCCGGCTCGCCGAGGCCAGAGGCCAGGCTGCCCTCCCCGGGGCCGGCCCGGTGGCCGCCAGGCCGCCCAGCTGCGCGGTAGCTGCTCTGACCTTTCCCACCGATGCCCGGGCACCCGCCCCGGCTCGAGGCCCATCCTAAGTGATGGGTTGTTTTTCTTTTCTTTAATCCACTCATCCTTCTTCCGACCCCGAGCCCACTCCCCGGCCCCCGCCCCCCACCCCCGCCTTGACTCAGAGAAGAAATAAAGAGACTGCAGCTCGGCCGCCCCACAACTCACTCCAAGTGAGGGGTTGAAGCGCCCCAGGCCGCGGACTCCGCGCACCCACCCTCCCTCTCCTCAAGGGACACCTCACAGGTGCGCCTCCAAGCCGCGCGCGCGCGCTCCGCACACCCAGACGCCTCCGGGGGACAGCGCGCGTGCGCACGCACGAGGCCAGCGAGCCCCAGGGGAGCGGGGGCCACACGCATGCGCGCCGCCCGGCCCTCTCCCCTTCCCCCCTCCCCTGCCCCCGCCCCCGTTGGCCGCCCGCGCGTGCCCTCCCCCCAATCCCAGGCTGGTCCCGGGTACCCCCCAACCCCCACCGCCCAGCGCGCGCGCGCTCCCGCTCGCCCGCCTCGCTCCTCCTCCCCCGCGCCCCACCCGGGCCCGCGTTACCCCGGGCAACCGCAGTGCGGCCGCACCTGAGCTTTGCGCCTGCGTCCCACCGGCCAGACCCTCCCTTCCCCTCGGTCCGTTCCCCAGCCCCTAACAGCTGCGGGAGGGGGGCGTCGCCCCCTCCCCGGGAAGTGAGTATCGATCGGCCTCCCCCGCCCCTCCCCGCAGACACAGACCCGCCGCCGCGCCGGCGCCTCTGCCGCCCTCCCGGTCAGCGCGGACAGGCCTCGCCGCCCCGGCCCCCGCTCCCAGCGTGCACCGCGGCGAGCGCTCGGGTGGGAGCCGGCGAGATGCGCTCGGCGGGCGGTGCCCACTGACCTCCCTCGGCGGCCGGGCCGGGGCAGGGCCGGAGCCGGGAGCCAGCCCCGCCCGCCGCCCCGCCCATGGACCGCCGGCCCCCGCTGCCGCCCGCCCGGAGGACCGCGCCGAGGGGGGGAGCCGCCTGAAGGACCGCGACGGCCGCGCCCGCAGGTGAGGCGGGGCCCGAGGTGTGACCGAGTCCAGCCCCGCTCACCTGGCGGTACCTGCAGTGAGGCTCTGCGGGCGCCGGTGGGGGGGGCGGAGGCATCTGTCGCGGCAGAAACTCATTTAGGTAATTTTTAAAGCCCTCACTGCAGGGGGAGGGGTGCTCCCGACCCACGGGCTGGGGAAGGGTGTCCCCTTGCGGAGACATCTCGGGGGGAAAAACCAAGAGGTGGAAAGGAGGGCAAAAGTGAGGCGCAGCGACTCCCGCGCCGGCTGCCTGCAGGGTCTTCCAGCCCGTTATGGGGAGGGGGATGCCCTTGCCAGGGCTTCAGTCGAGGCTGCAGTCCGTCCCCACCGCGCACCCAAGCCAATCCGAAGGGGGAGGAGAGGACAGCCCAGGGGCCGCTTCTGCCAGCCCCGGGGTGGGATTGTAGGGTGAGGGATCCGCATTGCAGGTGCACCAGGAGCGCCCGAGGGCCTGGCCCTGCTTTGTTTGGGATGCTGTGGGGAGGAGGCCGTCTGAATCCACATCCCCTATTTAAATGCGTTTTACCACCTCGTGGACGTTAGAGACCCTCCCAGATAAGTTGCATTGTCTCCTGTCCTGATAACCCTTTACGTAAGTACTCTATCTTTACAGCCTCTTTCTAAAGCTTTGATATGGGCTTTAGTTTACCCTAGATAACGATTTGCTTGTGATTCATGAAACTGAGCATAATGCAAATATGCAGCAGAGCTCCAGGCTCGGCGACAGAGCTGCCGTCTGCTACAGCGAGTTAGTCTAGTTTATCTGACGTACGTTTTCATGCTGACCTGTATTAATTTTAAGCTTTGATATTGAGCCGTATGATCTATTCCAATTATGCAAATGAAGTGGTCTGAGAGGAAGTATGATCGTGCTCTGTAATTTAGGTTGCAGTAATCGGTCTTATAACAAAATACAAGCTGTCATACGGTAATATATTACACATTTCCAGAAACCTACCTGTAAGAGTGTTAAAGCTAGAATTGACGTTTTAATACTTTTAAGTTTGACGTTTATTTAAAGAGCATTGTTATTGTTTTATTAAATGGGTTTTGTTTTGTTTTGCACAGTCAAGAATTCTCTTGCATTTTCTTGCTGTTGAATTATAAGGAAAAGAATGCTAACATTTAAAGTGACTTTTACCTCCAAAGACGTTCTGAATTTATTTCTTTAGGCTAAATGTTCATCTTACGTGAAATATTTTTGGAGGTTTTAAAGCTTATGGTATGTTTATGTGTATATACACATAAGTTTACGTATACATACACACTCTTGGAAAACCTTAATATAAAATAGTTTTTATTGTTCCTCTGCATCATGTTATAATTACTCAGTAAATTCAGTTTAGGTGTATTTAAAATCTAAAGTACCAGGCAATAATTTGTCTGTATCAGATTTTTACTGTAGCACATGTAAATACAACAGTCTAACAAACAAGTTTCTTGGAAATTAGATATTTTTATTGTTAAATTTTTTTAAAAAAATGAATCCTTTTACTTACGACAGAAAATCACTCATGTGGGCGCTTAACTCTTTCATCTGTCATTCGTTGCATAAATTCATTTTAACATCATCATTACTTGATGGAGTGCGTTTGCGGCAATACTGATGTTAACAGTGTTGAGGCTTTTAAGAAATACTTATTTTTATATTATATTTATAATTGTCTTATATTTCTGGGAAGAAAAGACATGAGCCTTTTTTCTTTTATCTGGAACAAGGTCAGCCATAAAAAGTTCTTAAGATATAGTGGGCACACTATGTTTATTAACTAAGATTAATTGTAGCTACTGGATTGGGTATCCTTAAAGGGCAGAAACTAGGCGCCTTTATAGGCTTCACACACCAAGGGTGCAATAAATGTTTGACTCAGATTGACGTTCCAGACTAGTTAGGTAGGTGCTAGCTTAGTGACACCAATTTTCACATCGCCAGCTTTGACATTTAAACCTGCAGAAAGGTTGGGTAGGGAAGTGAATGTGTCCTAATCGTCTTCAAGTATTCAGGGTCTGTCATGCAGCAGAGGGATTTTCTATTTCCCCGAGTTCCAAAGAAGACAAGTAGTACTTATAGGAAGACAGACTTCACTTTGACATAAAAGCACAAGTTGCTTACGATTAGAACCTCCAGTGACAAAAGGGGCTGCTCTTTCCCTGCAGAGTTTCCGGATAAGCTGGTCCCCCGCTGGGCAGGAATGGCTACTAGGAGGTGTCACACCGGCCTGGGAGAGGCCTCGTGAGGGGGGGCACTGAGGGACTCCAGTGGCAACTGGATTGGAGAGCATTGTGGTTCTTTTTTATTTCTTACTCTGGCTTCTGCAGTTGTGGGCATGACAACATCCCAGACACCTACTTCAACCCTAGGAAGACTTTTACTGGGGTAGAGGCCACCCTGATATCAGAGGTGATTCTAATCCTACTTTGCATTTGTGTGGGGCTTTACAGGTAATAAAGCACCCTCACATTCAGTGTTTTACTTTAAAAGGCTCTTCTTAATTACGCTGATTTGTATTTCTTCTTTTGGCTTTTATTTTCGGTAATAAACATTTAATCAAGAAGAAAATTACCCTCTTCTATGAAGGCAAGCAGAGGAGTCTTTTTTTTTAAGCTCTTTTTAAAAATGCAATGATGTCAGTCATTCTTTTGAGAGTCAGCATGTGCAGGTGAATAGATTCTTTTCTTAGCTGAAATTATTTTTTGAAAGATAAGGGCTGATTCTTGTGCTTGCTGTGCATTTTAGTTTCTGTTTATTTCATTGCTCAAACATGACTCAAATTTCACAGCAAAAAGTCCATTCATATCCACTAACAGTAAGTTGCACTGGACTTTTTTCAGTTTGTCTACCTCGTTTTTAAATACATGTTGGCAGGTGAAACACAGCTGAGGAGAAGCAGCATTTCAGCGGACCGAACAGATTAGGTGGATTGGAGTTTTGTGTTTGAAGAAGAAAAAGACGTGTCCCATTTGTACTAAGTGAAATCTGGGAATGATAATTTATCAACAATAAGAATGATGCTCTATCTGTTATAACAAAGATTAGGCTATTGACTGTCAATCACAATACATGTATTAAGTGGATCAGTGGGGATAGGACTCTGTCTGTGGCCCAGGAGCAGAGCAGAGCTTCCTGTAAACAGCAGAGAACCCAATAAATGCTGTCTGCACAACGATTTAAGTGGAACATGATGGTAAGGAGGCCAGTTGAGTTAAACCAGATTCTGACCTCTCCAATTTAGGAAGAAGTTAGAGGGGGGAGAAACAGTTCTGAATTAATATATACGTGTAATTAATTTTTAAAAACCTTTAAAAAAATAGTTCCTCTCTTTTGTTCTCTAGCTGATGAGTTTGTCCCATGCTTTTGTGGCTCTTATCCACCAGCTGAATTTGGGTGTGATAATTTAAATAAGACAAAGATTTTAAAATTTTGTTTGAACCAGAGGTGCATCGTTTATTTATACTTTATGCACGAAAGGAAAAGAGAAGAATACCAAGTTCTTCTGGTAAACCAAAAAATAAAATAAGGAAATCTTACAAGTATTCCTTCAGGGAAAAAAAAATCACAGATGCTGCTCTAAATATTATGAGCAGAACAGCAAATTATCAAGTAAGGCAACCAGTTAGAAAGTGGCCTTTTTAGAAGTGAAAGGTTACATTTTACAGCTCTTCACCATGCTCTCTCAAGGCATCTCACAGATGTCTTAAAAGACTTCTTTGTTAATCAGAAAACAGGAGTTTATGTTTTTATGTGAGTTTCCACACTGGGGAGCAGACTGAAATGAATACCTTAGTGATTATCCCAGTTTACCACTTTATCAGAAATAACTGTTTGAAGCAAGAAGTCTCTACTCCTCTGGAGCTGTAAGGGAAGAAGTGTTCTCCTCTTTTCAAGATTCTTTCTCCTAGCCAGATTCTCAGGATTGAGCAGTGAAATTCCATCGGCTAGCACAAAAGAATAAGCCGAGATGCTTAAAGCTTACAATAAAGGAGAGGAAAAAGAAGAACACTTTTAATAAATGGAATTCTAGGCATGTGATACTCTGCTGCTACAATGTTTCTCTTTGTTGCCTCTTTGACAACACTTAATATGTTACATTTAGATAGTATAGGATCCATTATCCTTTGCTCTTGAGATTTCCTTCCCACCCTACTTCTAAATGCACCCTGGACCCCTGTTATTTACCATGTAGGTAAGAGGGTTTATGAGGCATTTTTAAAAATAATTTTATTAATTAATTAATTAATTATTTAGTCTGCACTGGGTCTTAGTTGCTGGCACGCGAGATCTTTAGTTGTGGCATGCAGACGTCTTAGTTGCGGCATGCAGGCTTCTTAGTTGCAGCATACAGGATCTAGTTCCCCAAACAGGAATCGAACCTGGGCCTCCTGCATTGGGAGTGCAGAGTCTTACCCACTGGACCACCAGGGAAGTCCCTATGAGGCATTTCTTATGTGACACTGCTCACACATTGCTGCCACGTATCAATTATAATTCCCAGTATTATTACAGTACTGTTTTTCTTAAAGTTACACATTCCACCTAGAAATGAGTGGCACCATACTCTTAAAGGGCCATCTTTGGTGCAACGTCGGTGTGAAAACATTAGCTCCCCAAGGTACAGTTCCATCACTGTCGTGGCTTAATAATCCAGGGACCGCCATATTTTTCTAATGGTTTCTATCTAATTCTTTTAAAGATGATCAAGTGTAGGAGGTTAGGTTCCTGCCATACTCCAGACATTGAAGGAGGCTTTCTTTTTGCCCCTGTCTCTCCAACTGTCACAAGTGTCAACTCAGGTAAAGGGCACTGGTATTATTTTTCCCTCAGTGGCTGTGGCATTTGGGAGCAGATCCAGTTTTTAGAAATATGTCTTGCACATTGACAAGAAAGATGAAGAAAGGCTTTGTTGTTTTTAAATTTTCTGTTCCCATAGATAAGTACATAGCAGAGGTTATTAGGTAGGGCCTATTCTTTCCAAGGAGGGGTCAATCCTTGTCTTTGAGAGTGAGTCATCTTTATCTTTTGGTTAAGTCCTGGTGACCAGACAAGAAATCCTGGTGGAACAGAGCAGCAGCTTTCAGCCACTGAGATACTTGCTCACAGACATGCCCTATTGCACCGGGTCAGGGGAGGCGGGGACATAGTCTTTGATGACAGAGAGAAAGTCTGTGTCATCCTTCTCAGCCTCTGCATTGTGTGATGGGTTTCAAGTGAGGAATTAGTTCCCATCAAGAAAGTGCTGGAGTCAGTCTTTGACAGAAACAGTGTCCTCAATATAGTAAGGCTGTGGTATTAGGACCTGGTTCAGAGATGAGCAAAGCCCAACTTTATTGTTTGAGGGCAAAGGCAGGGTTTTGGGGGGAAGACAAAATAAAAATCTGAGTTGGAACAAATATGGCCAGAGGTGAGACCTTCTTGGAGACAGTCAGGAGGCGTTCTCGTGTCTCATCCACAGTGTAGGATGGAACTCAGAGCAGTTTAGGATGATCATTGACTGGAAAGGTGCATTGACTTCTCCCCCCAGCAGGCTGCGGGTGGAGTAGAGCGCCTTCCCACATAGGCTCGGGGGCCACCAGGACTGGACCTCCCTGGGCAGCTTATCAGCACAAGTCTGAAACTCAAGTGGGAAGCAGATTGTCCATCTCTGAGCCTTAGAGGAAAACCGAGTGAAGGTAGAAGTTGTTAAGCAGTTGAGGCCAGTGTCTCCCTACCAGGGACGCTGTGAGTCTTTGGTACGTTAGTGTTAGTCGCCCACAGAACTGTAAATCCCTGCGGGAAGGTTGACATGACAGCGCAGACTGCTGAACCCTAAAGTGAACCCCGTCACTTGGCTTCTTGCACCTGTGCATGCAATGCGTCGACACCCTTTATCAATGCTGCCCAGTGATAGAGCACAGCTGCATCCAGCACATTAACAGTCTGCCTTTAGAAGTCTCATAAGCCTGCTCAGCCTTTTAGATGAAGGTTCCAGTTTTTTGTTTGTTAAAGCTCTCGTGTTCACAATCTATAGGTAGGGCGTCTGGCTGCTTCCGTCCAGTTTTTGCATAATCCTGCCAGGTTATTTTTCACAATTTCGTCTTGACATTTAACCACCTCTTCTGATTCTGAATGATACAGCAAATGTGTAGGGCCTTACAGCTTTATTTACAATCTGACCTGTAAATTGTGGACTCCAATTTATAAGAAGACACATTTAATGTGCCAAATCCAGAAATAAAATATTTCAGGAGTCTTTTTGATGGTCATTTGTCAGCCTTGGTACATAGGTATCTTCTACATCTGGCGAGATTACTAAATGGTCACATGGAAATCATCGCCCTGTTTGAATAAGACAAATTTGAATATATTTACAAATGCCACCCCCCCTAAAGGGGATAGCTAAGCTGCTCTCTTTGTCTACATGCCCCCCTGATGTGAGCCTGACAAATAATGTAGCTCATACAATGCTGTTGAACTACACTGGGGAAATTGGAGCATACCACTCCTGTCGAATCATCCCTAGCATCCCCTTCCATGTGCATGTACAAGGGCATGGGCACAGGAACAAGATGGGAAATTAAATCCTTTGGAGCTACTAAGGTGCTGTCTGGGGAATGCCAAAATGTCTGGTTACAAGGACTCCCTGCCAGCCTCCAAACGACCTTATACCATGGAGGACCTGATCTGGGACAAGTGCAGCATGGATAAGAGCTGCCAGAAGGGACCGGTCAGTCTGAAAAGGATGCCTGGTCAAAGATAGCCTGCACCATGTTATTCACCAAAGGGAGAATGTTTCTAAAATGGCCCCAACGTAGGGTAACACGAGGACCATTAGAAACGTGAATTCCTCCCCAAGTGAGGCGCCCTCGCTATTTTCACAGTTGACCACAGTCAGAACGAGGGTCAGAAAAAGAGTAAGAAGGAAAAGCAGCATTACATGTTGCACTGGGGGCAATATGTCTTGCCTTTGGACGTACCCTACAGAGGCAAGACGAATACAGATCCTTCTTTGTTGACAACAGTTTGCATCCCAGAGAATAATTTTCTTTTCTGTGAGCTACTAGTCTTTTCTCCTCAATTGTACCCAAGTTTTTACTGATTTACTTAAATATACCTCGATTCACACATACATAACATGGTTCCAAACAGTATATATCAATGACAGTATATTATTTAGAGATTTTAAATTGTGGTTTTAAAATGTTATCAGACGTATCAGATGCCCATTATATATCGATTGATTTTACCTTGTTAATTTGGGCTTTAAGAATAAGTGTTCAAAAGTACCTAGCACATGACTCACAGGGATTGTGAGGTGATAAGGTGTGTTTTTTCCTATTTGAATTTTAATCTCTTTACAAGTCTTTAGGTAAATATAAATTATTAACTAACTCTCAGTCCAAAGAGAATTAGGGATTTTAGAAAATAACATATAATTTACACTAACTAATGCAGTTGTTGATACTAAAAATTTTTCAGAGAAGTATGGCATCTTAAAACATTACTCAGCTAATGCAGGTCGTTTCATCGGCTAACACAGTGTAATATTGTCTGAGATTTGTAAAAAGCAAATGATGAAGGTACCAGTTTCTTACGATGTAACTCGTTCTAGTTGTATGCTCATGTTTAGGGTTACCCACTCTTAAACAATGGTCGGTAAGGAATTTAGGAAGTTCAGTTTAATGTCGCCTTTTGGCAGAAATCCCACTGCTTGGTATGAACTGATATGTGTAGGATCGTCTGTCCCTCCCCTGTCAGGTCTGTGGCGGCCGGGTTCGCATCTGTTTTATTCGTTGCCATCTCCCAGATGACCTCAGAGGCGCCTTGCTCAGAGGGGCTCAGAGAAAGGTGTTTTCTTCAGTGAAAGAGTGAACTGTGATCCTTTATATCCCCCAGCAGAGGGAAACAGAACCTTCATTTACATCCCCAAAGTCACTAAACAATATACGAAAGGATTTGCCCCAAGAGTATTTTAATAATTTAATTCTTCATGTGTCTTCCATGTTCTACTGGAATACCTTCTTTCTTGTTCTTAGTACAGAAGCTTTTTAAAGAAGATAAATAGCTTTTCAGTTTGCACCTGTATCTTATTTCCAAACTGGGATTTTATAACCTGAGTAATTGTTTTTACTCTGGAAGTGACCTTTTCCAAGCAGAAAACCATTTTTTAAATTGGCAGCTCAACACATTTCTTTAACTTCTCCAATATATTTCTGCAAATTACAAAGTTTAAATGATGGCCCTTTTTCATAAACAGGGTTTCCTGGGTGGCCATGGAGCCTGTACTTTCATTTCTCCCAGCCTGGAAATCTTTTCTTAAAGTGTCAGTACCTGTAAAATATTAAGAGTTTTGGTATGATTTCATAAATTTCTTAGGAGTCTTTAGAAGCCTCTTAAGATTTATGCAAGTATTCAGTGGTCCTCTTAAAAACAGGAATTCCTTTGCATTCAAGAAATGTTAAAGCCTTGACACATCATCATTTCCTAGAGATTCCCTGATGGTTTAGATCAGAGCACTCCTGCTGAAAGCGTATATTGGGTCAACTTCGATATATACGTTTAATGTCTGCAGAAATATGCAGCTTTATAACCGTAAATCTGGAGTCCCTATTTGGGGGTTGCAGAATTCTCTTACATTCACCCTCTCCATTTCTCAGTTCACTTAAGCATTCACAGAGGAAAAGCAACATCTCATACCATCCGATAACAGGAGGAAAATGATTATATTCTTAGGCACGTTTTACCCGCAGCCCCTTTCTTCTGAGCCAAAGAAAGGAGATTCACGTACCCTGACCCAGGACAGTGAGGCCGGTAAAGCGGTGCCTTTCTGCACACCTGCCTCACCAAGAGTTGAAGACGTGGAGAAGAAACCCTCTCCAGCAGGCAACCTGGTAGTCTCGCACTGATGGTTGCCTTTCCTCCAAGGTCAGGAGCCCTCTGTTATAGGAAGGAGGCTGCACGTGGCTGGGACCTGTCCCTCCTGAGCACTCTGTCACCCACGGTTTACTAGCAATCCCGGAAACCCAAGGAGAGCAGAGTAAACCTCGTCAGAAGGCACAAAAGGCCTGCCTCAGATTAGGTTGACTCTGACGCAGTGCTGAGACACGGGGCAGGACCATTCTGCATTGTGAGGGCCCTCCTGTGTGTCGTAGGCTGTTTTGCAGCACCCTTGACCTCTACCCACCAGGTGCCAGATGTGCCCCTTCCCCAGCTGTGACAACCCATAGTGTCTCCAGACCTCCAGTCTCCCCGGGGGCGCCACTGCCTAACTCGGTCAGACCCGCACATGGGGTTCACCAGCGGGATGCTCCCCCTCAAATTCTGACTGCCTACACTTGTCTCAAGTCATAAAATTACACACCGACTCCATGTATTCTCTGGACCAATATAACCAACTGTATCTTGCAGCAGCTGTAAAACAGTGACTGTGTAGATTCTCTGAGGAAAACGAGAATCTTCCGTGGAGGGTATGCCAAGCAGGTCAGTCAGATTGCGGAAGCAGGCCAGCTCCTCAGCAAGACCCGATGGGCGTTACCTTTGCCCCTCTTTGCTGGATTATATTTATCTCAGCAAGGAGCCCCTGTCCTTCTCTCTCTCTCCTCCCCATGCTGGTAGCTGTCCGGGTTGTCACACCAGTTGTTGATCTGAACGGGCAGACTCAAACTCCATCTGAATAAAGAATGTGTTAGTGTCTGCACTTAATTCAGCCTTCTGTATGAAGAGCAAAAGCCCCTCCTCTAACTAACCAGGAAGCCCTAAAATTTCTAGAGCAGGGAGGCTCAAGCAGGAGGGGATATGGGGATATATGTGTACGTATAGCTGATTCACTTTGTTATACAGCAGAAACTAACACAACACTGTAAAGCAGCTATACTCCAATAAAGATATAAGAAAAAAGGGGGGATTAAAGGTGTTTTAATAATAAAAGATTATTTTTTTAAAAATTTAAAAATTAAAAAATTCTGTATCTTCAAAACAGAGATATCTCTTTAAATTACTACGATGATAAATTATCAAGTAAGGCAACCAATTAGAAAAGCAAACTTTTAGAAATTGAGTCACATTTTAAATGAGTCAGAAATAATCTCTGAAGTCGAAATGTCTTAAAATACTTGTTTGTTAATAAAACAGAAGTATATATCTTTACACACATTTGCACACTGAATAGCAGAGTAAGCTTATGGTTCTTTACCAGAACTATAGCTTCTTAACCCAGAATAGTGTCTGCTTCTCTGCAGCTTTAGGAGCAAAGAAACATTCTCTCTTATTCTGAGATGTTTTCTTCACAAGCATCAAGAATAAGCACTGGAATTCTCCCGGTTAGCACTGAGCAAAAAAGAGTAGACTGGAGAAGCTTAAAACTTAAAATATGGGGGAAGGAGCAGAAAAGAGCAGAAGAGGAGTTTTAACAAGTAGAATATGGGGCAAAGGATGTTTTAACAAGTAGAATACGGGGCAAAGGATGTTCTGGCTCTGTAAGGCATGCATGCCTTTCATCTCCACCTGGGGAGAACAGTGGCGTTCATGGCTAAGGGCGTGGCCCTGGAGTCAGCCTGGTTTGGGATGAAGCCGCACCCAGCCACTTGCTAGCTGTGACTTAAAGGAAGTCCTTTAACCCTTTCAGCTTGTTTGCTAATGTGTGAGATAGGAGGAGGACGTCTAGTCGTCAGAGTGCTTCTACCATGCGTAGCTTGGTGCTCCCGGATATGTGAGCCTCAGTACAAGGCAGTTCTGTTGTTTACTATGTTTATGCTGATTTCCTGGAGCTTCAGGCTGTGTTGCTGCTGCACTTCCCTTCCCTTCCCTTCCCTTCACCCTGCATCATCCCCACCAGACTCAATTCCCTCTGGTAGAGCTTTGGCTGTAATGGGTAAAAGCTCAACTTTTCCCATTTCCTCTCTCTTCCATCTCAACTATTCTGAGCGGCTTTTAATAAGCAACTCAAATCCAGTCCTCGCTTTTCTATCTGATTTTATTTTCCACCACTCCCCAGAATGTTCTTTCCATGTCAGACAGTGTAATGGTCTCACTGTGACTTCCAAAACTTCATTCTCACTTACCTCCTCCTGTGTAAACCCTGCCCATCCTTAAGGACCAGCTCCAGTCCCAGCCTCTTCAGACCATCTTGGTCACTGCAGTCCTTAGCCACTCGACATTTCTCAGGCACCTCCACGTGCCCAGCAATGTGTAAGGTACCAGGAACACTAAAATGACTGGGGCATGGTCCGCACCTGCCGGGGATTCACAAAGCCTCATATGAGAGGCAGGCAGGTAATTGAGAAAGAGCTTCAGGTGCTGTGATGGGTTACCCTTCCCCTAGCTCCTTACTGAGCATCCTCAGGAGGATTTAATTATACTTTGTTTTCTTTGTACTTTGGTGGCTGAGTCTTATATCCCCAATAAGCTATAGGCATAGGACTGAGTCACAGCTAGCACTTTAGAACATATGCTGGCTTGACCTTTAACCTCGAGGTGCACATGTAAAAGGAAGCTTGGTTGTTCGGCCTGTTGCAATGCGCCTCGTAAACTCCAAGACATAAATTAAAAAACAAAATCAATGATGATGTTAAGCTCCTGGCCATCACCATAACCTCTTGGCGACTCGAGTGGTTTCTAGGCTTGTGGAATTCATGGAACGGTGCGTTTTTTAATTGGGAGGTTCTAAAATGAACATAAAGACTTGTCCTTTGAACTGAATAAAGTTAGCTTTATGGAAAAGTCTCTGCATTGTCCTCTTTTTTCTCTCTCTGTCACTGACCAGGAAAAGCATCTTCAGAGCTCGGCATGCGCATTTCCTGAATTTCTGAGTTTCTGCCACCACCGAAAATTGAGAAAGCGCAAAGCCAGCCCAGGTCATGCTGGCAGAGCCACCTCTTGGGTTTGGTGCTGTGCCCATGTCAGCGCCAGGAACCCACACAGTCGGCCCCTAACAGGAATAACTGTCCAGGTGTATAAGCTGCACCCAGTGAGATCCCGTGTGTCACAGGCTCTGCAGAATGTCCTGAACAGGCGCACACTTTCCCTCCCACTGAAATTAAACTGTATCTCATTTTTACATGGCTTGATAGTTTTCTGGCCTTTTTATTTGCAAGCTTCCCAAAGGCATGCATGAACTAGCTCTCCTTCCTCCTCTGCCTTATTCCCATGCCAGTCAGAGAAGTATTTCCAAGTCCTCTCATGTCACTAATACAAAATACACTACCTAATTGCAGGGGGTGTCAGACCAGAGACTGGGTGAGATTACCACTGATTCTCAACTAGAGAGAACGCTTTCTTAAAGGGCCACCTCAGATTACTAGAGGGAGGCCTTCCCTGGGTGCTGGTATTATAGCAGGGAACAGACAGAAAGCCCTTCTTCTCATGGAGCTTACATTCTAGTCCTGTAAGAAAGAGCAGCAAATGACCTCATTTTAGGTAGTGATAAATGCTCTAAAGACGCAAGACGGGATGGGGTGATGATAATGACAGAATAAAGTCCAGTTGAAGTGTTCTTGCGGTGCAGAGAGCAGCCACGGCGGGCTCCACAGTGGTGTAGCTGCGAGCCAGGGAGCGCTTGGGGATGGCTCTCCGTGTCGGAGCACCGACAGCAGCCAGTACGTAGTTCTAGGCACAGCTGTAAACGCTTTAAATCTGCGCCGCCCAATGTGGCCGCCCCTAGCCACGTGGGACAACGTAAATTTGAATTAAGTCAATTCAAAGTAAATAAAAAGAAAATTTCCTTTTCTCATACACACCAGCTACATACCAGGGGCTCAGTGTGTCATGAGCTTCACTGGACAGCAGAGAAGAGAATATTTCTACCACTGCAGGAAGTTCTATTGGATAGCGCCTCCTTATTTTTTATTTTTATTTTTATTTTTTTGCCACGTGGGATGTGGGATCTTAGTTCCCTGACCAGGGATCAGACCTGTATCCCCTGCATTGTAAGCACGGAGTCTTAACCACTGGACCGCCGGGGAAGTCCCGGATAGCGCCTCTTTAGATCAACTCATTTAATCTTCACAACAACTCCAGTAAAGTAGGTACTATTTTCCCATTTGGCAGTTTTCCCATTTGGGCAGTTATACATAACTCGCCCAAAGGTGCGTCGTTAATAAGTGGCAGGGCTAGGAATCAAACTGCAGCACCCTGGCTCCGGATCCAGAGCCCGGGGGTTCATCCCTACCTGCTGCATCGCTCTGGCTCATCCTTGAGTACAGCTCATCTCTGCAGCTTACTTCCAGCTGGACTGCAGCCGATGGAGATAGTTACCCCTTGGTAAAGTCTTGTCACTGGATGCTTTAAGATTCAGCTAAGAGAAATTCTGAGCCAAGGGTTAGATCTTTCCTAATAAAAGTGTAGACCTACGTTAGCACAATTTCTCCCTCCTTAAAAAGAAATGGGAAGAGGGAGCTACAAAGCACCAGGAGGATACCCAGTTTGTGTGTGATCTCCGTAAGGCTCTTCTGAGCTCTCTATGCCTCAGTACATAAGGTTGGGAAGATAGCAAGTGCCTGTCTCAGAGCTGTTGGATTTGATGAGAAGGCACGGAAAGCACTCAGCACAGTACCGAGCACATGGTACGCTAGGTAAGTGGCAACTCTTGTCACTGTCAGCATCGTCACTACTGCTGCATTCTGTAGCGGCCACACCGGGACGGAACGTTCCACAGGGTACAGAGAGCACCCAGAACTGACACCTTCTCCCAGAGCTGTCATGAGACCTTCTGGTTCCAAACTCCACACGTCTGGAGGCAGAGGAGGTGCCAGCCTTTGGAAACAGATTTGCATGTGGCTCATGTACCTCATGTACACTTAGGCAAAGGTCTTACTCCTCTGAGCCTTAGTTCCGTAAAAAATGGGTATCGTATACATATAGCTGATTCACTTTGTTAAACAGCAGAAATTAACACACCATTGTAAAGCAATTATACTCCAATAAAGATGTTTTAAAAATATGGGTATCGTACCTCTCTTGTGTGATTGTTTCAAGAATTAGGTGGTTACCTATGAGCCTGGCACAGACACTTGGTAAATAATAGCCGTAATGTCGAATGTGAATGATTTTCAGCTTTTCACAATTAAAAAAAATGCCTTTGAGTATGGTCTAAGTGCCTTAGACCAACCCAGAGGCTGTGTCAGGGTAGAGTGGGGGAGATGGAACAGGTCTATCTATCACCAACACCATCTCCATCAGCAAGCTCACTTTAAACTGCGGTGGTCACACCCTAGAAAAGCAGGGTAAAGCCAGCGGAAAAGCATAGATGTTTCGCTGAGATGGAAGCTGCTTCACACCCTCCCACACAACCAGCAAGAAACCGTGTGATCTGAGGTGACCATCCTGCCCATTATGAAAAATGGGAGGAGAAACAAATTCCACTGGCTCCCAACTACCTGATAGACACCACCAGAACTGGATCAACCAGAAGAAGCTGAAACACCCAGCCTCAGGATTTTGGACTTCAAATGGAAAATCTGGGCACTCTAAACCAAAATTGCCAAGTTCCAAAAATACGGATACATCGTCTGCTTATTATTAAAAGTATCTAAATTAAAGTGGGCCCCGAAAGAGTTTCATGATTATAATTAATCCCATTGTGGGAGTATGAGGTCAAATACGAGAGGAAGACAAAACAAAGGCTGTCATACAAATGGAAAACGCGACAGAAGTGCAAAAGAAAAATAGTGTCAAGGACAGGAAGAGTGAGAAAATACTGAATTGCATCCCCTTCTTTGAAAATTCCAAATGAATATAAAATGCCGTGATGGTTTTCTTTCCCCAATTTCTTCTGCTGTCCTCCCACAGCTGACAGGTAATCTGTGAAAGACAATTGCCCTCCCTCTTATTTTACCTTTATTTGTTTTTAGTTATTTCTACTGGCTAATGTACTAATGGCTCGTTTATCTAATATGATCCAAATTTGGCTGCAAAGACAAACCCTAAATTACCTGCACAGCACCTGCATACCTTGCCTCATTCTCACTCTTGTCAGCTTCATCTGGATCTCAGTATTGCTTGTTTGTTTTAAATGCCAGACCCTGTTAATAGAGCAGTATTCTGTGGGGAGGTTTTCTCCTCCCCTGGAACTCAATGCGTGACTTACTAAAGAAGTGGAGTATAGGATTCTGGGAATTCTCCTGGCCCCTGACACAATAAAAGAATCATTGTGAGTAGAGAGAACTTTATGGGAGTCACCCTAAATGTCATCAGTAAACGTGCCTCATTTATTCTACACGGCACAGGAAGCTCACAGAAAGGAAACTTTTAAAGATGTGGATAATGTATTTCGGGACTGTCAGAGCAGTAGATGGGCAACCGAGAGGCCAAGCATCCTTAGGCGGAAATGCTGCAGCCATCAAAAACGTTCTAGGAAGCGAAGATCCAGGTAAATGCCTTTTTAAAAGAATAGGTTTGTCTTCTTCTAAAAATATTTGTACTCCAGCTGTTATTCCATAGGGAAAAAAGTCCCATAAAAATATTTTATCCCTGATCACCAGAGGGTATGTAATTACTAAAACTGAATGCTTGGCCCTGGTTCCTTTAGTCGCTGAATTGACTACCGTTGGACTGTTTTAATGATTTCAAAGCTCTCTACTATCCTTCTTCTGTCAACTTGTCTGAAATAACTCGTGTGGGTCCCTTTTGTAGAAGGGCAAGTCGGGAGGTGTCTTGTTTTTGCTTGATTGCCTAGCCAAATTGTAATGCTGTCCAAGATGACATGGCTGGAACCGGGCAGAGTCCTTTCCAGAATAGCATGAGGATAAAGTCTCTTTTCTCTATCAGTGATCATCTTAGATGCTTAGTGAGAGTTTAGCTAAATATGTTGTATTAGCACTAATGAAACAACCGACTAGTTTACTTTAGTATAAGTAATAAAGGAAAAGTATGGCTAAATTAAAGTGTATAGAGCTTTGGTTAACAATACCTTTCTTTCCGGGGACTTCTCTGGCAGTGATTTAAGACTCCATGCTCCCAATGCAGGGGACACGGGTTCGATCCCTGGCCCTGGCTGGGGAACTAAGATCCAGCATGCTGCACGGTGCGGCCAATAATAATAATAATAATACCTTTCCTTCTTTTTGGGGCCTAATTAGTCAGGCGCACAAAATGGATAAAAGAAGCCCCTATCAGTTAAATCAACTGAAATGGTTCATCCGTTTGGCAAACCATAGAGAGAGAGATTTTTAAAGCAAGTGCACACATCTCAGCCTCGGAAATACAGTTTAGGGTAGTGATTGTCAAGCGCTAAGACTTGAGAAGTAGCTCCTATTTCGTCAGTGTAAGAGGATGGTTTGGCATTTGGGTCACCATACCTTTTCGTCATCAACCAGCAGACAATTAAAATCTGCAGTAATCACAGTCAGCTGTAGAAATGGAAACACTAATCAGATATGACCTGCTAATTTTCCTTTCCATTTAAAGGCAGATATCACTCGGTAGAGCTATTTGTGTGGGAAGTCTTGAGATTTTATATGTCCCTAAATTATTGGCTCAGGATCATCTTGGTAAAGGACAAGGTTGTCAGGAGCTCACAAATGGCATCTCTCTTTAGTTGCAAATGTTTCCTGCCCTCGCTTCTGAAATGAGGCGATTTGGGTGATCCCGGGCCGGGGGCGGGGGGCAGGGGGCAGGGCAGTCAGCTGGAGGCTGCCCAGGAAGGGCAGGAGGGGGATGCAGGGAGAGCAGGAAGGGCCAAGTGGCGCCACCACAGACCCGCCGGCCACCTGGCCACCCCCTGCCCTAGAAGCAACTTCCCTTGAAACAGGAAGTGCTGAGCCGACTGTGTGATGACGTGATGCCCGGGATGGCAGCCCCTCACAGCCAGGAGATGGGGTGCTGGTGCGCCTCCTGGGGTGGGGTCTGCCACAGGGCATGAGCATTCTGGCCATGAAGTCGCCCAGTTTTCTGGGAGGCCCTGGGCACTCCCAGAAGGTACTGTGTGATTTCAGGCCGTGGGAGTGCATGTGTTTCTCTACCTGGCCACGGCCCACTCGGAGGCACTTTTAGACAACCTGAAACACAGACTTGCTTTCTTCCTGAGACGTTTACACACAGAGGGACCGAGCCCCTACCAGTGTACAGACACGTGACATGGTTTTTAAATAGAAGTCAAATAGAAACTCTTAAAGTATGAGATAATCAGACTGCAGAGAAACACGGTTCATAAATCCATCACGTACGCCTCCAGTGACTGCAGCCTTCCCAGACAACCACATATCGCGTTTCCCTGTCTAATTGCTGATGCCTCTAATCACATCTATTACAACTTTAATGTTAGGCTGTACATTCTTTCAGAAGGAAATGGCTGTCAGTGTCTAAAGAATTGTGATGAGCCTTGTATTTTATGACGGATAATGTCAGAGAATTACAGGAATGTACAATGCATGGGGGTGGGGAGGTGCTCGAGGGCTCGTCATGATCATTTTCTGCATATCTCGGAGACACTAAACTGTTGCTTTTATAAAAATTGCCTTCCCGTTAATTCTTCGTGGTTCTGGTAAAGCATCCCAAGACTACCCTGGAACAACATCATTAAAACACATGATACCACTTTGCTAGTGGGTAGTTAGTGGTTACGTTTTGTAAGAGAAACTGCTTTATAGTTTTTTCTGGCTATAAAGTAATATATTTTCATCATTAAAGAAGCTTTAGGTAGTACCAAAATAGAATTTTTTTAAAGTAAAAATCACCCACAATCCACCATCTAGAGATAAATGCTTTTAATGTTTCATTGTGTATACTTCTAGAATTTTCTCTACTTGTATCTACAAAAATATGATATATACAGCTTTTAATATACTCTTTTGAGTTAACCTATTATAGATGTATTTCCTTGTCAATAAATATAGATCCACATTATCATTTTTAATGATATCATAGTTCAGATGTGCCACGCTAACTCCTCACTGGCAGACATTCAGATTACTCTGTGAGGTGGTTATCTTGCAAAAGATGCTTTTCTTCTTTTGGCTTCTACTGGCGTTCTCCTCTTTTAGCTTTTAGAGACCAACTATTAAAAGGTGATGTGCACTGCCCACCCAGACAGAGAACAGGACCGCAGAAAGCATCTCCATCCGAAGTTCCCACATTTGGACGAGTGCAAATTTAGTTCAGTTACCACTTTATCGCAGCAGACCAGACACATGCTAAGTGTTTTATCTAAGATAGCTCATTTCATCCCCCCAGTCACTGTGTCTTGTAGGTACTGTTATTGTTCCTCATGTTATGGGAGAAGAAGGTGAGGGCACAGAGAGGCTGCAGCTCGAACGTGGCTGAGTCCGAACCGGAGCCCAGGATCCTGACTCCTGTGCTAAGCTCTTGACCCGCCTATTGTATTAGTTTTAAAAATATCCCAATTGCTTAAGAATGAGTAATAAACAAGATTTTTTGTCACTTCAAAAAAATAATTGCATCTTTTGCTTTCAACGTTTTTTTACTTCCACTTTTTAATGGTGTTCATTCTTTTTACCAGAATGTTTTTGGAGTGATTGTTGAGTGCTTACGCTTCCTTGAAATGCTGTCCTTTTTCTTAGGGTCCTAACTCTTTGGGATTCTCAAATAACTTACCAGCTGAACTTCTTAAATACATGTGCAAGTAGAAATAACAGGGTCATGCAACTTAAAACAGTTTCTTTGTCCAGGATTGTTGTGAATTCAGAATAACATCAGGCTTCATTTTTCAGAGATGGTAAGTTTCCTTTCCTACAAGCAGGTATTTTAGATTGAGAGTTGATGGCCTAATTAGCCATCCACCTTTTTTTAGCTTCTTGTAGAGTACTATAGATTGATTCAACGTAGGAAGTAGGTTTTACTGTCCCTTAGGGTGTCTGATTCTGCCTGACTCTCTTTATTCGCTTCCCTGAATGGCTCCTCTCCAGTGAAAATGGAAAAGGCCAGCAGAAAATGCTTGTGTTTGCTTTTATGTTGCCCTCTTTGGAAGTAACTGGAATCCTTTGCTAGCTCATTTCCACACTTAGATGATGTTCAGGAAATACCCTAGTGTGGGAATAAGTAAACAATATTTATATATTGATCAATATTTACATAAAATAATATAGGTAACAATTATTGAGCACTTACTACATGCCAGACACCATAAGTGATTGCATTTAGCACGTAACCCTTTAAGTTAGATATTACGATGGTTTAGGTGACAAGATAGGGTTCAGATTTAACCCCAAACACTCTAGCACCTCAAGACTTCGGCCATTCTGCTCTTTTTTTTTATCCCGTTGTGCTAGGCAAATCTTCTTTGGGCCACAGGTTCTTGATCTTGAAATAAAGAGGTGTTGGAATAGTTGATTTTGAAGGTCTCTGCCACCCTCAACATTTCCTGAGGCCACGAATCCACTTAGGACATCACCTCCCTGCTGGGAACCATCTCTTCTCCTCTTACATTTAATCACTACACTTGCCTTTGTCCTCTGGCCAACCTTCATTTACTCCGTGACAGTGCTTCAGCCAGAGGACACCAGAGCCACACAGACAGTTCCCACAAAACAGCCACAGAGGTCTTTGCGCGCAAGACGCTTGCCGGGTCCCAGGCCCTGCCGAGCACGCGCAGAGGCAGTGGGACGCCAGTCATTCTGACGGTTCACGGCCTGAGAACCAGACGTGAATGGGTTATAACTTATTCATGACTAGGATCTAAAATAGCTTGTTATAACTAATTCACAGCACCACGTGAGTACTGGGTGTACTATTTTTTTTTTCAGATTCTAAAATTATTACCCTATTTCCACAAGCTTTGTGTTGAGAGAATAGATAAGTCTACTTTTGATTGCCCAGGAACAAAGAAGTGTCCCATTTTTAAATGGTGAGACCTTTTCCTATCAAAGATATTCCATTTCTTTTAGCCTAAGAAATGTGGTCCAGGGATACTTTAAAACATTGCTTCTGGCGTATGAAGAAATTACAGGATGAGGTCATGTCCGGATCAGTGCTGCTGCAGTGCTTTTTGATGAACGTCACGTAATTCTTGTTGAGACCTCCAGTCGGTACCATCGGGGAGCCGCATAAAAGTAACTGAAGCCCGTACGTCATTCAGGAGTTCAGACACGAAGGAAGAATGGGGGCTCATTAGGCGGGGGGAGGTGGGGGCGGGAGGTGGTTTGCCAAGAGCCGTGCGGATTGTGGGAACCAGTGTGCAGAGGCCCCGTGCTGGGGCTGCGGCAGACGCCAGGGGTGAGAGGGCAGCAGTGTAGGTGGTATGGAGTGAGGCCGGGGCAGGGGTGGGCAGCTGAGCAGGCAGGGCCACTGGGAACGTGGGGCTTGGCCCCAAGAGCATCGGAGGGACGAGGCAGCGGGAACTAAGATCCCGCATGCGCATGGCGTGGCCAAAAAAAAAAAAAAAAAGCAAGACTTGTTGGTGAGTCTTTCTGCCGTACTGGGTGGTCGGCAGGGCCTTCCTGGTCGCTGACTGTCCCACCCGGAGCATAGGGAGGGCGGGTCCCACCTCCTTGAGCGGTGCAGCTCCAGGCTCGCCCCGCGCTGCGCTGGGGGAACGCTGCAGCCCTTCCCGCCGAGAGGCTGCTGCAGTGGACTGCGCACATCCCCCCCCCCCCAGCTTCAGAGCGCTGGAGATCGTGTGCATGCTCTGTGGAGAGCATCTGGATTCCTGCCTGAAGGTGAAGTCCACCCCCGCCCTCCAGATTCTCACCCACAGGATCTGAGGGCTAGGAGCAGCCTCGGGGCTCAGATGCAGCATCTCTTGATTTATGTTTTCACTTGTGGGTAGGACGTTCCTGTTTTTCCTTGGGTGTTTGTGAGAACAAACGACGTAAGTGATGGGGAAGCATTTTGTGCTCGCGCAAGCGGAGATGGTCCATAAATAAGATCACGATGTCATCATTTATACATTAATGCCCCCAAAGGGAGGAAAGGACATTACTTTGAATTGGGTTGAGAACTGGACGTGAGCTACTGACAGGCAATTTGTCCTCATGCGGATACAGAGCAGACCCAGTGAGGTCGGGGTCCTCACGTCTCTCTGAGAACCGTCATTAAAAGCATGTTGTCACCACGAGGTGATGTTAGTATCCCTGCCCGCTCCGGGAAGCCGTCTCGGCCAGGTGCCAACCTCTATAGAACTTGGCCCTTTTCAAGTGTTAACCTTCTGACCATATAGAGGGAACAGTAAATTCACAGAAATTTAATGTCTAGTGAATTTGCCACGGGAAAAAACATGGATGTGGCCTAACCTCCGAGTCACGATCAAGGTAACCTGCCCCACGGGTGGTCTTGCTTTGAGATGCCCACGCCCTTTGCTTCTGCCAGGGTTCCACGGGAGGAAGCGGGCAGAGTGGGGCTTGCCCTCTGGCTGCCGCCGTGGACGGAACCCCATCCTCCACAGTGAGGGCTGCATCTCCGGGGAGAGAAGAGGGCCCGTGTCCAGACCACGCTGCCTCTGACCGAGCAAATCACTGTAAAATTGCCGATGGCTCCTGATGACGCTGAGACACGAAATGGGATTGCCTCGAGACAAGAAGCTGCAGTACAGAGAGCCCACAACATGTAGTATATGCCCTTTTGACGGGGAAAGTGCAGTGTTTTGTCAGCCACGCTGTATGGCTGTCGCCCTGCACTACTGGCTGACACACGGCTGAGAGGGCCTGAGTGCCTTTTACTCAAGCAGGAAGCGTCATTCATCTGCGGCAGACGCCTGCACCTTACCTTCATCCATCACGCTGACCCTTTCAGGGAGGGGTCGTGAATGCTCCTTCACGAGCCAGAGATTCTGAGTCAAGCCTCCCAGGACGAACTCCGTCCCTTCCTCCATATTATCTGCATCTCTCAGCTGTGTCTCCTTGGCCTGAACAGGATGCTTCTGTAGCTTCATTCACGTCAGCTTCTGGGAAGGACTGAGTCGTTGCAGTGATTCCATGTCATCAGTAACTAATGAGAAGGCATTAAACCATCACCTTGTTTTAAGCAGCAGCAACTCCCTGTCCTCAGCAAGTCAGTGATACTACGTACCCTTCTGAGCTGATGAGAAAATACTGTAGTAGTCTGGATCCCATCTGGAGGTGTGACTTGTTTCCTCGGACCTAAGTGGACCTGTCTCGTGCATGTATATCCAACAACCAGAGGAGGCCCCACACAGATGGCATCTCCTCCTCCGGGCCTTTTAAGTCAGCATATAGAGTGTGGAAGAAGAGAGACCAGCCTCCAAATGGAATATCACGGGGCTGAAAAACCCTTGTCCTCTGGTTGTCAGGGCTCCAAACGGAGCCGTCAAAGCTCACTTGCCGGCTTTGCACATTATATAATCGCGCTCCTCTATTCACCTCATGTTCCTTCTTCCCCAGACTGCCTGCCCAGGCTAATGGGAAGCTTCAAGGGCACGCTTTTATTTCTGTAGTTATGACGGTGAATTAATGAATTACAGATTTAGTGCCATTCAAGTCGCCGACTCGCCAAGGCAGTTAGAATGTGAATACTTATTTAAATCATATTAAATTTGTTACAAATAAAATTTAATACCAAACTGTGATGGGACTGGGGTGCCTGCTGAGGCCACATTTCCCCTCCCCTCGCTGCCCCCCACGGTAGGTCACAGAACACATGTTTATTTCTGGTCTCGGCGACACCTCATTTTGTGCCATCAGTGCCGGACGAAACCGTTTTGCAGTTTTAGCACATCATGCTTTCTCTGTGCAAGGCATGCCTGTAAGTTAAGCCAGAAGCTCGTGGAAGCAAAGGCTTTTCAGCCCTGAGGGCCTCAAGCTCCCCTGGTGCCGCGCCCACGCTGGACAACCCGGCGCTGGGGCCCACTGGGTTAGCAGGTGCTGGCGGTGGGCCTCCTGGGCGCCAGGCACCGTGCAAGGGCCCGGGGTACAGCGGGGACCGAGCCTGCAGTCTGCACGTGGAGGCGCAAGACCGCTAACTAGTTGTGGGCAGGCCGTGAAGGCTTGGAGTGCGTGACCTCGCCCGGCCCGGGGGCCTGGGCTTCCGGGAGGAAGTGAACTCGGGCCGAGAAGTAAAGGACACGCAGACGTCGGCTCACGGGAACGGTGGGCCCAAGGGAGGACCCGAGAGGAGCACTCCGGGCAGAGGAGCCCAAGACAAGGCCCCGGGGTGCGGAGGCGAGGCCCAGCCAAGGCCCTGGAGGCTCACCGAGCAGCTGAGCACAGAGGGCACAGGGCCAGGCCCGGGCCCATGTGGACCAGCCTCACTCAGAGCCGTGGGAGCCCTCGAAGATTCTGTGAAAATCACTCTGCTACGATGTGGGGACGGAATCGAGGCGGCGAGAGAGGACAGAGGGAGGATTCCGCAGCGATTCAGGTGAGGGTGGTGTGGCTTAGGTGTAGAGACGGAGAAAAGCAAGTGGACTTGAGAACTGTTTTCCAAGTAGGGTCACCAAGACGCAGCGGTGGACGCTCCAGGCCGCTGGGCAGCGAGGGGGCAACTGTACACCCGGCTCGTTCTTCACCCTTCCAGACCCACTAAGTTCTGGATCAAATGTAAATTGTTCTTTCTCGTCAATGGCAAACCCCTAAAACACAGGCTCTGCTTTCTCCATTAGCCACCAGGAGCGCAGATTTGGGTCCATCCTTTTAAAGAGGAGAACAAGGCATCTCCTCCGGCGTTGCCACTTGCGAAGCCCATCGTAGCGCCTAGGAGTTGATGTTCCCGGTGAGACAACGGAATTGATGCCAGAGTGACCGACTCAGGTCTGCTGAGCAGAAGGAAACATGGGCGTCTCTACCGGAAGCTCCAGAAGCGGTCCTGCATCTGCCTCCGTTCGATGTCGAGGCTGTCCAGCTTTCGGACACTCTGCAGCCCTTCACGGATCACGCCCCGGACTTGCCTTGTTCCGGGCTGGCTCCTTTGTTAGGTCAGCGTCCTCCTCCCAAGGCCACACGCTGACCACACAGGGTCAGGATCTCAGGCACCGTGGGGCTCCAGTTAGAATTAGTGTCTGGCCCGGCAGCCCCATACAAGGAACTTGTGGCTACAGCAGGGAGACAATTCGGGGGCGGAAACCTTCCTCGCTCCTGCGGAAAGGCTGCTCTCAGCTCCCCTGAGGAAGGCTCTGGTGGATGGAAACTCAGCTCTGGCATGGCCTGCAGCCAGCTTTTAGGTAGAGCTCAAGGCCTGGGGAAATCTGATCTTCCTTGCATAGAAATGATCCTGTATTTACTCAACCAGTTCCCTCTTGCTGGATTTTGAGTTGTCTCCGGTCTTTTCTGACTGTGAACTGCACTGTAATGACCGTCCTCCTATAGCTACACCTTCTCACACAGAGGCCATCATTTCCCCCTGGTGGATTCCTAGAAGTGGAACCGCTAAGTCAGACGGAAGATAAATTCTAAGGCTCCAGATACACTTTGCCAGATCGCCTCCGGTAATAGGTGCAGTGAACACTCCCACCCAAAACTGCGCTGTTTCTTCTTAGTCACAGCTGTCTCTCGCCAGCTTCTCCCCTGACAGGCGTGTCCCTTCCAGGACGTGTCCGTGTGCACCCTTCGCCCAGGCTTTGTCCGGCACATTCTCTGTCCTTCTCTGCACTCCCTCACTTTCCCTTCCTCCTTCAGCCTCCTCGTGTGAATGAAAACGCGTGTCCTGGGTTCCAGGTGCGCGCCGTTCTTCGCTCCAGAGCTGGGGTGTAAATATCTGTAAGCTGCGGGGCTCACAGGTGACAGACAGTGCTTGGTGTCGCCCGGCGTGTTGCCACCTCCAGAGCGGACCCTCGTGCCACCCTCCACAGACCCGCTCACCGGAAGCCCTCTGAGGGGTGGTATTTCCTTTGGGGGCGCTCGTTGGCCCAGCAGATTAGGAAAAAGGCACCCGAGGCTCTGTATTCACAGGAATAATTTATAGGCAGATAATCCACATTTCATCCTCAGCCTGTTTCAGTGCCGTGCAAGGCGTCTTGAATTACTGGGCTAGCTTTTACAGAATGGCCAACCGACTTCGCCACATTTCTCGAGTTACAGCGAAGACCCTGAGCGAGTGGCTGGTGATGGAGGATGGAAGCAGGCGGCGGGGGCGGGAGGTGGCAGATGGCAGGGTCTGGGTCCGGCCTCCAGACGCCTGCAGCCACCACGTGGCCCCGTGAGATGGTTCTCAGGAAATTCCCGAGGAAAGAAGGACTTGGGGGGCTCTCAACTCTGTGAGGTCCCGGGGCTTCCCTCCGAAACGCCACGCTTGTCGTCCTCCTCCTGGCCTGCCAGCTCTAGGTTCCACTTCCCCGCGCCCGCTTCTCCTGAGCGGAGGCAGCAGTGCTTCACCTCCTCAGGGAAGTCTGTCAAGGGAGATTTTGCTCTCAGTCTGCTGAAGTCGGGTAGCCCATGGAGAGCCTAGGATTTGGAATCAGGGAGCCGTCTGCATCCGGAGCGGGGCCTCACACTGCCCTCCAGCCCGCAGAGCCAGGGAGGGCAGGCCCAGGCGGCGTCCTCTTCCAGCCCGCCACCCCGAGACCCTCGTTGTCGGGGACAGCCACCAGGCCCTGTGTCCCCCGCAGGTCATCTGGATGCCAGCATGGCGACCGCAAACCTGGAGAACCAGTTGCACAGCGCGCAGAAGAACCTCTTGTTCCTTCAGCGGGAGCACGCCAGCACGCTCAAGGGGCTGCACGCTGAGATCAGGCGGCTGCAGCAACACTGCACAGGTACGGGGGCCCCAGCGAGCTCCGGGGACCAGGGCGGGGGGCAGTCCCAGGCCTGCCAGGGCTGTAGAGCAAAGCAGGACCTGTCATCGAGGTCACCTCGCACTGGCTGGCCCAAAAGCTGTGCGGGGTGAGTGAGGAGGGGGCCTTCTTCTTCTCTCTCTCTGGTTAACCCTGTCATCTCTGGGGTCCATTTGAATGCGTCACCTCATCCTCTCTGCCAAGGCCACACGCACGCGCGTAAAGCTGTGAAGCCGGTTCTCAGCTTACTGAGGACCTGAAGGATCCAGGTGCAGTGGTTAGAAGTTACCATGCGTCTTGGAACCAGTGACCAGAGTGTACTACACAGAGCAAGCTGCCTGCTAACTGTGGGTGCCGGAGCGCGTGAGAGGGAAAAGAAGGGCCCCCGAACCCGAGTAAGGACAGCGGCCACTGATAATCGCTCTTCTCGCTCTTGCCTCTAATGCTGTTCGGGCAGGACTCGCAGGCCGATCGTGCGTTTTCAGGGTTTGCCTCTAATGCTGTTCGGGCAGGACTCGCAGGCCGATCGTGCGTTTTCAGGGT